>NC_054743.1:52004709-52317578 GCF_018143015.1 Lytechinus variegatus
CTCCAGTCAATGCAATCTTTATTTCTAGTTTATATTCCTTTACAAAGTCAATTAAACTGTCGAATTATCGTACTAGTTCTAGATTCAAAGGCCCTCTCGCATCCATGGCATCGGTGGCGCGACCACTGACGTTGCCACTGACCCGTATTTTTAACACATAATCTGATGATACACCATCGGCTAGTTTAGATTTGGTTTCAGTGATCTGAATTAAGTATAAACGAGACTCCTCTGGTCTCTATGAGTGTATTGTAAACATATAAATTTAAATATTACCCGAATTCACTATTGATTCAACGACCAATAAAACTCTTTGTGTAGTATACTGCATGAACTATGATCTATTGCACTTCATAAAACCATCTTCTTATCAGAGAGAATACATTGTTCATTTATTTATGAACATTGTCAGGAATGAAAAGAAGTTAACATGTCATTAAATGTTAATATATCGATTAAGGGGCAATCCATTTGGCATATAATGTAACCAATAAAGTTTTTTTATAACGGATTTTGTATAAGTTAATGTATTCTTTTATTCACATTCAATTGTATTTGTTTAAATCACTCATGCCTCATACTACTCGACAGTTTCTATTGTAAACAGAATCCATTATCATTATAATCAAAATAATAAAACCTACTTGCATGTAGCGAATAGATTGTTTGTATTTGCGAGTTTCGATTGTATCAATGTCATTACTCTTCGCAGTCTTCCGCCGTTGATTTGGGGTGCTGCACCGTTCATTCACTTTTGAACATTTCAGTTTACCCCTAGTAAACATCGTTTTATCATTATTAAACTCAGAAGTCATAATTGAAATACACTTTCTCTAAAATGTCATAGAAAAAATGCTGATGTTTTTAAGAGAAAACAGATGTTACTTTTTTTTGTTATTCTACAATTCGAAGGGATTTGAATTGAGCGTCGTTGGCGAGCTGAGAGAATAGACATAAATAGAGACAAATTTACTAAACAGCGCCTCTTAGTTTGGCATATGATAAAAGATGCCAAAGCAAAGTACTTGAAGGAACAGCTGTCCTATTGTAAAAAAAAAAGATAGCGGACAGTTTTACAGAGTTATTGATAGTGCTCTTCATCAAAAGAACAACCAAAATTGCCGGAACATATATCTCAATTAGACCTAGCAGAACGTTTCACTAATTTCTTTGTATCAAAATTATCCACTAATCCGGGATAATTTAGACTCAATGCAGGGTACCTTAGCTCATAGTGTTGAAGAATGTGATTCCTCACATACAGCTACTCCTATAATGAAAACATTTGAAATGACAACTGATAAAAATGTTAAGAATATTGTGACCTCTTATCCTGCTAAATCATGCTCATTAGATCCAGTTCCAACCTGGGTTCTTAAGAAACATATGAATCTGTTGCTTCCAATAAATCACAAAAATTATCAACTTTTCTCTTGAAACTGGTAATTTTCCTCATGATTTCAAGCAAGCACTTGTCACTCCTCTCTTGAAAAAAATCCTTCGTTAGACTCAGAGGAATTAAAAAACTATAGACCTGTCTCGAATTTAAAGTTTGTGTCAAAGATATTAGAAAAGGTTGTTGCTGTGCGTCTCACCAACTATTTCTTGGTTAATGAATTGTTTGAACCTTTTCAATCTGCATATAGGAAATGTCATGGGATAGAAACTGCTTTGGTTCGTGTATCAAATGATATTCTTCGTGCTTTTGATGACAACAAGGCTGTTTTTCTCCTTCTGCTTGATCTTTCGTCAGCATTTGATACTGTTGACCATGATTTGCTATTGGATCGTTTGAAATATTGTGGCATAGGAGGAGCTGTTCTTGATTAGTTTTCATCTTATCTTCATGATAGATCACAGGTTGTCAAGATTGGTGAAAATATGTCGTCTCCTGTTAAACTTCCTTTCGGAGTGCCCTAATGTTCAGTCCTCGGGCCGTTTTTTTTTGCCATCTTTTCCAGTCCTCTGGCAAAAATTGCGCATAAACATGGCATAAATATTCATATGTATGCGGGTGATACACAGTTGTATGTGTCGTGTGATCCAAAACGACAAATTACAAAATACAATAGATGATATGCAGTCATGGATGCTAAACAATAAGTTGAAATTAAATGAATGTAAAACAGAGTTGTTGATTATTAGTTCTAAATTAGAAATTCATTTGATTAAGGACCGGACTATACAGGTTGGGGACTCCTTGATTAAAGCCTTGTCTTCAGTTCGAAATCTCGGTGTCGTATTTGACGAACATATGTCTATGGATGCACATGTAAAGAAAATGTGTCAATCAGTATACTATAATATTCATAATGTTAACAGCATTAGGAAAGTCCTTGACCATAAGTCTGCTGCTATGCTTATACACTCATTTGTACTATCTCGATTAGATGTTGGAAATGTTCTTATTTATAATATAACCTCACGCAATGTTAATAAACTTCAGTATGCTCAGAATACAGCTGCCAGGGTTTTAACTGGTACGTCAAAATATCAACACATCTCACCAATTCTCCAAAAGTTACATTGGTTGCCAATCCGGAAGCGTATAGAATTTAAAATACTTCTTCTCACTTGGAAAGTGTTAAATGGTTTGGCACCAAAATATCTACAAGACTTTGTCACGCCTTATGCACCAGCCAGAAGCCTGAGATCATCACACCAGCAACTTCTTAACACTCCCAAGACACGTGTAGCATATGCATTGGCGGCGGAAGCCAATAAATTTAGAGGGTGTCCACCTGAAATTTTGGGATGGACACATGTAAAAAATAGGACAAGCGCCCCAAAAATTTTTGAGAAGCAAAAAAAAAAAGGTCATCAACCTAAATTCTAGGGGGGGACAACACACGTGTCAAGGGGGCCGCCTATGAGCATATGGTGCACGAGCTTTCTCTGCCTCAGCACCTTCTCTCTGGAATAATTTGCCATTAAATTTAAGAATTATACAATCACTGGAGACCTCAAATCCAAACTGAAATCTTATCTTTTCTAACAGTATTAGTTATGGGTACTTTGATACTCATCCAAACGTTCTCATTCTTTCTTTTCTTGTGCGCCTCGGAATAGAATATTTCTAGATAGATGGCGCTATATAAATGCCTATTATTATTATTATTATTATTATAATTTGTTGTGTTAATAGTCAGAAGTATGATAATTGTAGTCTCTGTTTTTTTTTACAAATTCTTCTATGCATTTAAAAAAAGGTTATAGTAATATCAAAGATGAATAAAATACACTATCACACTTTGTTCTCGATTTTTAGGCGCTGAGTCTTCTTCAACTAATGGGGTTCCTATTCATACCAGTGTACATTGCATCAGGGGTAAGAACTTTAACTTTGTGATTCCTATTGGACTGATCCCTTGTCTCAACATTTGAAGGGTATGATTAGGGACCAGATGAGATCTTTTGCATTAGAGAGATATAACTTTCTCATTTGATATTCCATTAATGAGTGAATTAGTCGTATTCTGACATAAACACACCATGTACGTATATATTTACAATTAGCACATGGATTTGATGAAATAGGCCTATGATTCAGAATTAATAAAACAAAATGTCAAATAACTCACAAGATACTGCTTTTGTGGTAAATGTTCAATCTAGAACACTCTGGCGAATCAGAATTATGAATTTTCTGCTAAGGGCTCGATTGGCACGAAAACTGACTACCCCAAAGGAAACAAACGTACATGTAATGCAAATAATTTCATTGATAATCACGGCATTTTGTTTTCTTTCTCTTCTCTTTTTTATTAGGTTTGTACATTGCCTGAGTTTATGATGAAGAGGTTTGGTGGGAGAAGGATTCGGGTCTATCTTGCGTGCATGTCAATCTTTGTTTACATTGTAGCAAGAATCTCGGTAAGATTATTCTAAATCTTATTAAGAGTAATGTGTATCCCCTTGAAAAAGACTATAACAAGAATCTTGTCAAGGGTAAGAGTGTGAACTTTTTTTCTTGTTCGAAGAATCATAAGAAAAATCACTTTCAAACAAATTCCAGTGTTCCGGGTGAAAACAATTGACGAGCAATATCCGGGTGTGCAGTGTGTCCCACAAAAATGTAAGTCTGTTTGAGAGTAAGATATCTCAATAATTAAATATGTGTCGATTATAAAACTAGCATTACTGGTACGAATGGAATCTCTCTTTGATTCGAGACGAAATACTTAGCTGCAATGGCCAGGAGATGATATAAGTTTATTGGCCAGTCGTAATAAGAAAGTTTGAATTCTGTCTGATTTATATCAACAGCCGGAATAAGATTTTTTGCCAATGTAATTTCTTTTTATTTTGAGTATAACAATAAATTTTGAATAATAGTACGGAAGATGTTGATCATCGTGGTAGCTGAATCTGAGTAAAGAAATAAATAATCTGTTGTCTCACGATGCGGCAAACTGAAATTGCGACGTTTCGACTGCTCCTGCTAGTCTTCGTCAGGCAATGAAGTGGACACTCGCTGCGCGCGCCTTTTTATACCGTAGGCTACGGGCCGTCGGTGCCGTAGAGATGTCAAGCACCGACGCATAGATAGTTCGGCAGTTGCAGAGCATGCTTGGAATGCAGATCACCCTCCCAATTGGGACGAGGTAAGCTGTATAGCGCGGGATAAGCACTGGTACACACGGCGTGTTAAAGAGGCTATCCAAATTCGTCTTCATCCCAATAATGTGAACAGGGATAACGGCATTGACATCCCTGAAGAATGGCTTCCGACCATTCGCCGACATGCGCCCCCTACGACCGCCCGTAGTTCACCGGTTGACCGCCCTCCGACGTCCGCATCCAACCCCATTAGTTTTTGCACAGCTACCGCGGTTCACTCCTCGACGTCCGCAAATTGCCCGCTTTCTACGCCGACTGCAGCCGACGGGTTTTCCCCGACGTCCGCAAGCCCCACGGCGATCGCACCGTCCGCGGCTTCTGATTGGTCGGTTGCGCCGACCAATCACACCACGGCGGTTCCGGCACCGACGGCCCGTAGCCTACGGTATAAAGGCGCGCGCAGCGAGTGTCCACTTCATTGCCTGACGAAGACTAGCAGGAGCAGTCGAAACGTCGCAATTTCAGTTTGCCGCATCGTGAGACAACAGATTATTTATTTCTTTACTCAGATTCAGCTACCACGATGATCAACATCTTCCGTACTATTGACCTTACGTATGGGCGCCCTGCCCTAAGGCTAGCACGTAGACACGAGCGCTGTTCGAAGAAACTCGCGAGATTCACCAACCACCTGACGTTCCTTACGCGCTGCATCAAGAACTCCGTCATCCCGAGAGACCTGAAGATTCGCCCGCCAGTTCCTACCAAGACAGCAAGACTCATCGCTTTGAATACCTCCCGCCGCTTTCTCCGAGAAAGAATCCGCCTGACTCGCATGACTCTGAAGAGCATCCAATCCGAAGTAGAATCTACTACCGCGAAAATCAAGGCCATACTCAACAAGGAACTTTGCGACATGACCCTCCGTTACAATGGCAACACTTACCGCGCCGAGTTTGAGAAGTGCAAAGCCCGCCAACAAGGCAAGTATAACAAGCTCACTGAGCAGGGTAAGTCTGATTCCGCGTGTACCGTTTCCGACACTAGAGTAGTCAACTTGTCCTCGCGTGTGTTGACTGCTGACGAGACCGCGCTGCTTAGCAAAGGGCTCAACTTTGCTATAGCTCCCAAGCGCATACCGGCTGTTGAGATTATCGCTAAGATCGAATCATCCGTCCGTTGCCGTGATGCCGAAACCATCGGCTCAGTTCGCAGAGAGGTCAACGCGATCCTCGCCTCCGCCAAACCACCGAAATCCAATGTTACACCCGGCATGCACAAAGCCTTGAAAGCGCTCAAGGAAGATAGCACCATTATGATTCTGCCAGCCGACAAAGGCCGCGCTAGCGTGGTAATGGATACCAGTACTTACCGTGATAAGATTTCCGAACTTATTAGCTCGGGTCCTTACCGCGCCTTACGAAAGGATCCTACCGATTGTCTTGCTCGCAAGCTTGCAACCATTCTCCGCGATTTACACAAGAATGGTGATATCGACGATGCGACCTACAGGGTACTTAGACCCACGCAAAAACAGCCTCCTAGGATTTATGGCTTACCGAAAATTCACAAACCCGATGTTCCGTTACGCCCGATTGTTTCATGCATAAGCTCTTTCGCTTACAACACTTCTAAATTACTAGCCGACATACTCGCGCCGCTTGTTGGTAATAATCAACATGCCGTCCGTAACTCCGCTTCTTTTGTGGATTTCTTGCGCAATCAGACCGTACTTGAGCATGAAGTCATGGTCTCTTTCGACGTGGTATCTTTGTTTACCAATGTACCCGTTGAAGCAGCATGTGATGTCGCCCTCCAGCGCCGGGAGGCCGACGCTAGCTTACCCGACCGTACCGATCTTTCTCCTACCCAGGTCACTGAACTTCTTCGTTTCGTGTTGAAGTCCACGTATTTCATGTACGATGGACGCTTCTATGAACAGCAAGAAGGCGCGGCCATGGGTAGCCCTGTTTCTGCTGTTATTGCTAACCTTTACATGGAATCCTTTGAGGAGGATGCGCTTCACGCTTGCCCACCCGAATTCAGTCCGAGAATTTGGAAGCGCTATGTTGATGATACTTTCATTGTTACCGACAGGTCTACAACCGATTGCCTATTGAATTACGTGAACGCGCAGCAACCGTCTATCCGTTTCACTATGGAGAGAGAAGACAATAACCGCATTGCCTTCCTTGACACTCTTGTACACCGGGATGATGAGGGCCGCCTCACCACTACAGTGTACAGAAAGCCTACGCATACAGATCAATATTTATGGCCAATGAATTGGAGTCACCAGTGAGCTAGGCTTTGCATATTTTATGTTTTTTTTTAGTTCTTCTATAAGAAAGTAATCTGAAAAGACTGAAAGGGAAAAAAGCCAGCTAGACATCGATTTCTTTTTTAAAGTTAGAGCTATATTTCCTTCAGCAAGAAACTGATCCACAATGTGGTGCACTCAACCCAGGTGAGGTAAATGGGTACCGGTAGGAAGTAATTCCTTGAAAAGCTGTGTGCGCTATGAACGCCTAGCTTAGCCGGGTAATATAGGAGCGCCTTGAGCACCTAACAAGGTGGATATGTGCGCAATATAAATACCCTATATTATTATTACTATATCTTTGTAAAATTATCCCAAAGAACTTTTCTTTGATAGTGTTTTGTAATATGATTGGTGTAATTAAAAATGAAATATTATCTGGAAATTTCCTGTAAAATAATGCGTTTATTATAATTTCATAGTTTATGGCAAGTGCCATTAGCGCCCAATCAAGCAGATTGAACTTGGTGTATTAGATTTACTTTCTTCATCTACTTCGAGTTATCCTTAGGCCACATTGAATAAAGCTCTTTAGGCTAAAATGATTCTTTGCATTTATTTCAGGTGGCCTGGCAGCAGTAATGTATACAGACACAGTGCAGGTCTTCATTATGATACTTGGTGGAATGACGCTCATGATTCTTAGTAAGTAATATCTATGGTAATATACAACAGCAATAAACTGAAAACGACTTTTGTATCTAGGTTTATATATAATATATATAAACCTATTATATACATATATATATATATTTATATATATTTATATATATTGAAACATATCAGGCTAACAAAAACAGTTTACACATCCAGCATCCAGGTTATGGTGGTTTTGGAAGGTAAATAAAAAAAAAACAAGTCAGGGGACGTTGAAGAAATGCACATGTTTATGAATTGTTTGAAACTTTTTTGATAATGACTAGTAATGAAGAATAATTTACTATAAAAAAGGTCTACATTTACACTCAGTTGCAATCAGGCGCGCCGGAACACTTTCAGTTTTGGGGGGGCAAAATCCCGAAGGGGGCACAATATTTTTGACAGCGTGAGATACCGAAGCGATCGAGGGGGAGAGGGCGTGGGACCCCCCCCCCCCCCCCCGATAAGGACTTTGTGTAAAAATGGAGTTTAAAAGTTGCGTTTCTAAGAGAATTCAAAAATAAATTTCTTGAGAATTAAACATAGAATTCACTACAAGACTATACTCAGAGTTTATGAGAACCTATAAAATCTACGCGCAAAACGATCGCTTAATTCGGAATGTGGTTTTCGTGTCTGATCAATTAAATTACGTAATACGCTTATATTGACTCAAAATACCAGAAATTACATTTTTCATGCAATATCCTTTCAGAAATATTTATTTATGTACATTTACATACACGGACGACTCGAGAGAGCGCAATTATCATAAGCTTCAAGGAGTGTATTAAGCAGAAGAAGCGTATAACAACAGAAACAAAATACATTCTAATGAATGTCTTTTTAAATTCAAAATGTCATACTGTTCTGACGTGGCAGACGACGATAAGCGCTTAAATCCCCATTCTATTTAAATCATTTCTGACCTCAGCATTGGAGAGAGTCCCTGATTATCCATGCATAGGCAAAACGTTTCATATTTTGTAACTGGAGGAAAAAGAAATATGACCTGCTTAATTATTGTCTAACAATTTAAAACTTTTCTGAAAATTTAAAACATTACTCGATTTATGTGTTACCTTTGGCATGTTTTGTATGGCTGGGAAGCACTGTTGGATGACCCCTTCAAAATCATCTTTTTTTCTTTACATATTTTCTGGGGAAAATGTGACCACAACTAGGAAATGATGAATATCAAATTCCAGGAAATATTCATTTGTAAATAATCATGAACTAACAAACTACGGCAGTTCATAATGTATATTATGTAACATTATTTAGAAGAAAACAATTACATTCCAACAGCGGGTGCGGTTGACGGTACACCATGTGGAGTTTTCGAAAAAAGTGGATAGAGGAAGAAGTAAAATTGATAGGAGGAAGTAGACAGTTGATAGTCGAGTAATTTTTTGTTCAAACGAGCGTAGTCCTGATAAAGACAGTAAACCAGAAAAGGTTGAAGAAAAGGCTTGATTAGTTGATAGAGGTACTCCTGCTCTGCACTCCATTCGCCGACTCAAGCTAGCATCTTCTCATTTATCCAATAAGCAACTACTCAATCCTCTATAACTCTTTAAACTATTCGGTTTTACAGCTATTTCCAGATTCCATATGTTGCTCGAGTAACTAGCGTTCACGCGCGTTGGTGATATCGGGTCCGGGAGCGTTTCATGACTTGTAGGACGTTTTATCCGACAAGTCATGTTTTATCCGACAGTTACTATGGTAACAATGCCTCTCAACCAATCAGAATACAGGAAACTTGTCAGATCTTACAACTTGTCGGACGAAAATATTGATGAAACACCACCCCGGTCTGAGCGTTTCTGGGCGACCGCGCGTTTGTTAGCCGACACAGCCAGCATGCAAATTTATTTTGAAATGTATTCATTAATAGGCCCCCATTCCACAGAACGGAAACCATTGAAAGACCACTGAAAGACTTAAAATTGGTGAGGTCTTACAGCGGTTTTCAAGATCATTGAATATGAAAGTCCAAAACATCCCCTTATCGGGCAAGATCATGCTAATGTGACGCACGCTACTGGGTATATGGCCAATGAATTGGAGTCACCAGTGAGCTAGGCTTTGCATATTTTATGTTTTTTTTAGTTCTTCTATAAGAAAGTAATCTGAAAAGACTGAAAGGGAAAAAAGCCAGCTAGACATCGATTTCTTTTTTAAAGTTAGAGCTATATTTCCTTCAGCAAGAAACTGATCCACAATGTGCTGCACTCAACCCAGGTGAGGTAAATGGGTACCGGTAGGAAGTAATTCCTTGAAAAGCTGTGTGCGCTATGAACGCCTAGCTTAGCCGGGTAATATAGGAGCGCCTTGAGCACCTAACAAGGTGGATATGTGCGCAATATAAATACCCTATATTGTTATTACTATATCTTTGTAAAATTATCCCAACGAACTTTTCTTTGATAGTGTTTTGTAATATGATTGGTGTAATTAAAAATGAAATATTATCTGGAAATTTCCTGTAAAATAATGCGTTTATTATAATTTCATAGTTTATGGCAAGTGCCATTAGCGCCCAATCAAGCAGATTGAACTTGGTGTATTAGATTTACTTTCTTCATCTACTTCGAGTTATCCTTAGGCCACAATGAATAAAGCTCTTTAGGCTAAAATGATTCTTTGCATTTATTTCAGGTGGCCTGGCAGCAGTAATGTATACAGACACAGTGCAGGTCTTCATTATGATACTTGGTGGAATGACGCTCATGATTCTTAGTAAGTAATATCTATGGTAATATACAACAGCAATAAACTGAAAACGACTTTTGTATCTAGGTTTATATATAATATATATAAACCTATTATATACATATATATATATATTTATATATATTTATATATATTGAAACATATCAGGCTAACAAAAACAGTTTACACATCCAGCATCCAGGTTATGGTGGTTTTGGAAGGTAAATAAAAAAAAAACAAGTCAGGGGACGTTGAAGAAATGCACATGTTTATGAATTGTTTGAAACTTTTTTGATAATGACTAGTAATGAAGAATAATTTACTATAAAAAAGGTCTACATTTACACTCAGTTGCAATCAGGCGCGCCGGAACACTTTCAGTTTTGGGGGGGCAAAATCCCGATGGGGGCACAATATTTTTGACAGCGTGAGATACCGAAGCGATCGAGGGGGAGAGGGCGTGGGACCCCCCCCCCCCCGATAAGGACTTTGTGTAAAAATGGAGTTTAAAAGTTGCGTTTCTAAGAGAATTCAAAAATAAATTTCTTGAGAATTAAACATAGAATTCACTACAAGACTATACTCAGAGTTTATGAGAACCTATAAAATCTACGCGCAAAACGATCGCTTAATTCGGAATGTGGTTTTCGTGTCTGATCAATTAAATTACGTAATACGCTTATATTGACTCAAAATACCAGAAATTACATTTTTCATGCAATATCCTTTCAGAAATATTTATTTATGTACATTTACATACACGGACGACTCGAGAGAGCGCAATTATCATAAGCTTCAAGGAGTGTATTAAGCAGAAGAAGCGTATAACAACAGAAACAAAATACATTCTAATGAATGTCTTTTTAAATTCAAAATGTCATACTGTTCTGACGTGGCAGACGACGATAAGCGCTTAAATCCCCATTCTATTTAAATCATTTCTGACCTCAGCATTGGAGAGAGTCCCTGATTATCCATGCATAGGCAAAACGTTTCATATTTTGTAACTGGAGGAAAAAGAAATATGACCTGCTTAATTATTGTCTAACAATTTAAAACTTTTCTGAAAATTTAAAACATTACTCGATTTATGTGTTACCTTTGGCATGTTTTGTATGGCTGGGAAGCACTGTTGGATGACCCCTTCAAAATCATCTTTTTTTCTTTACATATTTTCTGGGGAAAATGTGACCACAACTAGGAAATGATGAATATCAAATTCCAGGAAATATTCATTTGTAAATAATCATGAACTAACAAACTACGGCAGTTCATAATGTATATTATGTAACATTATTTAGAAGAAAACAATTACATTCCAACAGCGGGTGCGGTTGACGGTACACCATGTGGAGTTTTCGAAAAAAGTGGATAGAGGAAGAAGTAAAATTGATAGGAGGAAGTAGACAGTTGATAGTCGAGTAATTTTTTGTTCAAACGAGCGTAGTCCTGATAAAGACAGTAAACCAGAAAAGGTTGAAGAAAAGGCTTGATTAGTTGATAGAGGTACTCCTGCTCTGCACTCCATTCGCCGACTCAAGCTAGCATCTTCTCATTTATCCAATAAGCAACTACTCAATCCTCTATAACTCTTTAAACTATTCGGTTTTACAGCTATTTCCAGATTCCATATGTTGCTCGAGTAACTAGCGTTCACGCGCGTTGGTGATATCGGGTCCGGGAGCGTTTCATGACTTGTAGGACGTTTTATCCGACAAGTCATGTTTTATCCGACAGTTACTATGGTAACAATGCCTCTCAACCAATCAGAATACAGGAAACTTGTCAGATCTTACAACTTGTCGGACGAAAATATTGATGAAACACCACCCCGGTCTGAGCGTTTCTGGGCGACCGCGCGTTTGTTAGCCGACACAGCCAGCATGCAAATTTATTTTGAAATGTATTCATTAATAGGCCCCCATTCCACAGAACGGAGACCATTGAAAGACCACTGAAAGACTTAAAATTGGTTAGGTCTTACAGCGGTTTTCAAGTTCGATGAAATGAAAGTCCAAAACATCCCCTTATCGGGCAAGATCATGCTAATGTGACGCACGCTACTGGGTATATGGCCAATGAATTGGAGTCACCAGTGAGCTAGGCTTTGCATATTTTATGTTTTTTTTAGTTCTTCTATAAGAAAGTAATCTGAAAAGACTGAAAGGGAAAAAAGCCAGCTAGACATCGATTTCTTTTTTAAAGTTAGAGCTATATTTCCTTCAGCAAGAAACTGATCCACAATGTGCTGCACTCAACCCAGGTGAGGTAAATGGGTACCGGTAGGAAGTAATTCCTTGAAAAGCTGTGTGCGCTATGAACGCCTAGCTTAGCCGGGTAATATAGGAGCGCCTTGAGCACCTAACAAGGTGGATATGTGCGCAATATAAATACCCTATATTATTATTACTATATCTTTGTAAAATTATCCCAAAGAACTTTTCTTTGATAGTGTTTTGTAATATGATTGGTGTAATTAAAAATGAAATATTATCTGGAAATTTCCTGTAAAATAATGCGTTTATTATAATTTCATAGTTTATGGCAAGTGCCATTAGCGCCCAATCAAGCAGATTGAACTTGGTGTGTTAGATTTACTTTCTTCATCTACTTCGAGTTATCCTTAGGCCACATTGAATAAAGCTCTTTAGGCTAAAATGATTCTTTGCATTTATTTCAGGTGGCCTGGCAGCAGTAATGTATACAGACACAGTGCAGGTCTTCATTATGATACTTGGTGGAATGACGCTCATGATTCTTAGTAAGTAATATCTATGGTAATATACAACAGCAATAAACTGAAAACGACTTTTGTATCTAGGTTTATATATAATATATATAAACCTATTATATACATATATATATATATTTATATATATTTATATATATTGAAACATATCAGGCTAACAAAAACAGTTTACACATCCAGCATCCAGGTTATGGTGGTTTTGGAAGGTAAATAAAAAAAAAACAAGTCAGGGGACGTTGAAGAAATGCACATGTTTATGAATTGTTTGAAACTTTTTTGATAATGACTAGTAATGAAGAATAATTTACTATAAAAAAGGTCTACATTTACACTCAGTTGCAATCAGGCGCGCCGGAACACTTTCAGTTTTGGGGGGGCAAAATCCCGATGGGGGCACAATATTTTTGACAGCGTAAGATACCGAAGCGATCGAGGGGGAGAGGGCGTGGGACCCCCCCCCCCCCCGATAAGGACTTTGTGTAAAAATGGAGTTTAAAAGTTGCGTTTCTAAGAGAATTCAAAAATAAATTTCTTGAGAATTAAACATAGAATTCACTACAAGACTATACTCAGAGTTTATGAGAACCTATAAAATCTACGCGCAAAACGATCGCTTAATTCGGAATGTGGTTTTCGTGTCTGATCAATTAAATTACGTAATACGCTTATATTGACTCAAAATACCAGAAATTACATTTTTCATGCAATATCCTTTCAGAAATATTTATTTATGTACATTTACATACACGGACGACTCGAGAGAGCGCAATTATCATAAGCTTCAAGGAGTGTATTAAGCAGAAGAAGCGTATAACAACAGAAACAAAATACATTCTAATGAATGTCTTTTTAAATTCAAAATGTCATACTGTTCTGACGTGGCAGACGACGATAAGCGCTTAAATCCCCATTCTATTTAAATCATTTCTGACCTCAGCATTGGAGAGAGTCCCTGATTATCCATGCATAGGCAAAACGTTTCATATTTTGTAACTGGAGGAAAAAGAAATATGACCTGCTTAATTATTGTCTAACAATTTAAAACTTTTCTGAAAATTTAAAACATTACTCGATTTATGTGTTACCTTTGGCATGTTTTGTATGGCTGGGAAGCACTGATGGATGGCCCCTTCAAAATCATCTTTTTTCTTTACATATTTTCTGGGGAAAATGTGACCACAACTAGGAAATGATGAATATCAAATTCCAGGAAATATTCATTTGTAAATAATCATGAACTAACAAACTACGGCAGTTCATAATGTATATTATGTAACATTATTTAGAAGAAAACAATTACATTCCAACAGCGGGTGCGGTTGACGGTACACCATGTGGAGTTTTCGAAAAAAGTGGATAGAGGAAGAAGTAAAATTGATAGGAGGAAGTAGACAGTTGATAGTCGAGTAATTTTTTGTTCAAACGAGCGTAGTCCTGATAAAGACAGTAAACCAGAAAAGGTTGAAGAAAAGGCTTGATTAGTTGATAGAGGTACTCCTGCTCTGCACTCCATTCGCCGACTCAAGCTAGCATCTTCTCATTTATCCAATAAGCAACTACTCAATCCTCTATAACTCTTTAAACTATTCGGTTTTACAGCTATTTCCAGATTCCATATGTTGCTCGAGTAACTAGCGTTCACGCGCGTTGGTGATATCGGGTCCGGGAGCGTTTCATGACTTGTAGGACGTTTTATCCGACAAGTCATGTTTTATCCGACAGTTACTATGGTAACAATGCCTCTCAACCAATCAGAATACAGGAAACTTGTCAGATCTTACAACTTGTCGGACGAAAATATTGATGAAACACCACCCCGGTCTGAGCGTTTCTGGGCGACCGCGCGTTTGTTAGCCGACACAGCCAGCATGCAAATTTATTTTGAAATGTATTCATTAATAGGCCCCCATTCCACAGAACGGAGACCATTGAAAGACCACTGAAAGACTTAAAATTGGTGAGGTCTTACAGCGGTTTTCAAGATCAATGAAATTTGTCATCTCTGTGGAATGGCTCAGAAAGACCCCTCAAAGAACTCTGAAAGACTGATGGATATTTCTTGTCGTACTGGTCTTAGACTTGTCCTCTCGAGATCTTTCAATGGTCTTTCAGAGATCTTTTATGCAATAAGTGATCTTTCTTAATTCTTTCCATGGACTTTGCCTGGTCTTTCAATGGTCTTTCAATGATCTTTCAATAATCTCTCATGAGTCTTACAGTGATATCCGCAAAAATCTTGAGAGACTGCCGAAAGATCAATGAAAGACTATGAAGACCTTTGAAAGTTCATCGAAAGACCGCTGAAAGACTGCTGAAAGACTACTGAAAGACAATTTTCCTGTAAGACCGATGTAAGAGTGTTTTGAACCGTTTCAAAAAGTTTTGGAGCCCATGAAGACCACGAAGACCACTGAAAGATTGGTCAGGACTCGTGTAAGACCTCAGAGACCATTGTAGGTTCATTTAGAGACCTCTGAAAGATCAACCAAAATTCATGGTCTTTCAAAGGTCTTCCAGCGGTCTTGTTCTCTGTGGAATGGGGGTTTAAAAGGTTAAACGTTATCACACTGTAATAAGATGGAAAAGGGGCTTATCGAAGGTATGTTTCACAGAGGGGCATGTTCGTCAAAAGACGCAAGGCTTACTAAGATGTGTAATTGCCCCGTCAGGGGCGAAATTTTTTCATTTTTGACAAAAGAAATGACAATACTTAGGCAGAAAAGTGCCTTCATCGTTTACATTTGTCCTTAAATAATATAATTTTTCTACTTTTAGGGGGCACATTTGGGGGGGGGGCAAAATCTCGTTTTGCCCCCCCCAAAATTTTCTTTGGGGGGGTAACTGCCCCCCCGCTTCCGGCGCCCTTGGTTGCAATATAATACACATTGATTTTACATGCAAACAAGAAGGATAGACAGAGTCAAATGTCATTCCCCTGAATGAAATTCCTTTATCATATACACAATAGGTAACGTTTTATAATAGAAATTGTAATGACTAGGGTCTCACCTGAAAAGAATCCTGGCAAAACCGATATCGCATTCCTGTCAATCGTCTTTTAGCGCATTTTGCTATGTTATTACATGTTAGATGTACCTGGACGTTCTTCATTGTCTGTTTTTTCTATCTGCAGGTTTCGTTGAAGTAGGAGGTCTTCATGAATTGAAGGTCAAATACTTTCAAGCGGTTTCAAACGGTACATTAAATACACCTAACTCGACGTGCGGTTATCCGAGATCGGATGCATTTCAAATGCTTCGGGGTGCACATCCGTATAATTCCGATTTCCCATGGCCTGGTTTCATCATTGGCCAGAGTATGACTTCAATTACTTATTTCTGCGCTGAGCAGGTAATATCAAATAATTCCTTATCTATTTAAATGGTAATTCGTGGGTGCGTCGTGGTCTAGTGGGTCTGTCTCTCGCCTTTGAAACAGAGGGTCGTGGGTTCGAATAATAATAATAATCATTAATTATTATCAATCATAAAGAATAAATTAATAAGGTAAATCAATTCGACTTCATTTCAGTCAAGCACAAAAAAAATATAAAAACCTGATGCTGTGAAATTTCAATGCATATTTTAGAATGAGAGAAATCGTGTGGAAATTGGAGGCCTGCATGGTCTACATGCTACAGTTTATATTTAGAAATGACTTATGATTCTGTCCGGTGACAAAATGGGCATCTCAAAGCGATCATGGTGATAACAACTAATATGTACTCCATATGTAGCAAGTTTGATTGGCAGTAAAGGGTGTATTAGCTATAACTGAACCAATTTACAAACAATTTTATAATTTGGTCGTAAATTTAGAAAACAATGTTTGATAAAGGATAGAGTCTGAAAAAAATATCGAAAAAGACTTGAGACTTTGTCATGAATATGGGAAAGAAATAAACATAGAAGTGTGGACTAAAGTTCTTGTCTTGTCTGAGACATCGCAAAGTCGTTTCAGTGTTGATTGAAAATAGACAAAAAATTCATCATGAACCACAATGAGTGCTTCGTAAGTCATAGTTGAAGGATTCAAATTTATACTCAGTTCTTCATTTCTATTATCATCAGGTAATGGTACAGCGCACTCTATCGGCGAAGAGTCTTTCACACGCCCAAGGAGGATGCATCTTTGCTGGATATATCAAGATATTACCACTCTTTATGATTGTTATACCTGGCATGATATCAAGAGTTCTGTTTACAGGTATGTTCGATGATGATAATGATAATTATGGTGATGATTTTGATGAAAATGATGATGATGAGTACGATGATGATGACGATGACGACAGTGATGATAAAGGTGATGGTGATGACGATAATAATGGTGACGACGATGACGATGAGCATGAGGATGATGACAGTGATGACCACGACGATGATAATGATGATGATGACGATTACTGACGATAACTGATGGTGATGTAGTTGATGGTGTTTTATTTTGAACCATTTTCAAATGTTGGTGTAATGAAAACCAACATTTTAAAAGTGCATTATGTTAATGAGTTCATGATAAAATATATCAAAGTGCATGATTTTCATCGTTGTATTTGTCTAATTTGTCGACATGGAAATAGACTACAATTCTTGAATCTTTCCTAGGGTTGAATACAAATATATTACTATTATCCTTGTTCTCCAGACATTGTAGCGTGTTCATCAGCAGAGGCATGCCAGGCAGCATGTGGGAACCCCAGGGGATGTACCAATATGGCATTCCCTTCGCTGGTTCTTGGAGTTATGCCGAATGGTAAATTTATAGTTGCCTTTAAAGACGTTTCGTTCAGAAAAAAGACCAAAAACATAGATTTCATACCTTGCTTTAATGATTTCTAAGTATCGTTTCTATCAAAATCAATGCAATCCTACCGATGCGGTACAATGAACGTTTCAAGCTGTAAACGGGACACATATATTGTAAGATATGGATGCCTTTGTAGCCAGAAATAAAATTTGCAACAAAAATACGGAAACACATTGGATATGTCTACACAAAGATAAAGGGAAGAGGGAATCCAGGAAGAAGATTGAAACCTACAATAAGAAGTTATAGGGAATGAGAAGAAGATGAAGAATGACAAGAAAATAATACGAAGGAAGAAGAAATACACAAGAAACTAGATTTCTAACGCATCTATTTTCATTTCATTTTTTGTTTATATTTATACAGGTCTTCGTGGGGTGATGCTTGCTGTTATGTTAGCAGCTATTGTTAGTAGCTTGACGTCGTTTTTTAACAGTATCAGTACTCTCTTCACGGTCGATATATGGAACTACTTCCGAAAGAAGTTTTCTAAGAAAGATCCTTCTGTTAAAGAAATGATGATTGTCGGAAGGTGCGTTTTATTTGTTTTATTTTCGTTAAGTTAGAAAGAAAAATGTAATTGTTTAAGAAATTAAATCGCATGAAATTCATGTTTCCGACAACAATTCTTTTTTTTTTCCAATCGATGTTATGGTAATACATAGGGAAATGATTTTCTGAACATCATGATGACATAAAATTTTCCCGACATTCCAGATCACATTTATATTCATTACCTTGATATTGATAGATGAAAAACAATCAAGACTAAGTATTAATTTCGGTTTGTAGATTGATTGTGCTCGTCATGACGGTTCTCAGTGTGTTGTGGATACCTGCTATTGAACTGCTGCAAGGCGGTGACGGATTAAACCGGTATTTTACCCGGATAGCCGGTAGAATAACTCCCAGTGTTTGTGCAGTCTATCTACTCGCCATTTTGTGGCCAAGGGCCAATGAACAGGTATTATGCAACCAAAGACAATTTGATATCAACATACATAAGAGAAATGTCTGCTTAAGACAATTTGCAAATATATAATGGAAAAGATTCAAGCTTGTAATGATGTGAATTTCTTAAGAGGGGTCAAGCTTGTAATGATGTGAATTCCTTAAGAGGGGGGTATTTTTAAACGAGGAAAAGAGCAGACACAATAACATTTTCTAGAGAGCTAGGTAGAGCGCCAATTAATATGTCTATGGTGCAGGTTCATTCACTCAAATATGAACATTACCAATTATGTAGGATAATCTAGATGTGTTGCGTATGTATTTCGACCAAGACGACGTAAGGAGGGGCGATGGAAAAGGATAAATGAGACGGGACAAGACAATGTAAAAGATGAAAAGATAAAAAACCGAACAAAATAGGACAAGAATACGAGAAAAATTATTTTTTTGTTCAATCGTTGAATCTGGTTGTCTATAGGTAGAAATATTTCTGAGAGGTGTTACATTTAAAGCTTGATGTTCTTTTTTTATATTTTCAAATTGGTACCAGAGTAAGGACAATGCTCTTACTACATCATATTTTTTTTTTATGAAATTGAACTTGATTCTACCCTTCACAGGGTACGTTCTGGGGACTGATAGCGGGAGCGCTGACCGGTTTCACCCGGCTTATACTGGATTTCATCTGGCCTGCACCGGTTTGTTGGGAAGAAGATAACCGACCTCATATCCTCAAGCTTCATTACTTCTACTTCAATATGATCTTATTTGCCGTGGTGTTTACAGTGGATGTAACAGTTAGTCTTCTTACAGAACCGCCTCCACCGGAAAGGGTGAGTTCATTTTCCTTTATAAATACAAGGCCAATATGGATCTAATAGAATAGATTTAACAGGATTTACATAACAATAAATTGATTTATTCTATACATTTGTTTAAGCAGCTGATTCGTACGACATTTTGGACCCGTTTTAGCAAGGCTAAGCGATCTGATGAAGACGAATTCAACGATACCTCTGATGATGATGAAGGGGCCATTGATTCTAAGCAATTGGATCTCGAGGATAAAGACATACCTAAAGACAAGGCGGAAGGTATAAAATTCATTCGTTACTTTTCCCCCTCCCTCTATTCTAATGATGATATTTCGGTCTTTTTAATAAGATCAGAGCTTATTAATACCACAGTTTCACCGATGAAGTCGCTCAAAACCGAATATATTCCGGTTATTTCTAAGGAAATGTGATCGGTCATTTAGGGGTCAGTATCAGTAGTGTGGCTGTATGATATCCAATTGCTAAACGCGGGACAGTATCGTCCACTATGATGGCATTAGGCAATGTGTGATGGGTTGTTCTAATCAAAGACATCTTTTTTAAATTTCAACTTAAACTGAATTGGTTACACTTCGCAATTCCATAAGGGCGAAAGCATTTTGGCTTAATATTATAGACCTCTTAAGTTTTCTAGGAAAATGTTAGTTTATCATAGAAATAAATGAATAAAAGAGAAGAAATGGGAATGATTGTTACCTTCCTGGCTTCCTAAGTGTAAATTTTCTTGACCAATGTTTGTCACACTTGACGGGGAGTGATAGTTTTCTGACCCTTTTATATTCATAAATAGATTCAACTGCTAAGGTAACAGAGGCAAAAAGCGGCTGCTCCCGGGCCATGACTTGGTTCTGCGGCTACGGGGACGAGAGCGATGAGAGTCAGCGAAAAGCAAGAGCAGAGGAGAAGCGAGTACGTCAGATCACAACATCGATTGACCAGGACCCACAAGCCAAGAGATTCATTCATATTAACATGATAATTCTCCTTGGTGTTTCTGTATTTCTTTATACTTTCTTCTCCATGGACTGGATTTAAGATATTATGTAATATCAGGAACAATTTAAGAATTCCATTTTGAATGATGAATCTTGTGTGCCATCTGTAAATATATCACTTACTTGTAGTTCTAGTGTTAAAAACATGTTATCAACATGATCAAGAGCCGAATTGTTTGTGGAGAGAAATATTTAATGAAGACAATTAGAATTCTTGGTTGTTGACACTGACCCTTAAAAGTATTCAACATAATACCATAGACCATATCAATTTTAATTTTAGGTATACTTACTATTAAGTCTCTCTAACTTAAAAAGTTAGAGGCGTCGTGGTGTAGCGGTTCTGACTCTCGCCTTGTAATCAGAGGGTCGTGTGTTCGAATCCTGCCATGGCCTTGTGTCTTTTGGCAAGGCGTCAATCCACACTCTGCCACTCTCTACCCAGGTGTTAAATGGGCACACTGTATGATGCGAAAGCCTATGTAGTATGCCCAGCAATTCAGTCCGTTGTTCCCCTAGGGAGTGGAGAAGGTGCATGCATTTTATGCTATGCGGTCATATATCTGTAAAGCGCTTAGAGACGTCGTATTAAGCGAAATAATATTAACATTACTATCACGAATTTGAATTTAAAAGAGACGGATATTTGCAGAGAGTGCAAACAGTTGAGCCATTTCATACATCTGGTTTGGTTATGTACAGAAGTTCAAAAGTTGTGGAAATGCATGTAGACAATCATAAGAAGATGTTTAGTTCATTTGATAACAATGGTAATAATAATTGTGATATCTTATTGAGCGCACACACCTTCCAGAGCCGCTCATTGCGCTAGCCTAACATACTAGCATTTGCTTGAAGCCTCTGCGTATTGTTTACGGTATTGAACAAAATATATGTATTGTATTAGGCAATGTTTCCAATTTACAAGTGTCACAGGATTTCAACGAAAAACATTCATTTTTATGATTTAAAATTATATACTTCTGAAATATGTTGAGAGATATAAACAAAAAGAAAACGTGGATATGACTGATACGAAATGGCATGCAACACTGACTATTTTGTAAGCATTCGTATGTAGATATATGTGTGTGCATTTTATTCAAATAAAGAAGACCAGTATTGGTTTTAAAAAAGTCATATGATTATGATGAAGTGTGGAGGGAAGTGTAGAAAGATTAGTCCGTTTATAAACGAAATTCAAAAAAATTAACACTCACTAAATAAGATAACATTAATGTAAGAAAGTATATACATCATGCAGTAACAATATAATTCATATCATCGAAAATCATCTGCTTGTGAATCCCCCACATATCATACATATTGTCACATGTACACAACGAATTACACAAAAGAGAGCACACATGTAAAGAAATCGATTTTTTTTATTGATTTTATTGTCACATGTCAGGAAAGATGATTGGACGCCAACAAAATAACAGATTGGAATGATATTAAGTTTAAACTCTGGTTATTATCAGAATGCTCATGAATAAATGCTAAACACAAATTTACAAACCATTAAATATCGATAAAAACGTTAAAGTAAAAAAAGATCGTGGAAGTATATTAGCATTAACTGTATGGTTTCGCATTGCACATGAAACCATGTCATTTACATTGACTGCATATGTAGTTTAATATTACTATGATCTTTATGGAAGGTGGTGAAACCTAAATGTCAGAAAATTAGCAGTTGTCACATTAAATGAAGAGTTTAGTAGCAAAAGGGATTAGGTCCACTTTTTACCATTCCGAGAAAAACCGTGTTTTTATTCTCACTCACTGCAATACTCTTATGAGAAACTAAATTGTCCGATGTACTACCCTATCATGTGAACATAAAATTGGGTATAAAAGAAATCTACCTGTCTTCATTTTTTTTTCTATAAATTCTTTACAAAATTATTATTGTGGACCTAACCCCTTTTGCAACTAAACTGAAATGAATTGATTGAATGATATTTTTATTAAAAAGGTGATTTTTCTTTGCCACTTTTTTTCACGTATTCATTTGAATTTTAAATGTTCATTGTTTTCATCAGAATGACTAAAAATTTAGAAGTTTTGAGACAGAAAACAATAAAATAATGAACAATGGACCTAACCTCTTTTGACAAATTAGCTCTTCAGAACAGTTTTTCAAAGGGGCTAGGTCCACTCCAAGAAAATCATTTATTTATTCTCCCATAATGCAATATTATTATGCGAACCTAAATTTTCTTGGTACCCTACCATGAGAACATAAAATTGGGTATAAAAGAAATCTACCTGTCTTCATATGTTGAAAAAATATTCTTCCCCCCCAAAAAAAAAAAAAAATCCTCTGTGGACCTGACACCTTTTGCACCCAATCTGAAATTGACCTAACCCCTTTTGAAAAAAGGTGATTTTTCTTTGACATTTTAGATCACTTTTTAATGGGAATTTCAACTTTTCCTTGGGATCACTTTATAGAGCTACTAAAAATCTATACATGGAGACCAAAAAAAATCAAATTTGATGAAAAATGGATCTAACCCCTTTTGCAAGTGAGCTCTTCAAATGTTCTTTGCCTTCGACAAAACAATTTGATGAGTAGTGGTGGATCTATAGTGTTATTATTTTCTTTTCAATACTAGCTTCGAAGAATGGCCACATTTTGCCGAAGGGTGACTCTTAAACGTTTCCAACCACAAAGAAGTTTGATGACATCATCGCTCACATAGCATTGCCAGGACCACAAAGTAATATTGGCCACTATTTTCGTCACACAAGAGGGGGGGGGGGGTCTGTCTAAAGCTACGTAACCCTTCGCTTGGCTTTATTCAACAAGTTCTAGTCCCAAAAGTGAGAAGCCACCTGTAACTACAATCCAAACTTCCATAGAAAAAGATATTCAAATAGTCTATACGACACATAAATACAATTGTAATCAATCAAATACTAGCAAAGGTCACATTTTACTTACAATTCTACTTACAATTGTAACTGTTCATTACACTTCCTAAGTCATGCATGTTCGATAACTGCCATTATTTTTAGATGAAATAAAAATAAATGGCAGGTAAATCGGTATGAAATACCTATATGAAGTCAAAGATGGAGGTAAATACTTGTTATGATGAATCAAATACTACCTATTTGTAGGTAAACCTGCTCTAAATCAGGAATAATCCTAATGGAAAATAATTTATCAATCACCGCTTTTTACATTTTATTTCTGTTTTTACATTCAAAACAATCGAACAAGGTGGTATAGTAACTTTGAAGACAAGACAAATGTTGTTTACAATTTATTGAATTGAATTTATTTTCATGCTTCACAAGATAGCAAAATAATAACACAATACAAGAAATACATTTGATTATATACTACAAAATACAAAAGATAATAGCAGTAAATGAAGTGAAGTATGAAGGAACCTGCATAAGAAGCAGAGCTTGTGTCTGCAAGTTCCTTTGGTAATGATGAGCTTCAAAATAATGTCAGCAATACGACTTAAAACGAGTAGACATGAGAAAAGTCATTCCTCTCTGACAAAAAAAGTCTGCCAAATAGCAAAAAAAAAAAACCGATAAACCCCTGACACACAATATTGTCATATTTTTCAAGCAATCTGCTTACGATGACAGTCCTCCTGCAAATTGTGAATATCATATAGTTAATCATTTTTGTTTGGAATTATCTTTTTAGTACTATTTATTTATGATTCATGCCAAAAATGCTATTACATATTGTTTATTATGTTATGAAAAATGTATTATACGAATGTTATGGATGCAGAAGAAAACAATAGATCAAATCAAATCAAATATTTCACTCCTGATATCGAATTGATTTTCTGACAAGACGCTTTCATATGTAATTTCATAATGTTTTAATCAACGTACCAAGAATATTTCATTTTATACTAAATTCATGATTTAAAACAAACAACCGCAAGATTGAAGGTTCATTTACCACAAGTAAACGGTTCGTGCAATATTGCAAGTGATGGTGCTCTCACAAAGCATAGATTGTGAAAAAAAATCGGGATAAGCGAAAAAAAATTGTTGCTGTTCTTGTTGGTGGTGGTGGTATTTGCATTATTATTATTCATAAAAGCAAAACACGTACGCAGTCATCATCGCCAAAGGCTAAACGTTTCATAAATGCCCACATTCAGTAGAAAGAGATCTCATTTAAATTTATAAATGTAGAAATTTTTATCTAATTTGTCTTTGTGTAATTTAGTGAGAACATGCTTTCACATTGTATTGCCGAGAGTGTTTGCGAGCACTTACATTGACGAGTGGATACCATGCGCGACCAAAAAAACACGTAAAAAGGATGTCTTTTTCACGATAGGGCACGTTACGTACGTAACGTGATAAGGGTGTCAAAAACACAAAAATAATGAAAAAAGGGTATCTATTTCGCTAGGAAAATTACGTGTTTAGGGTCGGATTTGCGGGGATGATAAAACAAAATTCAAATGTTTTATAAAGGATGTCCTTTTTGCCCCAACACTTCGTGTTTAGAGTCCGATTTGCGCGAGGTGTAGAAGATGGGGTCGTACTAAACCAAATAAGGTAAAGCCGACGACCGAAGGACCCGTAACAATAAAACATTCCTGTACTTGTTTAGGGGTTCATTTCAGGGAATGTTTGCCAAGAGTATCGTTTTGTTTCCAATACTTGTTAAGGGTAGGGTTTCACACGCCAATACTTGTTAAGGGGTGCATTTTCAGAATATGGAAATTACGTGTTTAGGGTGCTTTTCGAGACCCCATGGTCGCGCATGGTATCCACTTGTGAATGGAAGTGGCCCCCGGGTTGCAAGTGTATGATGGTGGTTAGGGGTGTGTGGAAGGAGATTGGGAATGTGTGATGGCAGTTGGGAGTGTGTGGTAGCGGTTTAGGAGTGTGCAATGGTGATTTAGGAGTGTGTGGAAGGGGCTAAGAGTGTGTGATGGCGGTTTAGGAGTGTGTGGAAGGGGATGAGAGTGTGCGGTGGCGGTTTGGGAGTGTGTGTGGCGGTTCGGGAGTGTGTGGTGGTTCGGGAGTGTGTGGTAGGGGTTTGGGAGTGGGTGGAAGGGGATTAGAGTGTGCGGTGGCGGTTTGGGAGTGTGTGGAAGGGGTTTAGAGGGTGCGATGGCGGTTGGGGAGTGTGTGGTAGGGTTTGGGAGTGTGCGATGACGGTTTGGGAGTATGGTGGCGGGTTGGGAGTATGTGGAAAGGGTTTGAGAGTATGCGATGGCGCTTTGGGAGTGTGTGGAACGAGTTAAAAGTGTGCGATGGCGGTATGGGAATGTATGGAAGGGGTTTGAGAGTGTGTGATGGCGGTTTGGGAATGTATGGAAGGGTTTAAGAGTGGATGATGGCGGTTTGGGAATGTAAGGAATAGTTAAGAGTGTGTGATGGCGGTTTGGAAATGTATGGAAGGGGTTAAGAGTGGGTGATGGCGGTTTTGGGAGTGTGTGATAGAGGTTTGGGAGTGTGTGATGGCGGTTTGGGAATGTATGGAAGGGGTTAAGAGTGTGCGATGGCGGATTGGGGGTGTGTGGAAGGTGTTTGAGAGTGTGTGATGGTGGTTTGGGAGTGTGTGGAAGGGGTTTAGAGTGTGTGATTGCGGTTTGGGAGTGTGTGGTAGGAGTTTTTATATAAATTTCTCAAAATTTGTTGTTCGATCGTATGTCAGTAAATACGACTTTGCTTACTAGTATTCTAATCATGAATTTTCTATAGAAATTAAAAAGATTTTAATAAGGAAGGAATATATTCTAATAGCCTATGGATCAAATATCGTATCGATACTGATTTGTGTACGGAATGTTGAGAATGTTGTATGTGATTATGTTTTCATGAGGAAAGAAAAAATAGACTGTTGGAAATGTTCAGTTCGCGTCATTCAACCCGAATATAGACATATAGAGGAGGGCACGACTCAAATAGGTTATGGCCTCCTGTCTGCCCAACATTTCCCTAGAACTGATATTAGTTTTATTTCTTTTTAAAAGGGATTTAAATAGATAAACGAGAATGAAGCTGAGATGTATTTCAGTCAAGAACTATTATATTTCAGTGAAGATTGACTGGGAAAAGTCAGATTTTAGTAATCATGTGACACTAGGTAAAGATGACAACATGTACAACGTGAAAGTGTTTTAGATCCGTTCATGTAGTAATTTTAACAACTGTAAATCAGTCTTAGTTAAATATAAATGGTATATGACAAGAATGAAGTATTTTGGCTTATTTTTGTATAAAAATATTATTCTTTATGATTGCCAGAAAATACATAACACGTCACTCTTCGAGATACACTGTCTGCATAAAAACCCTAATTATCTAGAATGCTATAATTAGAAGTGTATTATTTAGAAAATACACCTTGGCAGGTTCTTAAAATCTCAATAAAAACTCTTTTGGATTAAGAAACAGATTATGGTTGCCTGATTAGTTCTTACATCTGGCGTCCCTGTTAATTAAAAAGGTGCAATCGTTTTGTTCCAATTAGGCAATAGAAGTAATATATACACTAAGCACCCGGTATTCTCGTGGTTTGTTTTCGTCTGATTTCTTCTTTTTCTTTTCTCTTCATCTCTATTTTCTCTAATACATTTTTAATTCACTATTGGAAAAAATAATCGCAGTTTGCTACCCTACTCATCCAAACAAATAGCATTGCGCCTGTTCCTTTTAAAGACAACTAAATCGTTTCGAAAATATTTTTCAAATTTGCATTAAAAGTAACTCATCGAAACTGACCCCAAACCAGCATCAACGATAATAATAATGATGATAATAATATTGATAATAATGATTTGATTTGATTATTGATAATATCAATTATCATAATACATTTTATCATTATCATTTTATCACTTTATTTGGCAGATACGATATCCAATATACAATATAATACAAATCAATTGCCACAAACTTCAATTACGAGAGAAAAATAAATGAATTTGACGCATCTGGATGAGCAGCCAGGTTTTTAACAAATTACTATAGTTAGCAGACCAACCTAACCCAAACCCCGTTCAGGTGACGTAATGATAGAATAAATTTGCATAGAAACTTATTTACACATGAAAAATATTTATATTTTTCAAAAATTACTTTTTACTGAGAATCTAGAAGATTTTTTTTTCATTAAAGGGTGAAACAACCTTCTTCGACGATCACGCCAATAAAACCCTTCACGATTAAACTTTTCCGTTTTCAGTTTCCCGATCGAATGCATTGTTGATGACGCCACTCTCTGCATCTTTCTTGTATTGAAACTTGGGCTCTGTCGTAATCTCGTACTCCTTCTCTTTGCTGTATAAACGACAAAAAGAGAAAACATGAGGGAAGGAAACTTTGGTGATTTCAAGTTCAGTGTTGGCCTTTTTGGTGGTGGTATTAATGTTATTTTTTTACATGAGTATAGCACCAAGCTCTACAGTCAGTTGGACTTTTAAAATTGCCGTCTAGTCTACTACGCTATTTGTTAACCACTTTGTCTAATTGCCATTTTATGTAACTACCAGCTGTTCTAAATCTTCTATGTCAACTATTCTTTGGGAAATCAATGACGTTCATTTTTAATATTAGTTTACTATTATTGTTTGAACTATTTCTCTTCGATTCTTATTTAATTCAAACTTGCATTAACAACAGGAAATAAATCAAATATATCCCAGTCATAACCAAGAGCGGAAATCCCAGAGGGGACAGGGGGACGTGTCCCCCCCCCCCTACCAAAAATAGTAGGGGGACACAATATCAAATGCCCCCCTACTATTTTTGGTGGAAAGAAATACATCATTCAAAATAGAAATAGAACATGTATTTGGAAAGAGATGACGTTACCTTTTGGGTGATAACCTTTTTTTTTCTTTTTTCTTTTTTACTTGTCAAATTTTCCAGCCCTTGCCCCCCCCTACCTTTGGGGAAAGATTTTCGCCCTTTGTAACAACATGCAGGTTCATGCAACATCTTACGTTCCAAACAGTTCTCCTTCTTCCAGCGTCTCTGGTAGCTGCTCCCCACGAGTCTCGGGTAGGAGGAGGACAAGGACACCGGCAGCTATCGACAATACTCCAAAGACCAAAACAGGAAGGGGTTTCCATGTTTTATCTAACAGAAGTATGATAGGGGCTAAGATCCCAGCAATACGAGCGCTCATCGAACATATTCCAATACCTACACTCCTGTTAAAACAATCAGAAAAGAGAAATTACTTTTAACCTGTTTCGAAAATGTATACATGTATATGTATTCAATTACTGAATCTTTTTTTTATTATACAATGATTAATTTTATCAAAATGATGTCAAAACATATTTCTCTTTTTCAAGTATGCTTTTGTCATTTGTTTTTCATTTAATAATACCAAAACCTACAACACAGAAACTAAGTATCATCGAACCTATAATGAAGCTTATAACCTTTGAAAAAAACATTTTGAGTACGAACACAGTCAATAATTGTATGAAGATCAAAGAGCCATTAGATATGAAAATTGACTCTTGTATACATAATGATAACAAGTGTAATGAAATTACAAATTTCTAAATTTCTAGGGAACTAACACACTGGGTATGATGGGATTTTCGAATGGCTTGTTAGTTACCTGACAGGCGTGGGGAAGATCTCGGCTGAGAAGACATAGACTATAGCAAACGATGCTGAGATACCAAACTTTCCAATCATCGCTACTGTTGTACGCCATGGTCCAATAGCTAAAACGAATGGAAACATTCATTTTATATCAAAGAGGCTTTTCATACATTGATTTATAATCATAACTCTGATATCATTGAATATAAAGAACGATGCCAACGATGCGTTCCTTGTATAACATGTATAACGAATAAAACATATGTTTGGCTAATAATTATGCTGGTAAGAAATGGGGAAAACAGAATTATACAAGATCAAAATATTATAAAATGGTATTTTGTAGGTATATTCAAATTTCTACCTTGCAAATCAAATTAAAAATCGGAAGATCGGTCGATCATCCGTTCATTAGAAAGGTATGCATTAGGAAACGCATGAGTCCGTTTCCTAAATCATTCAGTCAATATGATGTAAGGAAGTTCAGATTGTATTCATATTGCAAAGAATTTTAAAGATTATTTTGGATACTGTTTTTTATTATCATTTATGATGATATTGTACGATGATAATGATGGTGCTGCTTAGGATTTTTCTTTTTTAATTACGAACAATGAATTCGGAGACTCACGTGTGAAAATGGTTAAGAGACACGCGATACCACCTCCGACCATGTAACCAAACATGCTCCACTTTCGTCCAATATATTCAATAGCAAATATACAACTAAGATAGGCAGGAAACTCGACAGCGCCAGATATGAAGAAAGCAATGTAGACATTAACACCAAGGTCAGAGGTGCTCAGTGATAGTCCGTAATAAACCATAGTGTTAACGAACCTGAAAAAAAATAGATTGTAAAAATAGATTGTAAAAAAAATAACTAGTGTTAAATTACCACTACTTCCTCTATCACCAACATCATCATCATCATCACCATAACAACGACCATCGACACCATACCCATCACTACCTTACATGCCCCTCGGAACATATGATACTGGACAGCTCAACATCGGACATGTTGGATGAATAATCGGGGGCAGATTTAGCTTTTTCCAGGGGGGAGAGGGTAGTTGACCGAGAAATTAAACAAGCCCCCCAAAAAGGTTTCACTATAAGATGAAAATCATTGTTGGTCCGGGAAATTGGAAGAGCACAAAAAAATGTTGGCTCCAAAATGAAAGTCATTATTTTTATCAACTTGGCAGTCCAAACACTCTTAACCCCCCCCCCCCACACACACACACAAAATAGACTCGCCACTGATAATTTGTTGTTCCCTTACAAAGAAAAGGTGTATAGAAACAAACCCGAATTCAAGTTTGGGAAAGAAGCTACAATTAAGAAAAGTTGTTAAGAATTTCACTAAATTGGATATTCGCTCTCTATATCCACCTCGCATATACTGTGATCGTATTCCTTAATAACATTCATTAAGATTATGGTCACACTAGAAATTGATATCATACCAATTGAACATGAGATTAAGTGTTCGAATCCTCAAGTTTGGAGTGCGGAAGAGATCGAGTGCTGTAGCCTGGGGACCACTTGCTGCTGTCTCCTGCACAATGATAAATATTAATCCTGGTATTCATTGGTTTACAATTCCGAAATAAAATAAATGGTTAAAAATATATGTAGTGCATTTTTGTCATTCATCATTTCATTGGCAAGTCTGTACATTAAAAAAGGGACATAATTCGCAATGGACACTTTTCTTTCAAGGTGAAAATGCAGGGCAATAAAATTCAATACAATGGGCCTTTTTAATGATATTAGTATTTCAGAGCGAGAGAAAGGGAGTGAGAGAATAAAAACCCTGCAAAACAGCGTTATTAAAAAAAAAAAAAAACCGTTGTTGTTGATATCAGTTATAATGCTAAGCACCATCGTCAAGATACTGCTATTATCAGGTCTATTAGAAGTTGCGTCAAGTTCAAGTTTATTCAAACCAATCAATCAAGAGACATATTTACACAGTTTGACAATAAAATAATAAGACATGATAGGTTTGGGACCCAATAAAAGCAGGTATTGTGAAAGGGGGCCCTTATATATAGTTAACTACATATTAGTACGTACAGAAGCAATGGCGTACATATTGGGGGCTTTATAGGGCCACGTACCCCCTCCCTGCGTCTCCATCAAGTTTCAAGACCAAAGAACAAAGGATAATGAAACGAAAGGAAAATTGTTCAGATTTGAAATTATTGTCTAAATGTGTTCATATCTATCACAAATACATATTTTTTCAGTATAAAAAAGTTCAAAATTTCTGCTCTCTCGCTTCGCTCTCTCGGGACCTTAGAAAAGTGTCACATTTTCCATGTCGTGCCCTCAACACCCTTTTTGGCGCATTACGCCTCTGTACAGAAGAAGTAGTAAAGTATGGTGTCAGTAATATCAATGGAAGAAGCAGATGTAGAAGCAATTAGGGAAAAGAAAATATTGGTTTGCGCTTGCGCGAAACAGGTAGACCCCTACTTCTCACAGCTATGCGCATGCGTTCCAAATCTAATTCATTCAATATCACCTTTAAATACCCCTTACCTGTTCCTTGACGTCTTCTTGTGTGAATATTGGTTCAGGTAACTTGGCTTTGTTCACATCTGCTGCTTTCTTGATGATCCTAGTAGCTTCCTCAGTACGTCCCTTACTAATCAACCATCGAACAGACTCGGGAATAAACCTGGGTTAAAAATTACCGTCATGTAAGTGGTCATTGTAAGATGAAGATGATCGAATGATGATGATACAAGATTAATAAAGATGAAAGTACTCTTATATTATTAAATCCATCATTATTTTCATCATCCTTATTATTTGTTTGCTAACTGTTACAAACACTTTGTTTCCTATCCAATAGATATTATGAACATAGTAGTGAACCCTACTAGAAAATAAACACATTTCAAGTGGAAAAGTTCTGCAATGTTTCAGATATTTAGTTGTGAAGTAAGGTCATGAAATATTATATACATTAAATAATGCTTGTTTTCTCTGGGCTCACCGATTAGTGTGGTGTTGTTGTCTAAATTCAACACTCACTCATGTTTTGGTGGGGTTCATTAACTTTGATAATAATGATAATAATAACAATAATAACATTATTATTGTCATGAATATAATCATGATAATTCTCGTCACCTTCATCATTCCTATCCTTAATTTACATGTTATAGCTAATATTGTATTGAGAGACGAGAAAAAATAACATGATGAATGTGTCATAAAAAGAAGAGAAAATGAAAATCGCTATATCTTAAGGATAAGCATGCTAAGTGTAGGATGCTTTTAAAATATTTGTATATACTGTAATAAAGTGGTTCAACATAACAGGTAGCAATACCACACTTCAAACGTTTCACGAGCCAGTTTAATAACGACGCCGCCTGGTCGCTTCGTTCTCTCACTCAACTAAAAGTACATTTGGTTATTCAGGGTGGGACATTATTGCACTTTCCTTAAACATGTCAAAAGGGCGTATCTAGATCATCAATATGTTTCGGGCTAATAAATAGAGTTACTGAATAAAACTATCACTTACGGGAAGAGAGCAAACATGAGAAGAATAGGGGCAGTGATGACGAGTTGTAAGATCCACCAATCACGAATAAAATAAGCAAAAACAGCTAGGAGCATGTAACCAACGGAGAAGAACAACATTATCACAATACCTGCTATCACTCGCTTACTTGGACCAACAAACTCCGTACCTAGATTGAAGTAAAATAAAAAAAAAAAACATTGTGTTGATATTTTTTTCTTTCGAAGTATATTAACAATATTTGTATCGTTTCTATCGTATTCACCTCGTCAGCTATCAATCATTAATTTGGCTGCCAGGTTTCTTAGATTTGTCTTTAAGAGGGAAAAAATATATACGCCTGCGCAGAATAATTATTTCTTAAATTAGTGTGTTTCTGGCCAATTTGGCCAGACTGTTTTGAACATTTTTTTTTACATACTTAAACACGTTAGATTAATATTAAGCATGAACACTTTTATTTAGAACATTATCTGTATTGCCTATACTGTATGTGATGTCAAAGTCACTGTTCGTTTATTGAATACTCCATCTTCTTTTTAACGTGTCTAAAACTATAATATACACTAAAACTTTGACCATAACAATCTTTGTGAATACTTATCACACTGTAAAAAAATGAAGTGATAATGACTGCACTACGAGTGCTGATTTTAGAAATCAGCACTGGTAGTGCAATCACTATATAAGCACTGGAAGTGCTAAATTGGCACTTCATTTTTTACAGTGCATGTTTATTTTTTTCATCAATAGTACATACATATACCCAGTATTCTTAACATGTTAAACAAACTACACTTGAAGGTAAAGTCCACCCCATAAAAACGTTGATTTGAATAAATAGAGAAAAATCAACTAGCAGAACTGGAGATCTGGTATTAAGCATGGAGTAAATTCGTCTCATATCTAGCTTGGAGGCATGAGCATTGATGCGGAGGACTAAGTCAAACCTCACTAGTCATACCAAAGCTTTAAAGTGCAATCGATTTGCCGAGGTAGCGAGAAACGTTTTCTCACCAATTCGACTTTATATGAAAAATTGTGTTTTAACAATGGCATGACATGCATATTGCAACAAAATAATATATATCATATAGATATTTATATGAATATATGAGAGTCTGTAGATACCGATGACAAATGCAAGTAGAAAAACACCCATGTTTGCTGAAGCCAAGACTATCCGGACTATGGTATAAAACCAATAATTGGGTGAAAAGGCTACAGCCAACCCACATCCGAACTGCACCACCAATGCAACGAATAGAACCTTACGACGTCCAAATCTGTGAATCAATCAAAATAAAAATATATACAATATTCATTAATTTTTACCACATTCGTTCACACAGAATCAGTTAATTTACCAATGAATTTACAAAGAACTTTCGGAGACTTTATTTTTTCAAAGTTTATAAAACAATCCGCTAGAAAATGAATGCTGATTTTATTAATAGTTCCACTACTACTACTACTACTAATACTACTACTACTACTACTACTACTATTACTGCTACTACTACTACTACTACTACTTCTACTACTACTACTACTACTACTACTACTACTACTACTACTACTACTACTATTACTGCTGCTACTACTACTACTACTACTACTACTACTACTACTACTACTACTACTACTACTACTACTACTACTATTACTGCTACTACTACTACTACTACTACTACTATTACTGCTACTACTACTACCACTTCTATTACTACTAACAATAATAATAATAATGATAATAATAATAATAATAATAATGACAATAGTATTGATAATGATAATGGAAATAATAATGATAATAATCATAATCATGAAAATAATAACAATAGTGATAAAAAATAGTAATACAATTATAAAGATTGCAATGAAAACAACAATTAAAAAGAGGAGGAAGAAGAGAAGGAGTATAAGAAGAAGAAGAGGAAAAAAAGAAGAAATGAAACAAGAAGAAGGAGGAGAAAGAGGAGGAGGAGGAGAAAAAGAAAGAGAAGGTAAATATAAAGGAGGGTACTTACATATCTGAAAGTCCGCCGTAGAGCACAGAACCAATGAGAACTCCAGCAAAGAAAAGTGATTGTGCCAAGCTATCACGATCTCCATAATTGCACACCAAGTCAAACTAAACAAAAAGAAAAGAAAAATACGATTTCATTAAAACTTTACCGGTAATAGTAAGAATTGCATTAACGAAGCACGTTTAGAGCAGTTCTTTCATAACTGCGGTATTGTTGAGGGTGTCTTTGCTGTTTCAACAGTAACAAGTTTGAAATTATGATCCCCGAGCATTCAAATGTTGTGTCTGATTATGTTTCATAAGATAGCGTTATCCTTGTTATTCATTTTCTCTTAAGTTTACTTCTCTATGTCACAAATTATATCGCAGTGTAACATTCGAAAAAAACAATCAATGCATTGAGAAAAAAAAGACCAGTAAATACAATGATTCAATCGCAATAAAGCAATAATCATATTTGAATATGCAGATTGGGGATACATAAATGTAAAGCTATTTTAGAAGCATTTTTTTTTAGCTTTGTAGTTTCCCGATGAATGCCTCGTGAATACTGTAAATTTGATCGTCGATGATTTACAAGAACATTACATGCATTATGGAGCCGTGTAAATATTAATCAGGTATGTTAAAAAATTGTAGGTCTATGGTTTAAGATATAGATATTAACTTTGCGTTTAAAATGAGTATATGAGTTTTTTTAGGTCAGCTTAGAGACCAATTTTAGTTGTGAAACGTTATCATCTACGATGAGTTTCTTGGGTTTTTTTTCTATAATTCCGTCAATATTAATGTCTCCTATTATATCATTCATCAGTGCAACCCACTGTTAGGAGTGAATGTCGGAGAGAGAAAAAAAGTGAGGGACATCAAACTTTTTCCTTTTATACGTAAAAAAATCTTGAATATTTTTTATCAGATTTTAGTTACGCAATATGCTTTATTATCAACCTCATGAAATGTGATTAACTATTTTTTCGTAGATGTTTAGATTGGCTGTGCCATGCACGGGCGGTGCGTTGCACGGGCAGATATTTCGTCATAACTTGGTTTTGTATAGATAAGTAGCCATCTCGTCTATTTCTTAGTAATCTTTTACCAGCAACTTAAAACAAATTTAAAGTTTGGGAGGAACGTCTCAACAAAGGGTACCGTTAAAGTGTTCACCAAATATCGGCTCGCCTATATACCGGGTGTCCGCCTAGCATGAAATAACGGGAATTATTTGGGTGTGCGTGTGGATGTGGGTAAGTGCGAATGGATGGGTGTGTAACTGAGTATCTACATTACCTCAGAAATGATGGACGATTTGTACTGAGAGGTATCATATACCCAACCATCGTTACAGCCAATCAGATCGGTGTCGTTATAATTCTCAGGATCTAGTCCTGGATGGAAGTCCAGTTTATCAGCGATAGCATATTTAGAACATTGGTAGATATTACCATCTTCTTCAGTGTAATTTAGACGTAAACTGCTAGCGTTACGTTTTGCTTCCATGCATTGTTCCGCCGTGTAGCCCCATCTACTGCAATCCTCGTTCTCCCATCCAGCAACCTGGGGTAATCCAATTAATAAAAAGGAAAAGGCGAAGTGTCACATACACTCTTAACACAAATCAGTCAAATTGTCTAGACCAGTAGTCAGCTGGGTGCAACTGATATGTCTTGTCACATTTCTGACATATATTCTAGTCAGAAATAACTGTGAATTTGTTCTATTGAGGTATTTTTAAAATGTGCACGATTATCTTTGACACTGAACTTGTTGTGACACATCCAATTTTACATAGTTTATGTGTATTGAATTATAGGCATATTTAAAGGATGTGAACAAATAAGAACAGTGCCATCAGCAGGCAAATGAATGTGACGGATCTTTATACAGTTCACTAGGCCATTGACATAAAGTAGAGTAGTACCTAGACGTGATCCTTGGGGCACGCCAAGATAAATAATTGACTTGCAGGAAAGTTCTCAATTAATAGGTGTCCTACAAAAGTCCTTCTGATATGTAGCTTTGGATGGATAACCATGATTTACCAGAAACTCCAAACTTACCTTTATGAGATTGGGGTGTTTCAGGCATCGGGAGAACCATGAAAAAATCGGGAGGATGTAAAAAAATATATATTCCCAGGGGCGGATCCAGCTTTCGCCAATAGGGGGGGGGCCGAAAAATATTTTCATCAACATTTTTCTCGATTGGCCCGCCATAATCTGATTTTTTTTTTTTTTTTGGGGGGGGGGGTTCAGGGGGTAATCCTAACTAAAGACTGAAGTCTTAAGTATATGTTAGTTTTTATTGTTATAAACAAGATAAGGTATCTCATGTGGTCTTAATATATAATGCGAACGCGAAGGGCGAGCTAAAATTCTTTGATATTTTATGTCCTTATAGAACTGAAGATACTGAGCAGTTTTTATAATCATGAACAAAGATAAGTATCCAACTAAACAATGCGAGCGCGAAGCGCGAGCCGAAATTTTATTATAGTAACGTGAAAAGGGACTCAATTAGGACTTTTTTGTGATTAATGAAGAGGATACAAGTATCACCAATTGAATAATGATAGTGCGAAGCGCGAGCTAAAATTATTTGATATTCCGACCTGAAACTGGACAGTCTAAGCGCGTTTTTATTTAAATAAACAACAAGCTGTGTGTCTCAAAGAATTTAATGCGAGCGCGCGAAGCACGAGCTTAATTTTTTTTATACTGACATAATAAAGAAGCATTTTGATAAATTTTGGCAAGAATTTCCAAACAGGATAGGTATCTCACAAATCAAACATAACAATTTGGGTAAATCAAACAAAATCAAACATAACAATTTGTGGAAATCAAACAAAATAATGAAAGCTTGATGTGCGAGCTAAAATATTGTGTGCAAATTGATTTCAGAACTGGATATATGAAGTATCATTTAATCCTCTTAAATGGGATTCATTACACAGGCAATGCGAGCGCGAAGCACGAGCGAAATTTTTTATATAAAGTCTATTTTTCAATTCTTTCCCTCATCTTTTTCTTGTTTCCTTTCGGGGTCGGGCCGGCCGTTAACGAGGCTGTAAATTGCACATCATGGGTATAATACCTCTTTCTTACTTTTCTTTTTGTTTTTCTTAGCTACTATTAAGATAAAGAGTACACTTTTTTCTGCAGGTTGTCAAAAAATAGGGGGGGGGGACCGGGGCCGGCTCGGCCCCCTCCTGGATGCGCGCCTTATTCCAACATTTTAGAAACCGAGGGTGTGTCAAAAATTGAAAGAGAGCTCTTACTCTCTTTGTCACCTTTGTCTACGTAGATTGGGACAACCTTAAACCTTTTCAAATGTCGGAACAAAATAACACTTGACAAAGATATGTTGATGAACTTAGAGATATTTGATTTTTTTTATCCATGTAGCTCTTAATTAAAGGTACAATTACTTTGTTAACGAACTTTGATTTTTTCATTTTATTGATCAACTTGTCTCTTTTGGAATTTTATCAGTGCTGAGTAAGACGTGGACAACATATATGCATAGTGAGTAAATTGTGAAGCACCATGTTCCTGCAACAAGGCGATAAAAAAATGCTCAATGAATTGGATTGGAATGGAAAGATCACCAAGTCATCAATAGTCGACCATCCTACTCTATCCTCCGGAACACAGAGGTTACCGATTAATTATAACAATTCTCATTGGCTCCTAGTCTACTTAGCGAAATTATGCGCATGCAAGGGTGATCCTGATTGGTCTGTTCATTTAGCGGTTTATCGATAACCTTTATGTTTCGGGGCCCCAGAAGATGATACTGGTACCACATGACAACTTCCCCAAGAAAGCCTTATAAATAAAAATAAAACAAAATTAGATCTGATTTCTGATCACCTCGTAGTGATTCTCGTGCAATTATTCAGTTTGTCGTGTGCTTTTATTTTTCTTCTTTGTAAGTTAATTCATTGACAATTTTGGTTAACAACACTTTTCTGATATATACGTTAATGTTCATTTATCTATTGTTCTGCTTTGTCTTGTGCTTTTTAGTTTTCTTCCTTGTAAGTTAATTCATTGACAATTTTGGTTAACAACACTTTTCTGATATATACGTTAATGTTCATTTATCTATTGTTCTGCTTTGTCTTGTGCTTTTTAGTTTTCTTCCTTGAAGTTAATTCATTGACAATTTTGGTTAACAACACTTTTCTGATATATACACTCTAAAAAATGAAGTGCTAATGTAGCTCTTAAAGAGCGTGTATAGTGACTGCACTTCGGAGTGCTGATTTGTCTAGTAAATTAGCACTTCTTTTGTAGAGTAATGTTCATTTATTTATTGATCTACTGATAGAAATTGCGTTGAATTCAATCAATAAAACAGGTACCCGAATGTGACACTTCTTTGACCCCAACATCTCTCTCTCTCTCTCCTATCTCGTTCGCATTCTCCCTTCCACTCCTCTATATATTTCACTTTTATCAACAACGTAAAATAAATTATCATTGTACTTCGAAGATTCAAGTGATGAAGATTGTTTATGTATAAATTCTGCACTGTTTACTACTCGCGTATATTGTCGGTTAAATTTTGATAATAAATTTACACAGCCTCCCAATACACATTAAATCATAGATAAAATATCTAATTTGGGTTTATATAGCTGTCATGTAAATATGGTTGAAGCATACATGAAACGCCAGTAAGAATAATAAGTTTTCATGTCCGTTGCACTTTGTACCAGAGACGGGAATCCAGTCCGACTGTTGTAATAGGGTGAGGTGATAGCAGTAAATTGAGCTGAAATGTCAGACTTTTGGGGGCACCCCAAATCAAGGGCTAATCGAGGGGTACTTAACGTGTAAATATACATCTGTTATATTTTCTTTTGTGATGTCATTTTTGATATCGACAAAACATTTTTTTTCTCGATCAATAAGCCATTTCGTAGTTCCTTTCTGCGCATGATCAAAACATTCTACGCATGATCAGAAGAAGGTCATTTGCACTAAAGTGACATGGTGCTTTAAAATCTAATGAGATAAGCACCAACTTTGATGTCTTGATTATTCATATATTCTTTTGAATTGTCGTTTTCATTTACATCCCAAAAAAACAACAATGCTTCCACGAACGACTGGTATTTCACAGTTTGTCAAGTACATTGTGCAACATGCTAAGATATGCATTCAAAGTAGGAATGCAACAAATACCTTCATTAAGTGTTCATTGGTGTGCTATTCTAGTCACCTGGGCTATTCAATTTCTTCATCCTGCTATGTAAGGCAAGCTTACGTAATATCTTGCTTTGAAATCTGCCTATCATGATGAAAGAAATGAAAGGTCATTTGACCAAAATTGCCCATGAAGTAACTACGAACTGGTCTATTATTTCACAGGTTTGGTTGGTTTTAAAATCGATTTTTAAAATCAATTTGCGAGGAAGCAAAAACAAAAGCTACCCAGATTGTTGGGATTTCAATAATGTCTGTCAAGGGTTGTTAGTATATAGGGCCCTCATTTATAACTAAATGTAAGTTGACAGGTGAACGATTGGAGAGATCGGGTATTTAGAGAAATTGCTTTGAATCGGTTTAGTTCACGTGAGGAAAGTATTAAAGGGTCACCTATCGATAACAAAATAGATTTTTAGAAATAGAAAAAGGATTAATGTGTTGTATTCAAACGATGAAATCAGGTTGAAATGTTCAATTCCCCCCCCCCCCAAATAACACTCAGTGTTATATCATAGTCAGAGCTCAAAGTTTTGCGACGCAACAGCGAACGGTCGTTGTTGCGAAAAGAAAAGGAATATTATACATTGTAAAACACTTTTTAGAATTTTAAACACGTGTTTAAGCTCGTCACTCTAACAAGTACTGTTGAAACTTTTCAAACAACTGTTTAAACTTTTTAAACAAGTTTTTTTTTACGTTTAAACAATTACAATTATAATTACAAAACAGTTTAAAGTCTTACACAGTAAAAAAATAGCAAGTTGTTTAAGCCTCTCACTCTAACAACAGGGGCCTGTTGCATAAAACTTTTTACCTGAGAAAACTCTGGTAAAAACTGAAAACTAAGGTTAGTTTGATTTCTGCCATTGACTTTAACACAGGGCATAAACTCTGGTAAAAACAACCTGAGTTTTCTCAGGTAAAAAGTTTTATGCAACGGGCCCCAGGTTGTTTAAAACAACCTGTTGTTAGAGTGGGAGGCTTAAAAAATAGCATGTTGTTTAAGCCTCTCACTCTAACAACAGGTTGTATAAAACAACCTGTTGTTAGTGTGAGAGGCTTAAACAACATGCTATTTTTTACTGTGTAAGACTGCATTCAGAAAGTGAATTCGGTGCACCACAGTCTGCAATGCGACTTCTTCACAAGTAAAAAAAAGCATTAGATCAATGGGAATAGCTCCACATATTACACGCTTATCATTTTGATTATTGGATATGTGTTTTGGGTGTATATTCCCCTTCATTATAATGGTTTTATCAATTATAAGATGCATAATAGTAGGTGCATGCGTAACAGAACTTCGTACATAACACGAACATTGATATGCATTAGAAACATTAACAACAGAGCCCGCACGTATGAAAAAAGGTATGACTATGTTTCATTTGATATTTTTACTATTTGTGAGTAACAAATAAAACACAAATAAAACGATACCGTAGATGCCTAATAACAAAATGCACGTCAACTAATATAACCATGAATATAAATAAAGCGTGAATAGGGGGTGTGGTTAGCCTTTAAGTAAACAAGATTTAGAAATAATTAATAAGAATGTTTGTATCAAAGGTTGAAAGTTATTGGCCCCTCCTGGTCGACGGGTTGTCAAATAGATATTGCAAATTTGAAAATAAAGATGGGTTATCTTTACTACATGAAAAATATTTTATTTAAACACAAAAGCAAATGGAGAGCACAAAGGAAATTTAGAAAAAAAATGAAAATAGGGGAAAGGTAAAACAGAATTACACCAGTCAAATATTTTACAACGGAGAAAGAAAAGGAAGAAATGAGTATAAACAAGTGGAACGCCCCGTAATCTTCCTAACATTTTACTATAGCAGCAGTGTTGACTTAATGAAATTGAAATATCGAATACAGTCTCTTCATGTATATTTACCTATGAATACACAATGTAATAATCCAAGGCCACGAAGGGGCAAGGTTGTTGATGCTGGCCAATGTTCCTCTCATCGGCCGCATCGGTTCCCATTTCGATTTTCTATTTTTTTTTTGCTGTACTAAGTCCATATAGCAGAATGGCCTTACCATGAAATTATTGAAACACCTCAAACATTTTTTAAAAAGGAACTCCAAGTTGAAAATGATATGATTTGAACAGATTAAGCAAAGTAAAACAAACAAAAAAAATGAAAATTTGATCAAAATCGGACAAGGAATAACAAAGTTATGGCAAAGCATATAGAAAAAATGATGTGGTAATTAAGCACTTACAGGGCTTGTATAGTGACTGCATACTACGAGTGCTGATTTTCTAGCTTAAATTCAAACTAGAAAATCAGCACTCGTAGTGCAGTCACTATACAAGCACTGTAAGTGCTAAAGTAGCACTTTAGTTTCACAGTATATTCCGGTGAAACAGTCCCAGGCATGTCTTCAGAAATATTCAATGAGCAAACTGATGATGTCATATCCCCACTTATTCTTTAATATTTTATCATATGAAACTAGGTTTATTCATTTTTTCCTTCAAGAACCAGTAATATTGGAATAACAAGTGATTAAGTGCATTAGATATTCATTGCTACAACTTATTTAATTACAAGGGAAATGTATCATTCATAAATATGGAAAAATAAAACAATTATGATTTCATGTAATACTAGTAACATACGAAAAAGGAAAGTGGGGATGTGATATCAACCGAATGAATATTCATGATGATGTGCATGCATGTGTTTTCACAATATATTGCTAAACTTTAAAATTTAATAACCTCGCTATTTGCTATCAGACTTTGATGACATTTTCGGCACTTTTCTCTGTGAATTTCTTCTTATTCAGTTAGACATAGATATTTTCAACTCGGAGCATCACTTTAATATGTCAGATAAACAAACTTTAATGAATGAGGGGAATGAATAGTAATGACCATGAATTAAGGAAATCCGGACCAGATTTTTATTTAAGTTTTTGACGTAAATCTTGTCTTTGACCTTGATCCAATTACCTGATATTTTACTGTACATAAATACTTGATAATCCTTATACACCTCTTTTTGTTTAGGATTAGAGAACAAAAAAACAACAGTAGCTCGATAAGAAAAGAAACGAAATTTATTTGATATCCATGCATGTCATTCATTTCATGTTAACTTTCTAAGACAAGGTTTTACCTAATTTGATTACTGCTTCGAATAACTGATATTTATATCTTTATTGATTAATCTGAAATGACCCTTCACTCATGTATTCTAAATTACCTGATTTTCTGTAGAAAATGGATTTATATTTTCCAAATTTCCCTTGTTAAATTTTTCATGTTGATATGTTTTGAAACTAAAAAAAATGATAAACGGCGTTTGATCACTCTAATGTCAAAGTTTCATGAATTATATTCTTCATCTCTAAAAGTTATGATATATATACAAACCCTAACTAGGCCGGGCTTTTTTTGCTGTTCTCTGGTCGGGGGGGGGGGGGGCTCGGCCGCCGATCATGCGAGCGCCGCAAAAATTTGCACGCTGGTAGTGTGTGATGTAATCTGTATGTATGGTAAAATTTTCAAAAAGAATGAAATTTTAACTTATATGAAATAATTATGCTAATATATGCATAAATCATACTTGTTGCTCTAATTCACTAAATAAAGCTCCTAGAATGCTAATTTTTGGTGAAAATATTCTTTGTAGCATTCTTAACAATGGCAATTGAAAAAATATTCGTTTTGGAAATCAATTTCTTATGTATTTTATTGTTTTTATAAATTTCTTATGTATTTCTTTGTTTTTCAACCTTTTGTTTTTCTTTTTTTTACACCAGATTTATTGCAGAAAATTTTTGAAGCGTGATTATGCTACAATCAATTGCTTTCAGCTGTTTAAAGTAAAAATAATCATAGCTTTGTGAATAAGATGAGAAAACTCAATTTGCATTGACTTTGTACACAAATTCACGTTTTGGAACCATTTTTTTCTGACATGAACTTACGAAATGTTGCGTATTTTTTAACCGCGTACCCGGGTGTCGTAAATTTGGTCTCAAAAAATGCGCGAGACTTATAAGTATAAACTCTGTGAGTGGCGAGGTCAAAAAAAAACTTCGCGCGGCGGAATGATCGCAGAAATATTGAGGGGGGGGGGTTGATTCACCCCCCGGCCATTTTGGGGTTAAGATTTGATGTTGACGTCGCTGTCGTCTTCGGAAAAGTGTCTTACTTCTAAAATGCAGACATGACAAAACGGAGGACTGAGTCATTTACGTGTTCTTTAAACAGGATAAAAAAAAATCAACATTTCATTTCGCTAAACATGATTGTATTGGCAAACCTGAAAAAAATTATTTGGGGATTTTCCGGTCATAGATTCATGAAAGTGTCTTCATAAATAATTATTTTCGTTTCCTTCCTATGTAAACAATATTACAGCACGCATTGATTATCTTTGAAAAAACAACAATAAAAACCTTTGTAATGCAGAAGACTTTCCTTCTGAAAGTCTTCTTGGTCGAGACCTATATGGGCCTATCGTGACTTATAACTGGCAGTATATTTCATGAAACCGTCCCCGTTCTAGTTAAGTCCCGTTGATCTGATAAGAGATGGTTGGTTAATAGTTTTACCATTACACCCGTCCTGTTTTCAAGTATAAGGTTAAAACAACATCGTCCAACAAGCAAGGTTAAATACGCCATGGCTAGGTTCATTATTAATCGACAAGTAGGCAAATTTGGGGCTGTATTTTACCCAATGCGGGAAGCATATTGTCTAGTACGGTTAAATAAATAAGCAGCAATTTATTTAGAATGGGCAAACTTTTCATCACACTGGATAAATAAAAATGTCCAATGTTGGTTGGACATATAATTATCCTCCAGGAGCATTTTTATCCAATATGTTTTTAGAGTGTCGATGGGGAAACTGCGTTAACGCCCATAGTGCAACACTCTTTTTTTAAAGCTATTAATTCAAATGATGGTAATTATAGAAGAAAATATGTAGAAAAAGATGCCTACGATACTATCTTAGAAAGACATAAATGCTTTTGACGCATACATATTCATCTAAAAAATTGCTCAAAACCAATTAAATGTGTGCAATAAGTCATTCTTTCATATTACTTTGGAAAATGCAAAAGAATCACATGTCAAGCCCGGTCACATGTCTCCCTCGCTTTCTAGTGGGGGGGGTTACGGTTTTTACACGGTTTTGGAACAAACGAAGCCCGTTTCCGTGGTGCCTGTCACCAACAGCAGGTGAATGGCATGTACTTTGTCGCTGATGATCAATCTAAGACTCGTTGCAGAGAGATGTGCAATCGATCGCAACTCTCAAAATTCAATATGGATTCTCATCCAACCAGAATCACTTATTGGGGACTTGTGATTAACTAGTTTTTAAAATTCAAATACAAGTTTATTTGCAGCAGGTCCCCGATCATGATGAACAAAATCAAACGTCCGGTTAACGGAACAAGAAGTAAACTTCAGAAGAGAGTAGGCATTTTGGTTTGATACGCACGCTTATACAGACACACACCAAGGAAAACTATTCGAACCGACAGAGAGGATGTCATTGAGAATAAGGACATAGATGATCGATCTGGTATCGATTTCACAGGTGTGAGTGTTGCATTGTGGGGGAATGGTATTTCGATTATACTTCGAATGAACCACTGACTCACTGTACCAGTGAAACGTGACATTGATGTTACTCAATTCAAGTTCTGGTGATAGAATATCGGTATTATATACATGAAGATGTAATACATATAATATTGATGACGTAAGAAATATTTCTTTGACCACTACTTCTAGTCTAAGTACTATACTTGTACTATGCTTTTAAATTCATTACTTTTTATTCACATTTTTGTTCTTGATGATAATGATAAAAAAAATAATATCATTAATGCTAATCATCAAATATCATTAATGCTAATCATATTTATCAATTTTCCACCCATATTACTATCATTTGATTATTATCATCATCGTATTATCGTTATTTTTATCTATTTTCTTAGTCGGAGGTGTTCCTATCAGAACAACCCTCGCTTATTGTTCATGAACATTACTATATTACAACCAAAATATTCCACATTGCTCTGGTATCTTCAACGCTGCATTTCAATACCGAGGAAGAGTCGTTAATAATAATAATTATAATAATAATAATAACAATAATATTAAAATAATAATGATATAAATAATATCTCCACAATTGGAAATTGACCTCGCTTAATTCCATTGATGAAAAGAAAACATAAGCCGATGATGATGATGATGATGATAATGATGATGATGATGATGATGATGTTAATGATGATGATGATGATGATGATGATGATAATGATGATGATGATAATGATAATGATGATGATGATGATGATGATGGTGATGATGATGTTAATGATGATGATGATGATGGATAATGATGATGATGATGATGGATGATGATGTTGATGATGATGATGATGTCATTATAAATGGTTAATGTCAACTGTCTCGTATGACACATATTAACCCTCGTGCTGGTTAGAATTTTACCCCATTTTATCCCATGTATAAAATTATTCTAATCTTCTCCTTTTTTAATTTATAACATTTATTTATTTATTTCATTACTTTTATATGTCATTTTGTTATAGCAATTGTTATTGTATATATTTTGTATTTTACCTTGTACAGAATTTCGCAATTCAGCCTTTGGCTGCGATGAAGTTTTTTTTAATAAACCATTTCAATTTCAATTTCAATTTCCAATATTTTTTACAGTGGGCCAATAAGTACCAAATGCAGATAAATGTGAAATGGCAATTATATAGAAGGCGACAACTAAAAAGAATTTGGGATAAATACATAAAACTTAGCAGATTTATTTATTCTACGATTCACCCAAATACTTGCCATGTATAGAAAAATGGTATCGTGGTGAGGGGCTGCATGGCATTGCCCCCCTTTCGGGGTCACGATATGACCTAAATAACCATGATCATTATCAAAGATTTATATTGTGTTTTCATGACATGAATAAATCCCTATGACTTATACATATATTTAAAGAAATTTTGATGAGTGTAAATATGTTGAGAATTATCGAGTGGCAGAGGAAAGTACCAAATAAAAAAACAGATCCTCAAATTTCGTTTTTTTAAATTCCCTCATAAATGATACTTTTTTATCCTACCCTATTATATGCCATTTTTCAAATCATCAAAAACAGAATATATATATTTTTATAGGGAGAAATTTGATATATTTTGTTTTTCCTAGCTGATAGGTGCAAGACTTGATGACCTAACACACAATAGCGCGAGGCCGTAACGTATAGTATATTTTGTTTTGAAAGCATAGTCGATAGTGATGCCTTACGTACATTCCAACTAATTTAAGGGTATAATAATGGCATACTGAATGAAAACAACTGAATTAATGTAATCAGGTGATCTAACAGTTTAGACCACCTCTGTATGAATATTCATAGATATGATTTATATTATTCATTACACTGTAACAAAAAAATGAAGTGCTGATTTAACACGTACAGTGTTTGTATAGTGACTGCACTAAGAGTGCTGATTTTTAGGGTTTTTTAAAGATATTTTTACAGTGTACAAACAAAGATATATATATACATGTGTAAAAACATTAATCCGTTAAACATAACACACTTTTAATATCAAGACACTTAAATACCATGAATACTAGAACACTTTTAATACTTTTATTTATCATTACTTGATATCACACTTTAGAATTTTAACATAATTTTAATATTCATGTATTACAGTATCATCGACAAACAGCTGAGCGGTGATAAACATACCTTGCACGAATGCGACATATGACCAGCCAAAAAGACTTGGGCTAGCATATGACAGGCTACTGTGGCGCCGTTTATGCAGAGAGCATAATAGACCAGCTTCTGATACAATCCAAACTCTCCAATCTCACCCAAGATATCATCAAACTTCATCTTGGTGACAATCCAGTACTTAAGTGTTAGAAATATATCAAAGGCTTTGATCGGTTTGATAAACCTCAAAAGTCCTGCCTTCTAGATTAGCTTCAGCAGTCAAATCAAATCGACGCTTTCCTTCTCGTGTTACTATACTGAGATAGATGAAGGTTTGTCAAAAAGAAAATCGCTAGAATTATATGAATATATCTCACCATGAACTTGCCAACCCTATTCTCATACTCAAACTTCCGGCTGTTTAACAGAAAAGGAGAAAGGGGTCATTTGCTTTGTATGGTTTATTCTTTGGAGTTATATATCACTAGGTTTGATTTGCGTTCCACTTTTTAACCCCTTGGAACAATGTAACAATTCTCATTAGCACTTAAACAATGAACAATAAGAATCAACCCCGAAAAGAGAGCGTACTAAGAAACGCAGGAACCTATTGTGTGAGAAAACAAAAGAAACATATATAATATTTGATAATTTTATTAGATTTCAGACCCACATTACAAATGCAAAAGGAATATGATATTCTAGAAGTCAAAGAGACAATTTAAAATATATTTTAGCTGATAAAGAGACTACCTGAATGTAGGCAAATATTCACTGCTGAATGTTACGCGCCGTATAAGCTCAAACAACAACAAAAGAAGATCATCTTTGATTCTTTACAGATTCGACAAGTCTTATTTTGAGAGTGAATCTCTTCTTGTTTTTTTATTCTCATTTCAAGCGCGGAAGCCTTGTTTAACGGAATACTCATGTAGCAGAAGAATGTTGATTCATATCTCTCTTTTGTTGATTATAGCCTACAACAGAGAAGAACGTTGTTTGGAAAGCTTGAAAATAATAAAATTTGTTTGATGCTTCCAACTCCCATTCCACGTTATCAGATGCTCGAATGATATCAAAGTCACCTTATCCCTAGTCTGGCTAGTCATATTAAGAATTAAAAAATAATAAGCATTACGCTGAAAATTAGAGAAATAGAATTATGAATGAGAAAAAATGACTCCTTCAAAAATTAGCTACTAAGAAACTATAAACAGTCGGAGAGGAGAAATAATATCTGTTCGATAGGCTTTGTTTCAAATTGTTTTAATTTACCTGAAAATGACCGGTCCCCCCCCAAAAAAAAAAAAAAATAAAAAGAATAGAATAGAATAAAAATAAAATAAAAATATTAATAAACACACACCCACAAATTGATGTTCACGCACACATACACCCACTCACACACTCGTCCAAATATGAGGACCCTCTCGCGTAGCACATCCGCAACTCATACGAGGTTCACTTTTGTCTGTCCCTACATGTCCCCGGTTGTAACCACAAGCAAATACACAACCGACAATCATTGGCGGCGGAAGCCAAAAATTTTAGGAGGGGACAACAACAAAAATTTTGACATGCAAAAAAAAATTTTAAAAAAAAAGGTTCTCAACCAACAAATTTTAGGGAGGACGTAGGCAAATAAACTGACAAGCAAAAAAAAAAAAAAAAAAAAGGTCATCAACAACAACAAATTTAGGGGGGACCGTCCCCCCCCCTCCCCAAATTTAGGGGGGGACACGTCTCCCCGTCCCCCCCCCCCCGCTTCCGCCGCCTATGCCGACAATCATTTCAATGTGCAAATATGTGATGGTTCAACAACCCGAAATTTAACCTGCTCACGTCTGGCTTATAACCGTTCATATAACCTCACAATCATGATAATGAAAACTGTAACAGATATAGATATCGACCCACACCATTCAGCACACACAAGCACACACGCACACACACACCCAACCCTCACGCATCCTGACTCACACCCCCCCCACAACACACACACCTTATCACTCACACACAAAGGCGAACACGCAAACATCCTCAAATTTCCCGTACGCAGTAACACCGCTGTTTGAAAATTTTTTATACAACGCTTCTTTACTATAAGAACCTTATACAGTAGTCGTACTTGTTTAGATGGTTTAAACAAGTTATCTTAATCAACTGTTAGTACAACTACTGTACGCTTTATAATAATAAACAGCTTTGTATAAGATTCTATACAGCCTTTTAACTGTGTACAGGCACTTTAACCATCTGCAGCTTAACCCCCCCCCCCCTCCACCACCACCACCGCCTTGCATTGAAATACGAACTATACACTCTTCTATATTCTGAATTATATAGCCAACCTTATACCAATTCTGATTACACCTCTGCGGTCAAGTTTGGAATATAAATTAAGTTCAACCAGGTTACCAGTTTCGTGTGAAAATTGTAAAAATTTTCCTTTCATCGGCGCTATCTCGCGCTCTGCGCATAGCTCAACCCTGTAGCGATGTGGAGCCAAGATTAATCCCATCTTGGTTACTATCTGGTGAAATTAATACTGTTAAGAAAGATCTCGTGACACCCATCGAAACTTAATAACAATCATTTTAGACTGATCCTGTGAAAGTGGATGATATTTTGTTCTAATTGTTGTAAGTCGATCAGGGTTAATCGTATTCTAGCATGTATAGTGAGGATATTTGTCTTGACCCAGTTTACGTGTCGCCATTAGTAATTAGACCACGGGCTGCGGAGGCGGTGACACGACATTTGATCCTGTCTTCAGAGGGCATAGGTTAGAGTTAGGATTGTAATAGAGTTTTCGGTTCAGAATAATGTCAAGATAATGATTAGGGTAGTATTCAGTTATCATGTTTATGGAGGTTAGCTTGACTTAACGTGCAGAATTTCCGTCGGAGCAATTGTCGCTGGAGCAAATGACATGGGGCAAGTATACGTCCCCTTTAAATTAGTAGTGAAAATAAAATCAAAACAAAGAGTGAGAAGAGTGGCGAAATAAGGAAGAAGAGATCTTGGTCTTATCCCCTCAAATTCCCGATATTCTATTGACAAATATGACATCATTATTCGGTCGTCTTGCCTCTCCCCCCCCCCCCCCCCCCCCCCCCCTCCCGAATTCCCCTTCCCTTCAATCATCCCGGCGCATCCAACGCATTAGACTATGGCCTATCTTTTTACGAATGAGTTCATTAGTCCAATCTTTGTAACTGGGACGTGAGAGTTATTTTCTTATTCCAAGATAAATGTTTCAACATGTTCATCACTGTTCATGTGGCATGAATGTAATTTATAGGAAGGTGATGAGATCATGCAAACATCCTCATGATTGTGTATAGACATGATATAGATTGTAAACGGCTTTTGAACTCAACCACCTCGGAAGGCACTGGCGTAAATCCGGTCCGAGCAGGGGGGGGGGTTGAAAGCAATATATATTGAGCTTAAAATTAAAAAAAATTGGGGGACACCGGCCCCCACACCTAGGGCTATGTATACGGCTACATTTCGTAATTCCGAAGATTTAATTCCGAAACACATATATTGCCCATACCTCGATGCTCGTTAATCCGAACATCGTGGCGTTATTCCGAAGGTTCGTTAATCCGAAAAATGAAATAATCGGTGGCGAAGCCGGGAAAACCGGAAGGGTAAGCGTGGTGGAGGATGGGGGGATACCGTTTGATTTGTTATGAGGATGGGGAGGCAAAAAGAAGGGCGGCGCAGCAAAGTAAAATAAAGTAGAGAAAAGCCTTTTTAAAGTGATTTCTGATTATGGTAAGATATATATTTAGGCGAGAGTGTGTAACGAGCGAGCAGTTTGGAAAGAATTTCAAAGCTGATGTTGTCAAACCCATTTTTGTCAATTATGTTAAAATAACATTCTTGGGAGGTGTTGAGAGCGTGAATCGCAATCTCAAACTTTTGGACATTTCAATAAGAAATGAATATAAACAATTCTGAGCAATTTTTGCAATCATTAAAAAGATGTGCATCTAACTGAAGAATTAACACGAGCGCAAAGTGCGAGCTGAAATATACTGACCAGAAAAGGAACCTGTTAAGGACTGCGTTTAGTGACTCATGAATATGATACATCAAATATAAATGTTAGTGCGTTGCGCGAACTAAAAAGATATTTCAGCCTGAAAACTGGAGATTCTAAGCCTTTTTATGAAACGGTGAGTATCTTACAAAACAATAACTGATAACAATAACCAAACGAAATTGGGATTTTTTAATCTAAGATGTAAACTTAAAAAAAATATTCATTTTGAAAAACGCCACATTTCATTGGGGGAAAACATGGAAGTTTCCCATTTTTGGAAAATAGTATTTCGATCCTATGGGAATTTTGGGGGATGCAAGTGCCCCCCCCCCCCCACTTTACCGCCCCTGTGGGAGGGGGCTGATCTATCGTTTCCAGGGGCGTTTGCGTACGCAGAATTCTCTCATAGGGATGATCATAGGCTTATGAGGCTAGTTCATGTTTTTCTCTCATTGCTAGACCTTCAAATATTTGTTTTATTATTCATTTTATTTATCCGGTTAAACATAAATTGATGTACATGATACAAAGGTACAAGGACCAAACTTAACATGTTCACAATAAGTAAAACCTATAAAACAGACTACTGAACATCAAACAAAAAAATATAAATGCATTAAACAAGAAAATTACTATCAACCTATTAACGAAACCAGTATAAGAGAAGAATTATTACCATGTAAGTCATTCCAATATACCAATTTCTACATTTTTCATAAACATAAGTTCATTAAAAAAATCAGTTTGCCATGAATAAAATAAATATGTACATGTTTAGTTTATAGAAGGCGTATACCCTAAAAGCATATGCTTGTGGTGGGATACGCCTATAATAATGATAATAGCCAATTTTTATAAAGTGCTTTTCCCAGAATGGCCCAAAGCGCGTTACAGCATATTATTACCCCGGTCATTGGATCCATTTCAATCAAAAACGAAAAGTGCGCAATTTTCACTCCCTGGGGAGCATTCCTTGCATTCGTCGCAGCCACATTATGGCGCTGGCAGAATCAAACATACAATATCTTTCGCATCCTACACTGTTAGAAAAAATAAAAGAAGTTCCTGCAGCAGAGTCTCGAGAACACCTGTAATCTTACCGAATTGCGTAATAATCATTCTGTAAATTCATAAAACAAGAATTTTTCTGCAATTTAACAGAACAGGTCTGTTTAAAAAAGGGTGTTTTATTCAAGGAAATTTGTAAGATTCCATACATCAAATAACAATTTCCTGTAAGATTACGCAATTCGGTAAGATTACAGGTGTTCTCGAGACTCTGCTGCAGGAACTTCTTCTATTTTTTCTAACAGTGTACCGGGTACCCATTTAGCACCTGGGTCGAGAGTGGCAAAGTGTGGATTAACGCCTTGCCAAAGGACGCTAGACCGCGGTGGGATTCGAACACACGACCCTCTGTTTACAAGGCGAGAGTCAGAACCACTACACCACGGCTCTTCCATAGACGTAAATATAAAAGTACAGTAGACATTAGACAATACAAAGAAGAGACGAAGGGCTAGAAAAGGGCAGAGAAAAGAAGGGAAGGGAACGATAGAGGGAGACGTGATCGGGGAGGCGGGCATGAATTATGAAATAAAATAGAGTGCTCAACAAATGTATCCGTGGGGGGGGGGGCAAAATATAAATGCCGCAACAATAGTTGTAAATGGTTCATAAAGTCAAAAGGAAACGAAAGATGGAAGATATTCATATATAGGATGACAAAAGCATTTTTACATTTTATACTTTAAGCTAATTGTTGAGATTTTTTTTATGTAACCCGGAATTTCGTTCCATATTCTAGATTTTTTTCTATGTTCGGGAATAAATATTTGATTATTTGAGCGGGTACAAAAATGATGTATGTTGAAACATGCGTAAACAAATCACGAAATTTTGGTGGAAATTTGAGAATTTAAACACCTGTAGAGAAAATTACATTGTTAAAGTTTGTTGATGTCGTCTAATTTTAGCAATTTTAGGAAATGAAACAAAATTTTAGTATTTGCTAGTGGCATCTTGTCGTCTGAAGAAAAAATACGTACAGTTTCATTTTGAAGGGAACCTAATTTTGTAACATGGGTTTGGTATGCGTTAGCCCAGCCCAAATTACAATAATAAAAATATGGCAAGATTAAGAGCAATATAATGTACACAATACAGTTTTAGGCAAGTGAAAACTTAGCCGATATATTATTCAATTTTTTGACAACTTTGTTCTCAATTTCATTAATGTGATGTATCCATGTTAAATTACTATTTTCAGTCTCGGAATAATTCGGTTGTTTAAGTTAACCTCTACATATGACTCATCAATATATAATGTAATTGCATTTTTATAATCTTGTTTGCCCAAAACGATTTACAAACATTAATTTGTTGTTAGTTCAGTATTTACAGCTATCTATCTATACGGTATACCTATCTATTTATCTACCTATGTTTCTATTTACCTATCTACTTATATATCTATATATCTATCCATCTGTCTGTCTATCTTTCCATCTATCTATCCATCTATCTATCTATCTATCTATTTATCTATCTTATCTATCTATCTATGTATATATATATATCTATCTACATGTATCTATCTATCTATCTGTCTACCTATTTATTGAATGGTGTTGATACTTACCTGACACCAGTGATTCATTTTACTTCCTACGAATACCTGAGCCATCTGATGCCATGCCACGGGTAATGATACAAAACAAACCATGATATAAACCCATATTTGATAGCGACCAAACTCTCCAATAACTCCCAAAATATCATCAAGTTTCATCCTTGTAGCTTGTTTCTTTACTTGGCTTGCTCCGACTCGACTCACAGTAAGAACTGATATGAAATATAAGCTCAGCTATATAGCAAGTCTGTCATGTCAGTCAACACTTTTCTTTTCTTCATTCCCATATTACAAACACATTGTGTAAACACGGTAAAAAAAAACTTTTCAATTTAGTTCTCTTCACACCCCCGTGGCAAGGCATAAGGTTCACTTGTGTGTATGGACGGCATACTGATGGGGCAAATATACCTGCAATTTGAATGGAATCAACCTACAAATATCACGTTCGTAATTTCCATTGTTAATCTGAATAAGTAAATAATAATTTACTCCATGATTAGTGTAACTTGATAGAAGTATGTAACTGAAACATCAGTAGGTTATTGAATATCAACAAAATGAAATATTGAATGAAAATGATAACCAAAAGTATTTCCATTTCCATTTTATTTCATTTTCCTTTTTTGACTCTATATTCCAATTTTATAATCAATTTAAGTTTGGTGCTAGTTGATATTTCCGATTTTTTTATTCATATTTTGATTTCATTCTAAAAGTGTTTGATATGAAAGAGTAATTTTTGCTTGAGATGATTTTTTAAATGAACTCTCGTTTTCAGTTTTCCTAAGACGTTTTGAATTTTTGAAACATACAATTCATTTTGTCTTATGTCATGTACAGTCAGATCCGTTGAAACTTACTCCAGTCTATTAAAGCTATTCGTGTACTTAGATCGGTTTGGGATCCACTTCCTTCCTTTGACTGTTATATTTATTGTCCTTCAATATTTTGTTTGTTCTCATTTTTATTGAATATGGCACTCTCTTTATTGTTTTATTATTTATTTACTTTTATATAAACTAAATCGGTTGTCTCCTGATAGTCATAGCTTAGTTTAACCTGGGTTAACTCAGACCATACTGCCAGTTGCAAACCCTTCGCCAATAAAAAAAATATATCCTGCTCCCCCAAAATAAGAAAAATAAAATGCAGTCGTGAGCAGGAAAATACAAACTAAAGTGAATTTCATTTAGTTAACTGTGACAGTATAATTGCCACAAATATAGAACAAGCATTATAAAGCCATTCTATGTTGAAGCGTGGTTTGAAATTTTAATTTAGACTATAGGGTTAAGCCTAGGTTTGATTTATCAGAATACAATCTATTGTATTTGTGCTTGTTTTTATAAAGTTTGGTATACTTTTCATTGTTTTATAATCACTAACACAAGTTGTTTCATTTTCATCATGATCATGTTTTTAGGAACTTCATAGATTTTAGCCGGAATGGTAGCCCATATTCCTAATGAGTTAAACTGCTGTTTTATGACCTACATGAAAGATATGCTATACCGTGTGAAGATAATGAATCAATCGATTGTATTAATTTCCCTATGGATGACCATGGTCACTTCCATGTTACCATAAAATAAAACAAAGAAACGATACTGATTTTAAAGGGACAGGCTTATATACCATGTATACCATGCAGAAATTACTAATTTTATGTAGAATAAACTTCAACGAGTGAATGAAACACTCAAATTGTTGCAATATTATGTGAACACAGATTATGTATGCTGTCGTGAATATGCAATTGGTGAGGAGACATTAATTGCCATGTCCCTTTTTTGTCCCATTAGCCATGTTAGCGTTAGAAATTACTGCAAATGCACACTAAGTCATGTTTAGTTGACTACCTTTAGTGTTTTAGAAATGCAATTGTCTTTTACTATTAAATTATTAAACCTGGCCATGCTATAAGATTATATCGTTCACGCGGATCAATGGAAAATGATAATCTTAGAAGGAAGGGTTGTTCAGTTGGTAAAATGAATATGATTTGTATAATGCAGACTAGCATAAAAGGGCTCGAAAAGGAATGGCATCAAGAAGAGACAAGATCATATAATACTATAAATGCTCATTCATTACCTCCTCAATATCAATGTTTAGTTCCTTGCCCTTAATTCAAAAACCTTATCCACCCTCTCTATAGTTTTAAAGGGGAACTTAAATCAAACGTTATGTCCATCTAATTTTAAAATGTCAATGGTTCCTGTGATACAAATATCTTAATGACTCCGACTTTGTATGCCTTTCTGTATTCTAATTTCATTTCATTTAATTGTCCGTTAAAACGGATAATTGTATAACTTGACAAAAGAATTCACAGAAATATGTATGATTCATATAATGTATATTTTTATCACTTGTATCTAAATGTTTTTATGCTTTTAGGGCCCCTTTTGATATGACTTTTGTCGAAAGGGCACAATATTTAGATATTGTTTAAATAAATTAATAAAATAACTAGAAACTAAACTTTGTTGGTGTCTCCGCACGACAAACATTGATGTAGCGCCATCAACTTATTCAATAATCACGTTGAGGGATAAGTACAAAAGTCGGAGAGGTGACAGAGAGGGCTGGTGTGAGTTGGAGAGATAGGGCTGGTTTGAGTATGAGTTGACAGAAGGCTGGTTTGAGTTTGAGAGTTGACAGAAGGCTTGTTTGAGTCGGAAAGTTGACAGAAGGCTGGTTTGAGTTAGAGAGTTGACAGATGGCTGGTTTGAGTTAGAGAGTTGACAGAAGGCTGGTTTGAGTTTGAGAGTTGACAGAAGTCTTGTTTGAGCCGGAGAGATGACAGATGGCTGGTTTGAGTTAGAGTTGACAGAAGGCTGGTTTGAGTCAGAGAGATGACAGAGGGCTGGTTTGAGTCGGAGAGATGACCGAGGGCTGGCTTTAATTAGTTGGAGAAATGAAACTCTTTAATAAGTAGTTGAGATAGGGCTGGTTTGAGTGTGGAGGGGTGAACAAGACCTTAATAAGTAGTTGAGATACAATGTGGAGCGTTGTGGCCAAGTGGATTAGTCTTCGGACTTTGAAACAGAGGGTCGTGGGTTCGAATCCCAGCCATGGCGTAATTTCCTTCGGCAAGCAATTTATCCACATTGTGCAGTTGAGGTGAATGGGTACCCAGTAGGATTTATTCCTGGAATGCTTTAGCGCCTGTATGGCCGATCAGTTACAGCGGGGTAATAATAATATACCAAGTATATTTCAGCGCCTTGAGCACATAATCAATGAGGATTTGGCGCTTTAGAAATACCTTATATTATTATTATTATGTAGGGCTGGTTTAAGTTACAGAGATGAGAAAAGGCTGGCTTGAGTTGGAGAGATGAAAGAGTTTTAAGTAGTTGAGATGGGGCTGACTTGTGTTTGAGAGATGAGAAAAGGCTAGCTAAAGTCAGCGAATGAAGTTGTATAACAGGAGCTGACTCAAACCAACCTTCTTTCATCTCACCAACTACTCAACTCAATCCTCTCAATTCTTTCTGATTTACAGTGCTTTCAAGGACTGCAATCATTTCCTGAATGTGGTAAATAGTAGATGGTAGTGATTTTTTACCCAATTGCTAAGATAGCATGAATGCTTGCAAGCAATCAACTAGATGACCTACGTATTAATGCCTTAATGGCTGAATTAGTCTCCATCTACTCTATTTACATGTAGGGTTAATAAGGATAGTTGACAAGACTTACTGAATTTGTATGTAACAACCTAAAAATAAAGCTATTATGATAATGAAAATAAACTGCAAATTCATGACAATCATCTTGTTTGCATATCCTAACAACTATTACAATGGGGATCTCCCAGAGCTCTCATGAGTATTTTAGGGGGCCACCCTGATCCCTGTTTTATTTTTTCACTGCTCTAATCTAACTCACCAAGATTCAAGGACAAGGTTTCCAAAAATGTGATCCCGAATCAATGCATATACCCCCTCTCTATTATTTTTTCTTCTGAAAGTTATACATAATGAACATTACCTGACAATTCTTAATACTAAACGGGAAAGTATTGTCAATCATGATTTTTTACAGGTGTGGTTATCAAAATCCCAAATATGCAATATTGTACAGACCTGATCAGTGCCAATTGCTCTTCAAGCAAACCTTGGCTTCCTATGTCTAATCTTTGGACTTGGCCTCAACACTCTGTGCCCCTTATTACAAAGAGTTGCAATACACTGAAATCAAACTGTAACTGCAATTGATCTATAATTTGTGTAGTTATAGAGATACATTCAACCGCAATATGAGTTTGATTTAAATCTTTGACCTTGCCTAAAGCACTGCCTGGCCCTAAACTCTGAATAATGACGTAGTTTCATAAAGATGTTCAGATTAAGAGAGACTTTACGACGACTGTTGACCCTTTCTTAAGAACTTCATGTAAACTCAACATCAATGAATATCTTCGGATACAAGAAAGGATCACCAGTCATCCATAAAGTTACTCATATCTTAAGATACGAGTATGAAACACCCACAATGTGCAATAGTGTTCAAGGCATATAAACAAGGCAAACTTATTATTTACCAATTACATAACATTTGGTTGTACAAAACTGTTTCATTTTTGTTGGTTTTACTAAAAGAAAATTTATTTACAAGTGAGCTAATATTAAGACTTGTGCCAATTTCAGCATTTAATTTTTAAAGTTAAACTGCTCTACATGTAACTGATTATAATAAAGAACTAATATCACATTTTATAAGCCAGTTCCCATTTAGCTCATGCACATGAGTTAATGGTCATTTTGAGATAAACCATCAAGGTGATTATCAAATTCACTGATACAGTGTAACTATCCATGATTTGATGATTATTCATTTATTCCTTTTAAAAACATTTTTCTCATTACACCCACTGAAGAATAACAAAGTGTTCACAATCTTTGGTATTGAAAAGTAATCCCATATGATAGTCATAGAGCAGGAGCCAGGAGGGGTCAGCATAGCTGAAAAGGTAGACAATTTTCATGATTATGACATGATTTCCTGTATCACACAATGCAATGAATGGGGCGTCTGCCGTGTCCTAAGTGGTGGGTGTGGCCGTGGGGGCCCTTAAAAGAGGGCCAAAAAATGAGCTAGCTCAGCTGGAAAGGTAACCACCTGAAACCAACAGGAAAATATTCGGCATAGTTCACTTGTACATGAATGACACTTAACTGACACTTTAAGTGGTGGGGCACCCCCGGCAGACGCCCCCAATTGGGGGCCCCAAATTGAGCTAGATCAGCTGGAAAGGTAACCACTTAAAACCAACAGGAAAATGTTTGGCATAGTTCACTTGTACATGAATGACACTTAACTGACACTTTAAGTGGTGGGGCGCCCCCGGCAGACGCCCCCAAAACCCCGCCCCCTCCCAAATTCAGCTGGATCAGCTGGCAAGGTAACCACCTGAAACCAACAGGAAAATGTTCGGAACAGTTCACTTGTACAAGAATGACACTTAACTGACACCTGAAGTGGTGGGGGCACCCCCGGCAGACGCCCCCAATTGGGGGCCCCAAAATGGGCTAGATCAGCTGGAAAGGTAACCACTTGAAACCAACAGGAAAATGTTCGGCATAGTTCACTTGTACATGAATGACACTTAACTGACACTTTAAGTGGTGGGGCGCCCCCGGCAGACGCCCCTAAAACCCCGCCCCCTCCCAAATTTAGCTACAATAGCTGGAAAGGTCACCACTTGATACCAACTGGAAACTGTTCGGCATAGTTCTCTTGTACATGAATGACACTATATTTGATACTTTAAGTGGTGGTGCATCCCCGGCAGACGCCCCCCCCCCATGTTGAGCTAGGTTAGCTGGTAAGGTAACCACATGGAACCAACAGGAAAATGTTTGGCATGATTCAGAGTTACATGAATGACATGCTCCAGGCTGAAAATAATATGATTTATTGATAAAGAAAAATCAAGCAAACAAAACACCGAACATTTGATAAAAATCTGACAACGAATAACTAAGAATGGCATGTTAAAGATTGGCATTCCAGTGAAACAGTTTCAGGCATGTGTTCATGACTATTGAATTAGTAAATCGGTGATTTGATATCCCCTCTTATTCTATTATATGTATTATATGAAATTAGGTTTATTTAATTTTTTTTACCAAGAACTGAGAAAAAGTTGGATTGACGACTGATTTAAGGCATCTTATATCCATTGCTGCAACTCATAATAATAAAGGAGATATACATATGTCATAACATAAGAAAAAGGAAAGCGGGGACGTGACATCATCAGCCCACCTAATGAATATTCATGATGGTGTGCATATAACTATTTTTACAAAATATTGCTAAACTTTAAAATGCTATAACTTAGTTATTTGTTATCTGATTTTGTTGAAATTTTCAGCACTGTACTCTGTGAATTATTTTTATTTATGTAAATATTTTCAACATGGAGCACCCCTTCAACTGACATTTTGAGTGGTGGGGAGCCCGGGAGATGCCCCCAAATCCCGACCCCCCCCCACCACTGAGATTGAGCTAGATCAGCTGGAAAGTTTATTAACAACATGAAACCAATTAGAAAATCTTCTACATCAGCTGTAGAGGAGCTGGGGGTAGTAGATTAAGATGAATTCGATGTTTTACTTTTTGTCAATTTCGTTTTATCCATGCCATGTTTCCCATCATGTACTCATCTCCACTATCAAATACGAGGACACCTATGCTACTTACTCAAATGTTTTATGATAAATGAGTGAATTCATTGTATCATAACTTAATAATTCAATGAATGAATATGAATTAGAATTTTTTTAAAATATGATAGTTAAAAGAGGACTAGGAAAAGGAAGGGAATGGGAAGGGGAAAAGGAACATAAGAGAAAACCAGAAAAATAATAGAAAATAACCTTCACGCCTCCAAAGTCATGTGTTGATTGCTTCAATGCAAACAAAAATTAATGGGAATAAAGCAGAAATTTAACATGACCTTGAAGAAGTAGGAAGTCAAACATTTAATTTTTCTGATAAAACATATTGCCTTGCATTAGAAAACAGTAGGAACATATCTAATTTTTCTGAGCTACGAAAATACAATTTATAAGGACGTTCCACAGTTATGTTTGTGCTCATCTTGATTTGCGCATATTTTACACTCTGCGCACTGACGTCACAATGGATGGACATGTGATTAATCAGCTGCAGGTATGAGCCGATTTATTTACTACGCACTCTAACAAATCCAATGTTTTATTCTATGAAGCTAATAAATAATATAAACTGGAATTACTCCATAGACCAATTCCTAAAAATACTTCTACAAATTCAGAAAACTTTACTCTGTAGTGCTGGAAAGAATAATGAATATTACCACAAGTTTGAAATGGTAGAGTGGTTTCATATGTTTACTCACACAGATACAAAGCATTTGGCGTATTTTTGTAGTTTTAAATTTTGCTCTAATAAAAGCGCTGACAGTTTGAAAACAAGCACATGAACCCCTATCTTTTAATGTGCACCTCTTAGGTATATGATTTCCTCTACAAATTCAAAGTTTGGTAAAAATGACATGGGTTTTGAATAAAGTGCAGCATTTATTGTATTTCTCAAGTTTGTTATTGAAATCTCAGTCTCACAGACTGGGTTTTGGTATCTTTCACATAATTTTAAAGAACTGACAGTGCTGTTTAGATTTCAAAGAGCAAACAAATAGCAATATGAATAGATTCTACATCTTGAGCATACAATTATTAACTATGTTTCAAAATTTGATGAAATTTTCATAGATGTTGACTGAGTAATAGAGGTTTAAACTGATTGTATTTATTGCATGAAGTCGAAAAAGGCCATTTTTTTTAAATCCGTGATTTTTAAAAACATCCATTTGGGTGAAGTTTGAAGCTCTATAGCAGAAAATCAAGCACATTGACCCACATTATATTTTGCATATTCAGAATATCCAGGTGTTACATTATCTCTGTGTAAAGTTAGGTAAAAATGACATGGATTTTACTTTAATTGTGGAACATCCTTACAATGTAAATTCAACAAAAACAAAACTAATAGTTTTAGTTAGCCTCATATGGTAGACAAAGAATTCAATTCCAACAATACTTTGCCTGAGAATGTTGAAGTAATGTGATAAATCTGCAACATTAGGGTTAATAAAAATTATTTACAGATAACTTGTGAATACCGTGGCAGTTTGAATCATCATATTACCACGATTACAAATTTTTCAGGTGTATACTCGCTATCATTAATAATTGTTGGCACCAGTGGGTTTTTTTTCTCTCTCCGTAAAATGCCCCGAACGTATTGGTGATCATAACCAAAATTGTATCGTACATGTTTGTTGTGGATGAGGTTCATCTCTTTTTTATGTACTACTGTACATTCAGTATCAACATCAGATAAGAGAATTGGCTGAAAACAGAAAAAAAATGACTTACATAAAATCGTAAGTAATGTCATGAAGAAAATGATACAATTATGAAACGATTATATGTTCAAACTAAAAAAATAGTCCAGTCGATTTCAGAATGAAAAATGCATGAAGATAAAGAACCAACAGCAACCCATGAACCTTCTTGTGTTTTTGTATTACACACCATTAAACATGTTACTGTTGACACATTCACACCCTCACACACACACACATCCTAATTTGTTTGTAGTTAGCAAGGCAATTTCTCCAGTCTCGTAACCGGGCAGATGGGAGCAGGTTGCCCCCCCCCCCGGCGGATTTCACTGGGAGAAAGAGGAAGAGAAAAGGGAAAAGAAAAGAAAAGGAAGAAAAAAGGGAGGAAAAGTGAAAGAAAAGGGGAATAGAGGAAGGGGAGAAAAGGGAAAGAAGAACGTAAAACAGGGAAAACAAAATGAAATTTGGGAAAAGGAAAGAAAAACTCATGAGAAAAAATAAATCGTCGTGAAATACTAATAGGCTGACCATGTGTGGTAAAAAAAGTCAAATAAATGACAAATTGAACATGAAAGAAAAAGAAAGAGGCAAAAAAAAGCGGAAACAAAGGTTAAATGGAATGAGCCAAAAGCTAAATTTGAAAATGAAGAAAAGGGACAAGAAAAAAAAAACAGACTTAAAACAAGACCGGTCTGCGGAGGATTAAAAACAAAGAAGGGAAGAATGTATGCCATATAAGTTATATTATTGTGTATGAAGTCTATTATAAACTTCATCAATTTAATGCAGTAATGGTCGAAACCAGGGCCTTGTAACACAAAGGCTAGCGATTAATCGCTAAATGAAATGGCCTATCAAGATCATCGTTGCATGCGCATTTTGCTCCCTAGACTGGCAGGAACCAATCAGAATTGTTCTTTCAAATTAGCGATTAATCGCTAATCTTTGTGTTACAGAGCCCTGGACAAATAAAGTCCTAGGCTAAGGTCTAGACACATCCTCCTATATATGTAATATATCCTTACCTATTAAGTAAAGCCTTACGCAGGCAAGAGTTACCGTAAAAAGTTTCTTAATGTCTTCAATCTCAAAAGCTACCGGGGACTTTGCCCCAGACCTCATGCAGCAGAGGCTGCATGAGGTCTGGAGGTTACCCTTTGGAGGTTACAGATGGAGATCTGTAAGCTAAAAGGGGCCCTATATAACGGGCCCCTGTATGGACCTTCCTGCATTGAGCTTTATGTTGAAGCACTGACGTATATGGGGTGCAGGGCTTGGTTCCACAGCCAAGGTTGGAAGAAAATAAAGATGACACGGACAGGAAATTAATCAGGGAAAAATGAAATAATTTTTTTTTCATTCATTTCATTTATTTCACCTTCATGTGTAAAACAAAAAAAGCATATATTTACAATCAAAATGTACAATTAAATTAGGAACTGATACATAAGGTGTGGACCCCTTAAGAAGCAAATAGCTTATCACCAGGGGCCCATAACAAGCATAAGATATGGAAAATAGTTACATAAAAGAGGAAAGAAATGGTACGTACAACTTAAACAATAAATGTTACAACTACAGTATGAGACAGGACATTTAAACAAACAACAAAAAGTTAAACAAAACATTAAAAATTAATTTATTTTGAAATTTCAAGGGTGCACCTATAATAAAGTAAATTGTTTATATTTATGAAAAAGTAAATCCTTTAGTTTTCTTGTAAAAGCAGTGGCTGTTGAGCATTCTTTAAAATCTTGTGATAAGTTATTCCATATTTTTGGACCATTAAATCGTAAGGATTGTTGAGATGTGGATTTACGTGCTAGAAATGAGCGATATTTTTTGCGGGTTAGATATGTATGGTGAGAGTCATTTGTTTTAAAGATGTTATTGAAAACGTCGGGAAGTGTATTCATTTTATAGTTGAACATAAATCTAGCAACACTCATATCTATCAAATAATTTATCTTTAAGATTTTTTAATTTAAAAACAGTTCATTAGTATAATTGAATGGAGCATTACAAATAATTCTTAACACTTTTTTCTGAGCAATAACTAACTTCTTTAAATGTGACTGAAATGTATTACCCCATATGACATTACAATACGTAAGATGTGGCAAAACAAGACTTTTATATAAAGTTATCATAGTATATTTTGGTAAAATAAATTTATCCTCAATTTGTGGTTTCCAAGAGAGAAAATCATTTATTTTTATTCCTAAAAATGATGTATTATCAACCATATTCAAATATATATTATTCATAAGGATTCTGGGAGGATTATCAGGTATTCTTTTGCCTCTTGATCGAAATATAATAAATTTTGTTTTATCAATATTCAAAGATAATTTTTTTGATTGTCACCATGAAATAACCTTTTTTAATTCAGAATTTAATAATGTGGCAAGGGAATTGTAGTTTTTATGTGATAAAAGTATATTTGTATCGTCTGCAAATGATAAAAATTTTAATAATGGAGAGCAAAATATAATATCATTTATATTATGATATATAATAAATAATTTTGATATATAATGTAAAAAAAAAAACTATCGCATAATTAGAATTTCATTTCAATTGGCAACAATTTCCCATATTTGCTATATGTGCCACCTCAAAATATTTGGTTTATTACGCCACTGCGTTGAAGTAATGTGTTGCGTCAATGGTATACCTGGGATTTTTTTTCTATAAGGTTTAAAATGGCTTTATATAAAGAGGTAACAAAGGGTCCGGCCCCGGATCCCACCCTCATATCACTAGCACACAGATTGAAGGGTTCTACAACTAAGAACAAAAAGAAAAGGATAGGAAAAGTAAGGATTTCATTCCAGCGTTCTAGTCCAATTTGGACGCCCCACATTGGGGTAGTCTGCCGAGGGGGGGGGGGGTGCCCGACTACTTAAAGTTTTTTATTTATGCACAAGTGAACTATTCAAAATGTTTTCCTGTTGACTTCAGTTGGTTACATTGCCAGCTGATCTAGCTAAATTTGGGAGGGGGCGGGGTTTTAGGGGCGTCTGCCGGGGGCGCCCCACCACTTAAAGTGTCAGTTAAGTGTCATTCATGTACAAGTGAACTATGCCGAACATTTTCCTGTTGGTTTCAAGTGGTTACCTTTCCAGCTGATCTAGCTCAATTTGGGGCCCCCAATTGGGGGCGTCTGCCGGGGGTGCCCCACCACTTACAGTGTCAGTTAAGTGTCATTCATGTACAAGTGAACTGTTCCAAACATTTTCCTGTTAGTTTCAGGTGGTTACCTTGCCAGCTGATCTAGCTAAATTTGGGAGGGGGCGGGGTTTTGGGGGCGTCTGCCGGGGGCGCCCCACCACTTAAAGTGTCAGTTAAGTGTCATTCATGTACAAGTGAACTATGCCGAACATTTTCCTGTTGGTTTTAAGTGGTTACCTTTCCAGCTGATCTAGCTCAATTTGGGGCCCCCAGTTGGGGGCGTCTGCCGGGGGTGCCCCACCACTTAAAGTGTCAGTTAAGTGTCATTCATGTACAAGTGAACTATGCCGAATATTTTCCTGTTGGTCTCAGGTGGTTACCTTTCCAGCTGAGCTAGCTCATTTTTTGGCCCTCTTTTAAGGGCCCCTACGGCCACACCCACCACTTAGGACACGGCAGACGCCCCATTCATTGCACTGTGTGATATAGGGAATAGCTTCATTAACATGAAAATTGTCTACCTTTTCAGCTATGCTGACCCCTCCTGGCTCCCGTACTATCAGTGCCAAAAGCGGATAATACCACAAACAATTTCCAAATAACTTGATCACTAGCCTACTATTCCAGTAAATATCACTATTTAAAAGTGTTAATGATCATCATAATGAAAAATAGGAAAGGTCATTTGAGAAAAGATGAGGCTAAAGAATGAACTGGTTTATATATCATGATGGTTTACTTCCTATTGGTCTAATGCCATTTCGTCCAATTGTCAACTTGTCTACTATCAATGGGTCTATCATCAAATCGTCCACTATCCACATGGTCTAAATTGCCAATTCGTCCCCTCACCATTTCGTCTAATAACCAGTCGGTCAAATAGCCATTTAATCCACATAACATTTGGTCTAATTGGGGTAGGTGTTATTTGTGCAAAATTAATGAAAATGAAATGGATATTAGGCCAACTGGTCATGAGATGAAATGGTCATAGACGAATGGTGATTGGAACAAATGGTTGTTAGACGAAATGTTGATGGGCAGAATGGCACTAGACTAAATGAAAGTAGACCATGTGATGAGTTGACGAGCTGGCAATAGACGAATTGGCAATTTACCATCATGATAACATTACAATGGATGAATGAGTGCTCTAACACTTGACAGGCTCATAACATTGAACATTTATAATAATTATAACACACATATTTTTTATAATAGCACATTCATGTGTACATGTACTACAATACAAAAGATGTAAGTACTTCCAAAGGGTTTGGCTAGCATTGCCATGTTATAGGTTCAGTAGCCATTTACATGTACATCAACTAGAACTGATATAGTTTTATTTGTATTTTAAAGGGATTTAAATAGATAAACTGAGAATGAAGCTGAGATATATTTCAATCAAGAACTATTATATTATAGTAAAGCTTGACTGGGAATAGTCAGATTTTAGTAGTTTAGTTACAATAGGTTAAGATGAAGACATGTACAACGTGAAAGTGTTGTATGATCCGTTCATCTAGTAATTTTTAAAACTGTAAATCAATCAGGGTAAAAAAACAAATGGTATACGACAAGAAGGAGGTATTTTGACTTATTTTTTGATAAAAAATATTCTTCATGATTGCCAGAAAATACATGAAACATTACAATTAAAAAAAACCTGAATGTCTAAAATGCAATAATTAGAGGTCTATTATTAAAAAAATACACCTTGGTAGCTTTTTAGAAATCTCAATAAAATAAAGATATTAAATATTTTAGTCCTCTTTTGAATGAAGAAACAGAAGAATTACACTGTGGACAGAATGCTTGATGGCGGGTTGTTTTGTTCTTTCGAAGATGTCGTCAATTTTAGCTCCAGGTATTGTTTTATACAATACTCTCTTTGACTTGGAGAGCTTGTTTGGTTGGATGGAGCGTACCATCAAGTCCCTAACGACGAGTATGTCTGCCTTGAACTTGTCATCGGCACTTATTTGTTTCTGTTTTCTTAATAAGCTCCTATCTGTTTGTTGTTGATTTGAGGTCTTTTTGAAGTTGACAAAACCTCTGTTGTTGGATCATTGGGTGGGTTTAGTGTAATGTTCTTATCCAGGCTATTCACAAATACCTCATCGATTGACTTAGTCAATGTTTGGAGTTGATTTTTCTTTGTGATTGCTCGATGACGTTCATTCTGCTTTCAATAGCGGGTAAGACGATCAGGAATTGCTACGCCACTCTCTGCATCTTTCTTGTATTGAAACTTGGGCTCCATCTCTATCTCGTACTCCTTCTTTTTGCTGTATGAACAGTAAAAAGAGAGACATGGGGGTAGAACATTCGGTGATTTCAAGTTCAGTGTTGACCTTTTTGGTGTTGGTGTTAAGGTCACTTTTCACATGAGCATAGAACCAAATTAAATGAAATTGGTCCCGAAAGTCACTCACTATATGTTGAGCCGTTATCTGTATCGTGTTTGGTTAACTCAGATTCTCAGAAAAGACAGAATAGGTTTTGGATGTAGGAAACACACTCCAAATTGTGCTTCCAACATCAACACCGGACTTGAAATCACTCATTCATTCAAAAATAACAATGTAAACATTAAAGGCCACAGTCCAACAAAATCGTGCTGAATGACACCCCTTAAAGAGCAAATAATCAGCCAGGTTGTTTGTCAAACTTCATATCATTATTGTTTATTTAGAATTCGTTTATTTTATAAACGCGGGTCTTTCAGTTTAATAGATGGCTTGTATGTTCATACTCACTAGCTCTACAGGTAGTTGGACTTTTCTAAGATATTTTCTTTGTCACATAGGACGTCAAACAGATGTGGTTTAACAATCAATTTGAAGAAATTGCCGTCTGGTCTGTAACACTATGTGAGTTTGTTAACCACTTTGTCTAATATTAGTGTAACTTCCAGCTGGTCTAATTCCTCTACATGTATATAAACATTTTTTTAGAAATCAATGCCATTTAAATTTCAATATCACTTGTATAATAAAGATCTATATCTGAATTATGTGATCAGGCAGACTGTTTGTCCTCATTTCTTGGTTTTCATTTGATTTTAATTCAAATATGCGTCACTTACAGGAAACAAATCAAATGAATTCCCGTAAAACCAAACACGATTATACCGATACATACATGTACAATAAAGAAATGGTATTTTCTAAAAAAAAAATGCAATATCTTACGTTCCAAGCAGTTCGCCTTCTTCTAGCGTCTCTGGTAGCTGCTCCCCACGAGTCTCGGGAAGGAGGAGGACAAGAACACCGGCAGCTATCGACAACACTCCAAAGATCAAAACAGGAATGGGTTTCCATGTTTTATCTAACAGAAGTATGATAGGGGCTAAGATCCCGGCAATACGAGCACTCATTGAACATATTCCAATACCTACACTCCTGTTAAAACAATCAGAAAAGAGAAATGACTTTTAACCTGTTTCGAGAATGTATACATGTATATCAGTGTACTAAGCTTGGTCACTAGTTCTCTGTTTGATTAGACAATGATAGATGGTAATGATTTCAAACCATTTTTTTTTCAAGTATGCTTTTGTCATTTTGCCATTCAAAACAAAATGTCGAAACATATAAAAGAAAAACTAAGTATCATCAAACAAATTGAGTTTTTAACTTTTGCGAAAAAAACATTTTGAGTACAAACAAAATCAATTGTATGGTGGTCAAAGAGATATTTGATAGGAAAATCGACACTGGTAAACACAATAACAATAAATGTAATGAAATTATAAATTTCTAAGGAGTCGATGAACTAGGGGGAAAAAATGAAATGGCTTGTTAGTTACCTGACAGGCGTGGGGAAAATCTCGGCGGAGAAGACATAGACGATCGCAAACGATGCTGAGATACCAAACTTTCCAATCATTGCTACTGTTGTACGCCATGGTCCAATAGCTAGAACGAATGGAAACATTCATTTTATATCAAATGGGGTTTTCTTGCATTGATTTATAATCATAATATGCACTCTATTGTATCGTTGAGTAGAAGTAGTGTAACGAGCAAAGCATATGTCTGGCAAATATGTTGGGAAGGAATTGGGGGAAAAACAGAAATATGAACAGTCAAGATTATAAATATTATGAAATGGTATTGTGTAGGTATTCCACGTCAAATATCCACGCAATAGCTAAATCAAATATCTACCCTGCAAATCAAAATAAAAATCGATAAATGAAATATTGCCGTAGGGAAGTCAAATGTCCGCTCAATAGAATAATGGGCATACTCTGCATTAACTCTGAATATAGTCAATGCTCTCGACAAATCTAGTCACCTTGTGGGTATTTTCCTGGACTACTCCAAGGCCTTCAATACCATCAATCATACCTACTTATATGGTGTGCGAAGGAAGGCCATTAAGTGGTGCAGGAGCTTACTTATTCAACAGACTACAATACGTATTTGTTAGAGATCACAACTCCAATTTGAAATATGTTAACTGTGGAGTCCCCCAGGGTAGCTTATTGGGCCCCGCTTCTTTTTACAATGTATATAAATGATTTATGTAGATCATCCAAAATCTTGTCCCTCATTCTCACCAGAATCCACAAACTTTAGTTGATGTTATCAATTCTGAACTTATTAATGTTACTGAATGAATAAGAGCCAATCGTTTATCATTGAACAAAACAAAATACATGTTATTTAGTAATTCCATAGACATGTTACCGATCATGCCGATGAATATTAGGTTTGATAATACCCCAGAAGAAATGGTACCAAACACCAAATTTCTTGGAATAACAGTTGACAGTAAACCTTCATGGAAACATCATATTGAAAATATTTCCAAAATAATTTAACGAAAGATACGTATTATTATTAGGCTAAAATTTTGCATTCCCTCCACATCATTAAAAATGCATTACTTATCTTAAATCTTGCCTTATTTTATTAGATAAATTGTTACTTTTGCAAAAGAAAGCACTTCGTATTATTCATAGTACAGCCAGGGAAGTGTTATGGTACAGCTTTCCGTCTCATACGGACCCACTCTTTCTAGATAGTAAACTGTTGAAAGTCAAAGACCTGTAGCTACTACACTTAGGGCATTTTATGTAGAGTTATAATAATAATGCACTTCCCCATATCTCTGATGTCATGTTCCCTAAAATCAATTTCATTATGACTACCCAACGAGACACTCTGACGAATTTCATATACCACTTTACAGAACTTTACTGGCCAAAAATATATCTCTATTCAACGATCCTAAATTCTGGAACTCCTATCAAATAATGTTAAACATGTTAAAGACAGTGTCTCTTTAAATTCATTCAAACGTAAACTCAAACTTGTCTCGCTTAATTCCTATAATTCTTCGCAATGGAACTAACACTTCATTATCTTAATTATCATCCTTACACTTTTTATTTTTATTGTTTTATCTTTTGTCATCTTATATTGTCCAGTTAACTCATCTTTTGTTATTTCACCAGATCAAGCTAGTTTGTGGTCAGACCTTTTGCTCCTTTAACATGTTTAAAATAATGTACTTATTGTGTTATTATCTTGTCTTGTACTGTCCTGTCTCTTGTCTTGTTTTGTCTTCTGTGTCTTGTCATTCCCTCTCTCTCTCTCTTTCTGCTATTTCTTCTGTCTTGCGCAAAATATCCTTCACAACGAAGACCTCTTTGTGTGAATAGCTTTGCATTAAGTAATGATGTTTATATATGATTTCGACCTTTTTGATTCTCTTTTTTCTTTCCTGTATGAAATATACGCATATAATGAATAAGTCAACTATATTTTCTTCATTTCCAAGGGGGATGCACACTTTACGAGCTTTGCTTTTTAGTGGACCCCCCCCCCCCTCATTTCAATTTATGCTCAATATTATCTTGGGTTTTTTTGCCATTTAAGAATGATCGTCTGTAAAATTGTACTTGGTTTGTATTACTTTATATTGCTTTGTAATATGTTTTGATTGGAAATTGGAAATTGAATTGAATTGCATTGATTTAAAATTAGATAACAAGCCGTCTACGTAATTCAAATAACGTACAGATGAATTATAATTCCTTTCCTAAATCATTCACCAAATATGCTATAAGAAAATTCAGATTGTATATACGAATTAAGATACCTGAGAGAAAAGTTATTGCTGATCAGGCATATTACTATGCAATGCCAATGAGTGGGTAAATCTTACCTGAATTGAACTAAGATTTTATGGGAAAGAAAGTGTTATCCGTGTGTGGATATACTATATACATATCCATGATATCGCAAAACAATCTTTAAGATTGTTTTAGATATTGTTTTTATTTTTATTATTTGTGATATTGTTGTTATTTATAAAGATGATGATGATGGTGCTGATGATGATTTGTTTTTCTTTTCTTAATTACGAACAATGAAGTAGGAGACTCACGTGTGAAAATGGTTAAGAGACACGCGATACCACCGCCGACCATGTAACCAAACATACTCCACTTTCGTCCAATATATTCAATAGCAAATATACAACTAAGATAGGCAGGAAACTCGACAGCGCCAGATATGAAGAAAGCAATGTAGACATTAACACCAAGGTCAGAGGTGCCCAGGGATAGTCCGTAATAAACCATAGTGTTAACGAACCTGAGAAAAATAGATTGTAAAGTAATAAGAACCAGTGTTAGATTAACACTACTTCCACCATTACCAACATCATCACCATTGCCACAATCGCCACCAACATGACCACAACCATGATCATTACCAATCACCACAAACATCCAACCACTACCACCAACCTCATACCCATCAGAATTAATATGATAGTGGACAGTCCAATATGGATGAATTATTTGCCCGGGGGGGGGGCAGTCAAATGTATTGTTGTACACATGCGTGACCACAAAAAACAGCGTGTTTTTCAGTTTTGGACGCGGGACGCGCGTGCACTCGTGCACTCGGTATCAAAAACACCATTTTTTTAAAGGTGGCTTTGAAAGACTGGTCCATCACTGTCCATGGTCAATCGCGGGCTCAAACGCATTTAGGGTAATTTTTTCCAAAGCTTTTTTTTAAAGACTAGTCTAGTCAAACGTGTTTAGGGTATGTTTTTTCCAAAAGATTTTTTTCTCCGGGGCTTCCTCCTCGTTTTTGAAAAGTGTTCGGGTTCTTCCCGATGGTAAGCAACGACCCTGGGAACTTGGCTGGGAAACGGAAAAAAGGTCGTGAAAGCAAGTAGACGAAACTTATTTCATGTATTTAGGGGTCATATTCTGATGATAACTTGTTCAGGAGCTAAAATTTGTTCAGGGGGTTATTTTGCATACAGAGAAAAACTAGTTTAGGGGGTGTTTGGAAATAATTTGGTCCCGCATTTGTACAGTAATACATTTGACTACCCCCCCCTCCCCCTCCCTGGATAATTTGTCACTGTTCCCTCTCAAAACCTGGGCTCCGTAACACAAAGACTAGCGATCAATCGCTAAATGAACTGACCAATCATTATCAATGTTACACGCGCACTAGGTTTAAAATTACTAACAAGGGACCAATCAGTACGGTTCTTTCATATTTGTAATTCATCGAAAACCTTCGTGCCACGGAGCCAAAATGTATTCATACCTTAACAATCCCAATTTCAAGTTATATTTTAAAAAAATGTAAATTGTTAAAAAAAATATATTGATATTGTACCACGTTAGAGATATTGTCTCTATGTATTCCACACACAAACTGCAATTGCGTTTCTTAATAACATTCATTAAGATTATGATAAATAATATTCCGCATTTATACAGCGCTTAACACAACGGAGCGATGCCTCTAATCGCTTTACAGATATATTATTACCCCGGTCATCGGATTCTTGCATGCCCTGGGGAGCATTCCAACAAGAGTTCCAAGACTCAATTGCTAGGCAATACTACATAGGCTTTCATATCCGACCGGGTACCCATTTAACAAGGTGGAGAGTGGCAAATTGTGGATTGACGTCTTGCCAAAGGACGCTAGACCGAGGTGGGATTCGAACACACGACCCTCTGATTACAAGGCGAGAGTCAGAACCGCTACACTACGGCGCTAACCACTGTCACACTACATGTAGAACTTTATATCATACCAATTAAACATGAGATTAAGTGTTCGAATCCTCAAGTTAGGAGTGCGGAAGAGATCGAGTGCTGTAGCCTGGGGACCACTTGCTGCTGTCTCCTGTAGAATGACGAATAAAAAAATTGGTTTGCAATTCCAAAATGAAATAAATGTAAAAGAAGATGTATGTAGTACATTTTGTTATTCAACACTTCATTGGCAAATCTGTACATTAAAGGAAATTATACGATACGCCATGGACACTTCCCTTTTGAGGTAAAAATGCAGGGCAATAAATTTCGTAAAATGGGGTTTATTAATGATATAAATATCTAAATATTTCATAGCGAGAGAGAGGGGGGGAGAGAAAGAAAAAAAGCCCCCCATAACATCGTTGCAAAAAAAAACTCAGCCGTTGTTTTAAGTTAAATGCTAAGCATCATCGTCATCTATTAGAAGTTAACTATATTTTCACGAAATGGTTTTATTTCGTGTGTAGAAAATTATCTTTGGTTGATTTATAATGTTTTTGTCGTAGCTGGCGATATTCCATGCATGCTTCGACCTTAATAATGACGTATATAAAAACATGAAAGTTTTGTACTTTGTATATTTTTTTGTGGAATAATTATTTCCTGGAAATGTTTAGCTGGTTAGTGTTGGACCACCAGCTTGAGCTAAATAAATGCTTTTATGATATGTCATTCACGAACATCCGATTTCGGAGAGCAAAGTTATCGCTGATCTAATGATTGTATCAAAGGTAAACTGTAACAGATATTATATAATTAATGCACGAGTACGGGGTGCATTGCACGCAAAGTATGCAGATCGATTTGGATTCGCTATCCAATTAATGAAGGCCCCCTCAAACCTGACTGAATGTAGGCGGACGAAGGGTGACGAATGGGGAAAAAATGCAGAAAATGTACGCTACGAATTCAAATTAAATGCTCATGCGATCAGTAACTATTGTCAAATTTTATCAACGAACGGTAAGCGAAGGATAAATATGACATGCGAAGGATCTCGATTTTTCAGTTCATTTCTTTGAGTAAATTGCAGCCGAAGGCGAACGAAAGGTAGATATATCAAACCATGGTTTGATATGGCTTGCGATTAGAAACGAAGAAGGAATACATCGGCAGATCCAGGGGGTGCGCAGGGTGCGCCCCCCCCCCTAATATTTGAGCGGCGCCAAAGGCGCCGCTCAAAATAAAAAAAATAAAAGAAAAGTAAAAGAAAGAAAAGGCGCCGCTTGAAAAATTAAAAATAAAGGAAAGAAAAATTATACACTGATATAACATTAGCAACAGTAAAGGAAAGTCTATCCCCAGCAAAGCGTAATCATATCATCTTCCTTATTTTTTCTTTTAACTACCCTTTTCCCAACAACTTCGCCGGTAGCAGTGCGCTGCCTGCATATAACTGGCGCCAATCAAGAATAATCAGCGCCACCTTAATCTAAATCGGCGCCGGACAAGAATAATCAGCGCTATTTAGTTATAAATCGGCGCCAGTCAAGAAAAATCGGCACTGCCAGAGTCTTAACCGGCGCCGATCAAGGATAATTAGCGCCACCTAAATCTAAATCGACGCTGGACAAGAACAATCGGCGCCGGTAAAGAAAAATCGGCGCTGCCTGAGTTCTTAACCGGCGCCGATCAAGGATAATCAGCGCCACCTATATCTAAATCGGGGCTGGTCAAGAATAATCAGCACCACCTGGTTAAAAATCGGCGCCAGTCAAGAATAATCAGCGCCTCCTGGTTCTAAATCGGCGCCAGTCGATTATGGATTGCCGCTGCCTGAATCTTACGTGACGTCGGTAAAAATAATCAGTACTACTTGTTTAAATCGGCGCCGGTCAAGACAAATCGGCGCTGCCTTTGTCTTAACCGGCGCCACCTAAATTTAAATCGGCGCCGGTCAAGAATGATCAGCGTCCCCTGATTCCAATAAATAAGCGCCGGTAGAATAATGAAGAAGGGCCTATTGCTAACCAAATCTAGATCGGCGCCGCGGTCAAGAATGATCAGCGGCATCTGGTTATACATTTTATTGTTGAATGGTCATAACGAATAGCAAAGCTTATCGCATGCCCTTACAGAGTGGACTGGGGCGGGACAGTTGCCCACAGATGTCATGAAATCTTTAATTTGTTATTTAATAAATCCCAGAATCATATTAAAGTGTAAATCAAATCCTTTAATTTTGATCTTATTTTCCAATGCTTTAGTAAGAAAACGTCAGTCACATTTCTTCTTTACACATTCCACATTGTGCCACCTCTTTGGCCTTTAGTGTAAGACAGCTACTATAGAGTTTTATGAAGATGATTCGATATTTTAGTCCAAAACTTCGCTAAACCCGTTGTTTTTACCGCGAGTGTATAATTCCGCAACCAGACGTATATTCGCTAAATATAATTTTCAATGTATAAATACAGTTTGTCAATACCTTTGTTTTAACGTTTAAATGTTTACGCCACAAAATTTGATTTATTTTCATCTTCCATTAAGTTAAATATTATTCCTCTGATCACTCTGGAAGTTTAAAACAAAGATAACGATACCTGCAAAAACTGGAGAACTATTTCCAAAGCTCTGTCTTGAAGGATCTCTTTCTGAATTCAATTCATAAGCATTGTATCCAGTTTCATCAAAGTAATTAGAAAAAAATTACTCATCATTTAGCATCACAATATACAAAAATACCAAATTCTGTATATAGGCCTATACATCATGTACATGAAAATGGAATGATGATATATAAACCTGGATTTGTGATGTATTCCAAATGATTCATGATGTAGCATCATTGTATATGCAGAGCCGTCGATCCTGGGGGGGGGGCTGGGGAATCGCCCCACCAATGAAAATATGGGGGGAGCACACATATCGTTTTGCCCTCCCCCAATAATTCCGCATGTGCAGAAATACAATAAGATGGTAATATTACACAGAAATCAGCAAACGAGATTGAGCTACACAACTCGTTCTTTATTTAAAATCGTGCTCAAATTATCCGCTTTTCAGATTGGAACATAAAAATTTTCTGCTCACGCTTCGCCCTCGCATCATTTCTGTAGCAAAACCCCATACTTTTCATGATTAAATAGGTGAATAGAATGTCCCGTTTTTAGTCCTGAACCTCAAAAGAATTCAATAATCTTATGTTGGATATAATCTTGTCCTTTATTAAAACGTACATTAAACTGTAATTTTTTCAGACCGAAATATCAAAATTTTAAGCTCGCGCTTCGCGCTCGCATTTTTTTTAGATACCCATCTTAATCATTGGTACCAAGAATGCTTAGTATATCAAGCTTTCTGGTCAGAATAGAAGTAAATTTCAGCTCGCCCTCGGCACTCGCATTATCTGTGTAGTGAGATATGTATCCTCCTCATGAGTTACTACAAACAGTCCTAAACAGGCACCTTTTTCCTGTTTTCAGGTCAGTATACACTCTAAATTACAGGGATTTAAAACAAGTCCACATGGACTGTAGTTAGGGACCAATCGAATTCCGGATTTAGTTTGAATCCTTAAGATTAATTTTTAAATTTCGAAAGATTTAAATTTAAATCATTTGAGATTTGAATGTAAGTCTTTAGGATTAAAACTAAATCCAGAAATCGATTGGTCCCTAACTACAGTCCATCTGGACTTATTTTAAATCCCTGTAATTTAGAGTGTACTTTAAAAATTTCAGCTCGCGCTTCGCGCTCGCATTAATTTGTCGGTGATATATATGCATGTGTGCGTGTGCGTGTTTTGACAGGGTCAGGCATTACCCCTTTTTCTTTTTCAACATTTTCTTTTATGGCGCCGGTGAAGTGCAAAAATATGTGCGCCGCTCGGCAGTGCGCCCCCCCCCCCCCTTTCGCCAAAAGCTGGATCTGCCTATGGAATAGATCGGGCGTTCTTGTACGTTTGTGTCATCGTGTTTCTTTCAAGATCGGTCCACTTTGACAAAAGCGCGTTAAGGGACTATGCGCGACAAGACGCTAAACGAACGATTACCGCAGACTATGAGAGATGCCAATTCAAACAGATGACCAACGATTTTTCAATTCGTCGGGAAATTTTAAACATGTTCAAAATTTTGGTAGGTGTACGAACCCAAACACGAAGGGTCAATATGGTTTACTGTCAGTTACCATTGAAAACGATTTTAAAAAATGTCTTTCGCCAGCCATCGCAAGGCATATTGTAGGCGATTTGGTTAGGTGTGAGGGGGCCATAACCTAATTACCTGAAATATGCCTTGCGATGGATGGCGGAAGTCATTTTTAAGAAGACGCTTTCAATGGTAACTGATAGTAAATCATATTTACCCTTCGTGTTTGGGTTCGTACACCTTCTGAACTTAAACGCTGCAATTATTCAAATTCGCGCGAAAAATTTCGACCATGTTTAAAATTTCCCGACGAATTGAGAAATCGTTGGTCATCTGTTTGAATTCGTATCTCTTATTTAGTCTGCAGTAATCGTTAGTTTATCGTTCGTGTGTTATTGTCACTCATAGTCCCTCATTGCGCTTTTGCCAAAGTGGACCGATCTCGAAAGAACCATTATAGGTCAATTAAGTCCACCCCAGGAAATGGTTGATTTGAATCACTAGAGAAAAATCAAACACAAATAATGTTGAAAGTAACGAAGCAACAGGATGACACACCCCGTCCCTTCATCAAGTTTCACGAAAAAAAAAAGAAAATTAAAGAAAAGGAAGAAAAAGAGAAGTGACAAATACTTTCTTAACATGTCAAAATCTATTATAAATTATAAAAGTTGCTCTCTCGGGACCTTAGAAAAGTATTCTATGTTTGCCCTCAACACCTTTATTGACACATTACGCCTCTGTACAAAAGGGGTTGTTCGTAATACCAATAGAAGACAAGAAGCAGATGTAGAAGCAGTTATGCAAAAGGGAATATTGCATGCGCTTGCGCAAAACAGATAGACCCTACTTCTTACGGCTATGCGCATGCGTTCCAAATCTAATTCATTCAATATCACCTTTAAATACCCCCTTACCTGTTCCTTGACGTCTTCTTGTGTGAATATTGGTTCAGGTAACTTAGCTTTGTTCACATCTGCTGCTTTCTTGATGATCCTAGTAGCTTCCTCAGTACGTCCCTTACTAATCAACCATCGAACAGACTCGGGAATAAACCTGGGTTAAAAATTACCGTCATGTAAGTGGTCATTGTAAGATGAAGATGATCGATACACGATTAATAAGGATGAAAGTACTTTAACAGATACATCATCATTTCTTATCATTACTATTTATATGCCATTTGTTTCATATTTAATAGATGTTATGTGGAGCGTAGTTTCCTTCAGCAAGAAATCTATGCACATTGTACTGCACATAACCCAGGTGAGGTGAATGGGTCCCTGGTAGGAATTCATTCCTTGAAATGCCGAGCGCTGGAAAGGCTGCTTAAGCTACAGCCGGGGTAAAAATATCCAAGTCCTTTAGAAGCGCATAGAGACGCTTTGTGCGCTATACAAGAACTTATAATTGTTATTATCATTACTATTATTGTTATTATTATTATTATCATCATTATTAATATAATGTATACAGTGGTGCTCAAAAGTTCGTGAATCCTACCAGAAAATGAACATATTTCAAGTGTTAACGTTCTGCCATGTTTTAGATATTTAGTTGTGAAGTCAGGTGATGATGATGATAATGATGGTGGTGGTGGTGGTGGTGGTGATGATGATGATGATGATGATTATGATGTAGATGCACAGCAATTTGTATATCGCTATATATCTGTCAAAGACATTCAAAGACTCTTTGGAGAAGCCAGCCAATCTGGTTCGCCGAGAAGGGCGCGCACACAGAACTGTGACCCGCAGGTCTCTCCTCCCGATATAACTGATTGGGAGAATGCAGGTGGACCACTACACCGGGGTTTCCCCCTACTCTTATTCGAATAGTGCAGTAGGTTGTTAACGTAAAAAGGTGGTGACTCTCCTCTACACGGGGCCTCCATTTAACATCCTATCCGAAGGACGGAGTGTTTTTCACTGTAGCATAGCACCCCCACTCAGTGTTATTTAGGGTACGCCTATGCTCGTTCCCTCCTTTGAAAGCACCCCCCTATCGAAGGTTTGCCAAAATTTCTGAACCCCCCTTTCGAGGGCTTTTCGCGGGCTTTTTCTGCCTTGTAGACCCCCCCCCCTTAAATCCTGAACACTGCTCAATGTATCCCCTATCTCAGATGAGCTCTCATTCCAACAAAATGTCTGTACTTTTCTTATCAAAATGAAATAATCCTGAATTATCTTTCAAAACTAGCAGGAATTTGTTCCCGGGATTATTTTTCTATGTTGTTCAAGATATTTCATAACCCCCTTTTAAAATTTCTGAGGAGTCCAAAGAGAGAGATAAAAACACCCCCTCTTCAAAGAAATCTCCGGGTGAAAATACAAATATACCCCCGTTTTTTACATTTCGCCGGTCGGACTTTTCCCGCGAAAAGTACCCCTTTACCGGACATTAAGGGAACACGCATGCGGCCCTCTCGACCCCGGAGGGGGGGGGGCATAGCATGCATCTATGAAACATTGGAAAGACGTTTACACACAACGCACTGGCTTCAGTCATCCGCTTGGGTTGAACTCGAACCCAAGATCTTTGGTTCGACAGGCAGACACTTTCATCAGGTGATGAAATATTACATAATATTTGATTTTGTGGGCTCTCCGAACATTGTAGTGTTGATGTTTACAGCATGAAGGAGTGCATGTTGTGGTGGGGTTTATTAACTTTTCATCACAACTGTATATTGTCTTATTCTGCACAGCGCATAGGGAGATGCTTCATCTATATACGCTAAAAATTGATCTTGATTATTATCATTATTTTTATTATTATTATCATTATTATCACTATTATCATAATTATTATAATGATCATCAACGTCACCATCATCATTCCTGGCTGTCCCTATTATAGTAAATATTGTATTGAAAGACGAGAAGAAAAATAACATGGGGAATATGTCATATACAAGGGCGGAGATCTCTCCCCCAAAGGTAGGGGTACCAGGGTCTAGAAAATTTGACAAGCTAAAAAACAGGGGGGAAAGGGTTATCACCCAAAATGTAAGGTCATTTCGACCATCAAAATAAATTTGACAAACAAAAAAAAAAGAAGAAGAAGGTTGTCACCCCAAATGTAATCATTTCGACCAAATAAATGGTTTATTATTTTCTATTTTGAACGATGTATTTCTTTCCATCATAAGAGACCAAACATAGTGTCCCCCCCTACTCAAAATAGTAGGGGGAAACACGTCCCCCCTGGGATTTCCGCCCATGATGTCATATAAAAAGAAGAGAAAACAAGTAAAATCGCTATATCTCAAATATAAGCACGCTAAGTGCAGGATAGATGCTGTGAAAATATTCCTATAAAGTTGTTCAACATAACGGGTAACAATACCACACTTTAAAGTAAAGTTTCAAGAGCATGTTTCATAACGACGCCGCTTGGTCGCTTCGCTGACTCACTCTAATTTTATTTCATCTGGCTTAAAAATGCGTATAGATCACTATGTTTGGGACAAACAAAGAATGTTACTGAATAAAAGTATCACTTACGGGAAGAGAGCAAACATGAGAAGAATAGGCGCAGTGATGACGAGTTGTAAGATCCACCAATCACGAATAAAATAAGCAAAAACAGCTAGAAGCATGTAACCAACGGAGAAGAACAACATTATCACAATACCTGCTATCACTCGCTTACTTGGACCAACAAACTCCGTTCCTAGATTGAAGCAAAATGTAAAAAATGAACATTGTGTTAATTGTTCTTTTATAGTTTATTGATAATGATTATTTGTATTATTTTTTTTTCCTCGTCAGCTATCAACCATTAGTTTTAGGCCTAGATTTGTGAGATTTGTCTTCAGGAGGAAAAAAAATATTCGTCTGTGCAGAAGAACTATTTCTTGGATTACATTAATGTTTTTCTGGCGAACTTGGTAGACTGTTTTAAACAGAATTTCATTATTTTACACGTTAATTCAATATCAAGCATGGACACTTTTATTTTTAACATTATCTTTATTGCCTATACTGTATATGGTGTCAAAAGTCTCTGCTTGCTTATTGAACACTAGGTTAGGCTGTTTTAGACGCGCTTATCTTCAACGTGTTTAACAATATACATTAACACTTTGACCATAACAATCTTTATCAATACTTAACATGTTTATTGTTTTATTAATAGTTAATACATTTAGAACACACTCCCATGCTAGTAGATTTCAAGAGATAACATCAACATCAGTATTTGTACACAATCATTTATTACCTTCCATTTCAGAGGAAGCTAGCTTGTTTTATTGTAAGGCATATATTGTACTTCTGGCATTATGCATGCATTGCATGGTGAAAATTAGTGACCTATCTAGCCTGTCTAGCTTAAAAGCCCCCTCACACCTGACTGAATGTCATGAATGTAGGCGGACGAACATGACGAAGGGTGACGAATGGGAAATGAACGAAATGCACGCGAATTCAACGAATTCAAATAACATTTCCGTCAAATCATGCGATCATTTACTATTGTCAAACTTTATCAACGAACGGTAAGCGAAGGATAAATATGACATTCGAAGGATAAATATGACATTAGAAGGATATCGAATTTTCAGTTGACATCTTTGAGAAAATTGCGGCCGAAGGCGAGCGCAGGGTTGACATGGTTGATAAGACCAACGAACAATGAGCAATGGTTTGATATGGCGTGCGATTAGAAACGAAGACGAGGGAATAGATTGGGCAATCTTGTTCGTTGTGTCATCGTGTTGCCGTAACGTTCGTTACGGGTTCTTTCGAGGTCGGTCCACTTTGGCAAAGGCGCGATCAGGGACTATGAGTGACAATAACACACGAACGATAAACTAACGATTACTGCAGACTAAATAAGAGATGCGAATTCGAACAGATGACCAACGATTTTTCAATTCGTCGGGAAATTTTAGACATGTTCAAAATTTCCGCGCGCCTTTGAATAATTGCAGCTGTTAGTTCAGAAGGTGTACGAACACACGAAGGTTAAATATGATTTCCTATCAGTTACCATCGAAAGCGATTTCTTAAAAATTGTTTTTCGCCAGCCATCGCAAGGCATATTTTTATGCAATTCGGTTAGGTGTGAGGGGGCCTTAATTGACGCATAGTCGAACCTTTGTCATACTGAAGCTTCAAAGTGTGATCGACTTGCGAGATGGCGAGAGTCAACTGTATGCAAGGTTGTATTCAACATGACATGGCATGCATATTGCGACAAAATATATTAGATATTTATCTACTAATTTATGGTTATGTGTATGTCAGGATGCATGTGTTTTACACGTCAATGATGCCAATAATGCCTTTTGTTCTAAAAAGCACATTTGCTCCAACAAAAGTGCTGATAATTTGAAACAGGCACATGATAAACCTCTATTTTTTATGTTTACACATTTAAAGTGTACCTTCTTTCTCTACAACCTGGCAAATTTTGATGAAAATGACATGGGTTTTGAATAAATTACAGCATTTATTGTATTTTTTGGAGATATGTTTTTGTCATTTTGACACCATTTTTTTTCTCGGATCTACTTCTGAATAAAAAAAATGTGGACATAAGGGTAATCAAGTATCACTGATCGTCTTGTTGATCACATGATCAAGATCAATGTCCTTTAGGGTTAATGAACATAGTATTTCATTTTCATAAGAATTGTGTTTTTTGTGAATAATTATTTTTCCATACTTGTTTTCAGAGTCAGCACTTTTACCATATTGAATCGCGTAATGCAGTCGAGACTGCCTTGGGCGTTCCATTTGTTAGGAATTGAAGGTGCTGCTATCCTTAAAAGTGCAAACGAATATGGATTATCCATCTTAAGTATACAATTCTGAACCACACTGTAAAAATTAGTGAAATTTACATGTATTTTTGACCGAGAAAAAGTGATCTCGTGAGCTCTAAAAATAATGTCAGATTCTTTGAATGCGCAATTCTTGAGAAATTCCAATTGGTTTAAGTAAAAAAAAAATCAAGCGGATGATCCCATGTTAATTTGTGCATATTAGGTGCTAAAGTTACTACCAGCAAAATTTTGTAAAAATGTCATGGATTTCATTGTAACTGTTTAACGTCTTTAATGCCAGCCACGCATGCGCATCCTCCCACTATTCTGTTAACCAGGCAAATAATAGTAAATGAAGTACACACATATATATCTGTATGAGAGTAAATAAGATGTAAATACCGATGACAAATGCAAGTAGAAAAACACCCGAATTTGCTGAAGCCAAGACTATCCGAAGTATGGTGTAAAACCAATAATTGGGTGAGAAGGCTACTGCCAACCCACACGCGAACTGCACCACCAATGCAACGAACAGAACCTTACGACGTCCAAATCTGTCAATCAATAAACATAAAAACATATGCAATATTCATTAACTTATTTACACATTCGTTCAACATAGAATCAGTTATTTTACCACGTGGGTGTTTCATAAAGCTCTAAAAATAATGTGAGATTCTTTTGAATGCCCAATTCTTGAGAACTTCCAATTGGTGAGAAGTGGTGAGAAGGAAACATTAATCATGTTCTGGGTGTCCTCAAGAGGGATATCCTAAAGTTCCAGCTAGATTAGAATATAAATAAAAATATGTCTAAATGATCCACAACAAATTTTCAAGCTTCATTTTTCTAAACGGTTTCCAATATTCTGATTTCGTTACATCTTTTATCTCATGCGTTATAAAGTTATTTATTTCAACTGTTTTCTCATTCTGGCACAATTATTTTAATCAAATATTTGTTCCTCCTGTTTTTCTATGGTTATGTCAAACGTAAGTTGATTCCTTTTTTGTGCAACCTACCTGTTTTATATTTTGTAACCCTATTATATGTAATGATCTTTTTTCACTCAATCGGGTGTGGGAGGGAAGGCCTGTGGGCCATGGCCATTAAGTTGACCTATTCCCTACCCAGGCTACCTGGTTGGTTGAGAAAGGGTCTAAAAACTATTTGTATTTTTGTAATATTTCTCAATCTTGCATTGTACATGCTGTCTTCTTTTCGATTAAGTGCCGAATAAAATGATAATAATAAAGCTGTTCGTAAGTTAAGAGCTACGCCATTATATGATGTGTTATAGCGCCACCTTGTGACGCTAGCCGGCTAGTTGATAAACACAATATTATTTCTCGCCCCTTTTCGGCGCCGTGTTGTAAAGACAATGTTTCCTCAATAAATGGTAGGCCCAAATGTAATTATTGTGATCGTTGTGTCATCCTTACTGTCGTGGTGGCAGCTGGATTGAATCCCTGTCATTCATACATAATATGTGCAGTAAAATGGCCACTGCTAAAACTGGCAAACGGTCGGTCGGGTATGACATTTCCCGTGATAGGTAATTGCTTTGGTGAATTGTTCTTTCTCACGGCTAATACAGTCCCACACATAGCCCATTATGTTGGCTTACCCGCGGTACTATTACCGCTATTGTCAACCTCGTCCCCAGGCCCGAGTGAATGGCCGCCCATTTTACGCCCGAGAGAGAGGCACAACCCCCAATAATTTCCCCTATCAGAATGGACTTGATATAGGTCCGACTCCTAGTCTAGGATCTGACATAGAATTTAGTTATACTCAAAGTGACAAATGCAAAACTGACACTAATTTCAGTCAAAATGAGTTTGAAAGAGAGTCAGAGAGCGATGATCATGCACACGATTTTGATGACATGAATCAAGAATGTGATGATGAAGAAGATGACCTGTGTTATTTTGATTACAAGCATGACAAGAATCATGGTGAAGGTACAGTTGGTTATGGTAATGTTAATGTAGACTCACAAGAATGTGTTGAAGGATATGAACATTATGAATCTGCTAGTTATTTTGATAACGGTAATCTAGAGGATAGTGATGGGAGTTGTGGTGATTACTGTAATAATGTAGACTTGCAGAAATTTAATGAAGAAGGATATGACATGAGTGATTATGATATTAGTAATCAAGATGATGAGAGTGTCGGTTATTGCAAAGATAACACAGACTCACAGGAATGTTATGATGAAGGAGATGAGTACATGTGGGATAGGGTTCAACCCAATTCTCTCTTCCATATATCACAACATACGCAATCAACATGCCAAACACAGACATATGCCGATACTACTAGTTCTGCCCATTCAAATCATGCAGATATAGATAACACAGATAAGTGTCCTCTGTGCTCTAGCGCAAGGGGTAACATTTCGTACCAACACCATATCAGTGTTTGCCCCTTCTTGCCCTTAGAAGATAGACTGTGTGTTATACAAGCCCGTCGTGTTGCAAAAATCCTTGGGCATGACGATATCCTTGATATAGACTTACAGGACCTAGACGGTTATTGTGATTCTGATCGTGACCTCTCAGATGATAAGTTGTCTGTCGTTGATGACGATATTCTTCCCACTGGATGCTACTCCTCCGCGTCGTCTTCAGACATTGATAGGCCTAGGACTCTTGGTCGTGCTGCTGACTTGTCAGAGATAGACAAGTCGCCTAGTTATTTGGGAGACACTCAAGGCTGCAGTGGTAGCTTGCCAGGGTCAGGTGAGCTCCACAGGATCAATTCTATGCCACTGTCTTCAAATGTGGCCAGTTCCTCTGGGGTGCCCAATCGGGCCAACATGACTCCTCAGGTCGAGTTTTCTTCTGGAAATGAGAAAGTCCTGGTTTCCTTTATCAGTGGTGCCATGAGGAATCTTATACGCTTCTCCACCGTCTGCAGACTTGGCGGCAGAGTCATATCTGCCAAAGACCACACTAATGGTGCTTCATTAGGTATTGTTGGTGAAACTTCCCTTGTCTTCACTATTGGTAGTAGCCAGTTTCTCTTCATTGGAACTGTTGTTGAGTCACTCGGTGTAGAGGTACAAGCAGGCATACCGTTTTTAGAGATGCATGATGTTACAATAAGACCTGCTAAGCGTCTGATTTGCCTCGGCAATGGACCTGCTCTTAAATATGGTCCATCCATGACGAATCGTCTGCTACGATCTCATACCAACGGTGAGATTGCGCCGGCACGAGAGCGCGACGTGTTTTCAATCGGCTCCGTAACCATAGCAACCAATACAAGACTCCAACCATCTCAGCCTCTCTCGTTGGCCCTGACACCTGATCAGCCTACGACCTATGCAGACTTGGGGGATCGTCGTTATCTTGGAGGATCCGAACACATCATCACTTTCACCCCGCTGCCCTCCGACAATGTCATGTTGTCCCCCTCTTCCAAGTCTGCTGCTGTACCATCCATACCTGAACTGCCGCCAGATATTCGCAATGATGTGTCATCCTCCAGTGTGGGTGCCCAGTCCGCTGTATCGTCTTCGGCAGTTACCCCTATTACATGCCCCATGCATGATAGCGCAGACATTGACCATCTTGACCCTACCGGATCTGACATGTTCACTACTCAGGACACAAGTTTGGGTATATCTAGTGAGGATCCTTGTTCCTACTTCGAACGTGAGAATCGGCCTGGTCCTTCCAATCGTTTAGTGCAATGCCCCACTGTTCTTGACACAAGGTCTTCGGTTCACCGGACCCAGGTTGCATCAGCCAACCCTGCCTACAGAACCTATCAGCGTCCTCACCACACTCTCGCTGACCCCATGTCGCCAACGGTTGTAGACAAGCTTGAAAGGACTTTGCCACTATCGCCTGTTGCAAATATTGATGATGACTACTGTTGCCCCCAGTCTGGGAAGTTGGACATACCTCCTAGCCGCCCTATAGGTGCCCAGATTGCTCCAGGTGTTATCTCCTCTAGAGTTCACGTGGGGCACACTCATCGCCATGGCAATAGACGAGCTACACCACCACCTGGTCGTCCCCCAGATGTCATGTCTTGTGTCCATGTTGTCTCTGCACACATACATCTGTCCTGGCAATGCCGTTCTTTCGTCACAAGATTATGGCCTCGTCCTGGTCGCCCCCCACGGTGCGTTTAGTATTGCTCAGTACTGTACCCGATGACCTCGATGGTGATGACGATTGGCATTCCTATGATGATGATGAACTCTGTTTACCATAGCTTTTGCTTTCCGGACTTGATATTTTATGTCCATATGTTTCTTTCCTCTTTCTGATCATGTCATTTTTTTTGCCTTTTGGTTATAATAATAGTATGAATTTTACAGATTTTTTATACCTTTTTATTTAATTTTGAATTATATTGAGGCATGTTCTTTTTTCAGCACCTATTTAGGATTGTCAGTCATTGCTGTATCATGTGATGTTTGTATTTTTTTTAATGAGCTATTTTTAGGTTGGTGCAGATTACTGTTAATTTTTGGACTGATTTTTATTTACTTTTTCATACACTTTGTAAATGAACAAAGACAAAGGTCTAGCACACATTTGTTTGTTGTGTTTATAATTGGGACAGTTACCTATTTTGTGAGTTATTGCCATGCAAAGAGCATTTGTTTTCTTTTCTCTTAAAGTGTGGTTTTAGTTATGTGTCGACAGTGTCATGATGATGATAGCTGAAATTTGCTTTTTGATTGCCATGCTTATCCAGATGATTTATTGATAGAATTGATTTGAGTGATGTGTTATAAATGATTATGTGTCAACCCACAATTTTGTTGTCATAAATTGGCAAGATTTTTATCATTATTCACATGTCACGTTTTTCTTTGTTTATAGTTAATTGAAATACTATTATGTTGAAGATGTTTTCTCACGTTTTGCATATATTACCATGTGAAATTATTGTATTTGGTTTTCTTGATCTAGTCTTTGTTTGCTGTTTGAATATGAGAAGGCTTTTTTTATACACTTTCTTATATCTCATTACATTTGGTAATTTCTCCACTTTGGTTATTAGAATTTATTCTGTATGTTGGCTTTGTTAGTCATTATTTACAGCCAGTGTAAATTTTCTAATACATGTACTGTGCTTACTTTAGTCTTTTTTTTGGATGTACCATATCATGTAAAGAAGTCAAAATCTTGTATATAACATTTTTATAGCTTTTTCTTAGAGCAATGATTGGGATGGGGGTCGTTATATGCATCACCTTTTTAACTTTTGATATGTGTTGTTATCATGTACCTTACTTGTGTCTACCTTTTTTTATTTACAGGAAATTGATATTTAGTTGTATTTACTATGTATTCCTTTTATTTAAGAGAAAAGGTTGAAGTAGTGTAATTACTAGAACAGTGTGGGTATATAATTTTATTAGTACAGAGTGCAGATGTTTAAATAGCATTGTGTGCTATTTTTGTTTTGAGTTATTTTTTGCATGTGTTAGTTAATGTAGATGCATGTTATAATTTTAGGGACTTTTGTTTACTGCTGATGATTTAGGCTTCTCCTGCATGTTTCATTGAATGTACAAACATGTTACAATTGTGAGGAACCTTTGTAATGGATGATGGTTTAGGCATACTTGTGTTGCTTTGCATTTTTTATTTTTACTTGATTGGTAGACTTGTTTCAAACAGAGAGATAAAGAAGGAAAGAAAGTGTCACGCCATTATATGATGTGTTATAGCGCCACCTTGTGACGCTAGCCGGCTAGTTGATAAACACAATATTATTTCTCGCCCCTTTTCGGCGCCGTGTTGTAAAGACAATGTTTCCTCAATAAATGGTAGGCCCAAATGTAATTATTGTGATCGTTGTGTCATCCTTACTGTCGCTACTTAAAGAAGCTGGTGATCCTTTCTTGTGGTAAATGGTGCACACCAAAGTGTTCATTGGCGTTGGTTTGGTGCTTAAGAAAGGTTACCCAGTCGCTCTTAAAGTCCATGAAACACTTCTGATCTTTTACAAAGAACTATCTAAGATTTAATTTATTTTTTAAAGTTTATAAAACAATTCGCTAGGAAACGAATGATGATTGTGGTAATGATAATGATATTATATAATAACAACAACAGTAATAATGATAATAATGAGAGTAGTAGCATTATATTAATAATACTAATAGCAATTACAATAATAATGATGATGATGATAGTAATTATAGCAACAAAAATAATAAGAAGAAAGAGAACGTAAATATAAAAGACAGGGGTACTTACATATCTGAAAGTCCGCCGTAGAGCGCAGAACCAATCAGAACTCCAGCAAAGAAAAGTGATTGTGCTAAACTATCACGATCTCCATAATTGCACACCAAGTCAAACTAGACGGAAAGAAAAGAAAAGAAAAATATGGTTTTATTCCAATGTTACAGGTAATAATAAGAATTGCATAAACGTAGTACGTTTAGAGCAGTTCTTACATAACTGCGGTATTGTTTAGGGTGTCTGTGCTGTTTTAAAACTAACAAGTTTGTAAAGTTATTACGATCCCCGAGTATTCAAATGTCGTGATTCATTTTGTTTCATTAGAAAGCGATATGTGTCCTTGTTATTCCGTTTCAATCTGGTTTACTTCTATATGTTACAAAATATAATCCAATGTAACATTCGACAAGAACGATCAATACATTAATAAAAAAAGTACATGATTCAATCGCAATAAGTCAGTAATGATAGCATATGATCATAGGCGGCGGAAGCGGGGGGACGTGTCCCCCAAAAAAAATTTAGGTGGGGGGGACGTTCCCCCCCCCCTAAATTTTTTTTTGATAACCTTTTTTTTTTTTTTTTTTTTTGCTTGTCAATTTCTTTTCCTGCGTCCCCCCTAAATTCACGTGGACCCCCCCCCCTGAAACGTGTGTTTCCCCCCCCCAAATTTAGGTTTAAGACTTTTTTTTTGTTTGTCAAATTTTTTTGGTTAGCAACCTGTGTCCATCCCAAAATTTCAGGTGGACACCCCCTAAATTTTTTGGCTTCCGCCGCCAATGCATATGATTATGCAGATTGGAGACGCAAACATGTGAAGCTATTTTAAAAGCACATCTTGTTCTTTACATGTAGTTTCCACATGAATGCCTCATAAATATAGTGAATTTGTTATTTAATCATCAATACACTGCAAAAACCCCGGTGTTGATTAACCTCCAGCCCGGAATCTATATGTCTACACCTGAGAAGTGTTTAACAACACCAATTTGGTTTTGGTCTAACACCCTGATAGGTGTGTATACAACACCAATTAGTTTTAAAACAGCATCGGTTTGATTCCAAACTATATATATATATTTTTTTTTTCTTTTTTTTTACATGACATTTATTAAATGGGTACCGGCAGGAAGTAATTCCTCAAAAAGCTGTGCGCACCAGAATCGGTAGAATAGCTTAGCCGGGTAATATAGGAGCGCCTTGAGCACCTAGCAAGGTGGATACGTGTGCTAAACAAATCCTATATTATTATTATCATTATATTATTATTATTTATCAGTGCAAAGTCACTCTTAAGAGTGAACGTCAAAATGTCAAAGAGAAAAATGTCAGGAACATCCAACATTTTTCTTTCTTTATACGTACGAAATCGTGAACATATTTAAGTTACGTAAAGTGCTTCCTAATCAATCTTATCAAATGTAATTAACTCTCTTTTTTAATCATTTTTGTAGACAACTTTTAGAAGGTGTCACGCGGATATTTCGTTATAACTTAAGTTTTGTCGAGCGAGGGAACCATTTCATATATTTCTCAGGGATCACTTACCAGCATGAAGATTGATTTAAAGTTTTGGGAAAAAACTTTAAAAAGGGTATATCGTTTGTTCTCCAAATGTCGGATCGCAAACAAATCGCGTGGTGTCCGCCTAGCAAGAAATAACGGGAATTATTTGGGTGTGCGTGTGGATGTGGGTAAGTGTGAAGGGATGGGTGGGTGTGTAACTGAGTATCTACATTACCTCAGAAATGATGGACGATTTGTACTGAGACGTATCATATACCCAACCATCGTTACAGCCAATCAGATCGGTGTCGTTATAATTCTCAGGATCTAGTCCTGGATGGAAGTCCAGTTCATCAGCGATAGCATATTTAGAACATTGGTAGATGCTACCATCTGCTTCAGTGTAGTTTAGACGTAAACTACTAGCGTTACGTTTTGCTTCCATGCATTGTTCCGCCGTGTAGTCCCATCTACTGCAATCCTCGTTCTCCCATCCAGCAACCTGAGTTAATCCAATTAATGAAAAGGAAAAAGCGTACTGAGTGTCACATACTCCAACTGCTACCCCCAGGTAGCGAGCCAACGTTGGATCAATGCTGGTACCCCAGAACCATTTGGCAGTTGAAATAATCGAGCAAGGATAAAACTAGTTTGTTGGAGCTTGCTCTATCTTGTAGCTTTTAAGGCAATCTGCGCGTTCCCTAACAGCTGCAAGTTAAGTAACGTATCCATATTCAAAGTATGAACTACGGGCCAATATCCCTGCTTTCCATCATTTCGAAAGTAATCAGCCACAGTACTTAAGAACTGTGCATGCACTTGAGCTTGCACCAGTCCTTTCAAAGCTATACCAGTTGTCCTTCAACAGAAAAACCATACCGTCTGAGTGGAAAACTGCCCATGCTGTAGCATTGCCCATGAAAGGGAACAAACAGGAAGCATAGAACTACGGGCCAATATCCCTGCTTTCCATCATCTCGAAAGTAATGGAGAGAATAATTGGTGACCGAATTCGAAAACATCTTGAAAGTCACCAACTTCTGAGCGATACACAATATGGGTTCAGGGAAAAGAGATCCACCGTCGACATACTTTCATATATCACTCAATGGTCATGATGGTGGAACGACTCCTTAGACTCTCAACAGGAAGTTAGGATCATAGCTCTAGACACGGGCCAAGACACCTAGAAAGCCTTTGATCTTGTTTGGCATCTCGGTCTTCTGTCCAAACTGTCATCCTTTGGCATACGTGGCGACATATATGGATGGATTTCTTCTTTCTTAGCCAATAGGCAGCAGGCTGTTGTTCTAGATGGATTCACTTCAAAATCTAAGACCATCACTGCTGAAGATGTACATCGACGATATGACTTCCCAAGTAGAACATCATCTTCACCCCTTTGCTGATGACTGAAACCTGCATATTGTTACTTTAAAAAAAATCTTGCGACAGAACCAGCAGTACTGAGTCTTCAATGCAACATGCTGAAAATTGGGAAATAGGCAACAGATTGGTGTATCACCTTCAATACAAGCAAGACAGAATAGATGATCATCAGCAGGAAGCGAAACCAGAATCACCCTCCCCTCTACTTTATGAATTCAGCCCCCAAACCAACAAAGAAAATCACCCTACTAATATCGCTGTCGCCAACATTTTGACCTGGGCTCCCTACGTCACATGCCTCGCCAAAAAGTTTGCAAAGAGGTTGTACATTCCAAACCGCTCAAGAGATATCCTTCCATTCAAGGCAAGAGTCACAATCTACAAAGCTTATATTAGGCCCTTAAAGGAGTATGCATGTCCGATTTGGGCCGGAGCTGGTGCCAGTGTACTCACCCTTCTTTAGGTTACAGCGGAAAGCACCCCGCCTCCTGAGAATTGAAGACCCTTCCAAAATTGGGCTTTATCCACTCGAGCACCGGAGAAATGTTGGATCTCTCTGTACCTTCTAACGTCACTTCTTTCTGAAACCATCTCTTGAGTTGTCTTGAATCCCCCCCCCCTGGCCCCGAATGTCCTTTTGACACGCTCTACTGCAGCTGTCCACCCCTACAGAGTCACTGTCCCAAAGTCAAATACTTCTCTTCATCAATCTTCTGTGGAATTAGCTCCCCTCCAACACATTCCCTTTAGCTCCCAACATGGACGGATTTAAGAATAGTGTTGATTCAAATTTGATTAGCTTAATGTAAAACCTTTTACTTTTAATTTGATTATAGTTTTTACGTAACAGTTATTGGCCACATTTCATCATTTTATGATGGCAACATCTGGCCCAAAGAACAATCTAAAAAATACTAATTACTAACTGTGTCTCACACAGTCATTAACTCGTACATTAGCTGGTGGTAAACTTTCATTGTGTTAACTTCAAAATAATGGAACGATTTGCCTTTAATAATAAGACAGTCTCTATCAATATTATTTTTCAAAAACGTGATCCTTGGGGGCACGCCAGGATAAATGATTGACTTGCAGGAAAGTTCTCTAATAATGGGAGTCCTACAAAAGTCCTTCTGATATGTAGCTATGGATGTATAACCATGATGTACCAGAAATTTCCAAAATTGCCTAATGAGATTGGTATTTTTTAGGCATCGGGAGAGTGGTAATAGGCGAAAACCATGTTAAAGAAATTGGGTGGGTGTCAAAAGAAATTCTAACGTTTCGGAAACCGAGGGTGTGTCATAATTTGAAGGAGAGGTTAGAAACTCTCATTGTCATCGTTACCGTCTTCGTAGATTTGGATAACCGTGAACCTTTTTCAATTGTGGTAAAACATAACACTTGACACAGATAGGTTGATGAAATAAGCAATATTTGATTTTCAAAATCCATGAAGCTCTTGAAGGTACAATTTCTTGTATTAATCAAGTTGTCTCTTATGTAATTTTATCGAGGCGCTAAGTAAGTGGACAACATGTATATTATAGAGAGTAAGTTGTGAAGCCATTGGCGGCGGAAGCAAAAAAATTAGGGGTGGTCCACCTGAAACCTGAAATTTTGAGATGGACAGGTAAAGAATTTTACAAGCAAAAAAAAAGGTTATCAACCAAAATTTTAGGGGGTATGCAGACAACTCAATAGATAAGGAAAAAAAGGGTCGTCAAACAAAATTTTAGGGGGAACCACCAAGTTTTTTTTAAAGCAAAAAATAGAATGTTATCAAAATCTTTTTGGGGAGGGGGTCGATCCCCCACCTCATATTCAGGGGGACAGGACCCCCCCCCCCCCCCCGCTTCCGCCGCCTATGTGTGAAGCACTATGTTCCTGCAACGACAACTGGACAAGGCGATAAACAAATACTCAATGAATTGGATTGGATTGGAAAGAGGCAGGTGAAAGCAAAAAATACCTCCAAAGTACTTCTCCCGGAAGCACTTCACTTAAATTCATCCCCAAGTCATCAATAGTCGACAATCTTACTAGATCCTCCGGAACACAGAGGTTACCGATTAGTTATAACAATTCTTATTGGTTCCTAGTCAGTCTACTTAGCGAAATGTGCATGCAAGGGTGATCCTGATTGGTCATTTAGCGGTTTATTGATAACCTTTGTGTTTCGGGGGCCCAGAAGATGAACTCGTACCACATGGCAAACTACCCCAAGAAAGCCTTATAAATAAAAATAAAACAAAATTGGATGTCATGTCTGCTCAAATCTTAGTGCTTCTCTTCGTCATACTTGATGCGATAATTCCTCTTGCAGCGGCTCCAAAAAGCCAAACTGGAATGAACTTTGCAATATGTCGTGAAAGATTGGTGTCATAGTGAAGATCTCAATTTTACAATAAAAGGAGAGTGCGATGTGCAAGTAAAAACCTGGATACATCATAAAGAACAAGAGATCCGGTTGGAGGCTGCAGATTTCTAATAATGGGAAGCAGTCATTTTGAATGCTGGTAGACCTGTTTTGTATACAACTTAGCCAGGCAGGTGGTTCCATATTCGGATTGTCTTTGGGAAGAAGGAGTATTTGTAGGAATGCTTCAGTTTGTCTTGTGCTTTTTATTTTCCTTCATTGCAAGTTCAATGACAATCATTGACTATTTTGGTTTACAACACTATTGTTCACTTCTATCAACAACGTAAAATAAATGATTCAAGTTATAAAGATTGTTTATGTATAAATTCTGTACTGTTTACTATCCGTGTATATTGTCGTTCAAATTGGGGTAATAAATTTACACAATCTCCCAATTCACATAAAATGATATATAAAATATTTAATATTGGTTTATATACCTATCATGTATTATGATTGTAAAAGTTTTCATGTCCGTTGCACTTTGTACCAGAGACGGGAATCCAGTCCGACTGTTGTAATAGGGCTCATCGAGGGGTCACTTAACGTGTAAATATACATCTGTTATCTTTTCCTTTTGTGATGTCATTTTATCGACAAAATATTTTTCTCGATCAATTATTTCACAGGTTTGGTTGGTTTTAAAATCGAGTTTTAATATCAATTTGCGAGGAAGAGAAAAAAGCTACCCAGATTGTAGTTTGGGTTTCAATATTGTCTGCCAAGTTCCATGAGTGTTGTAAGTATATGAGAGGCTAAACAGGCCATCATTTATAACTAAATGTTTGCAGGTGAACGATTGGAGAGATCGGGTATTTAGAGAAATTGCTTTGAATCGGTTTAGTTCACATGAGGAAAGTATTAAAGGGTCACATATCGATAACAAAATGGCTCTTTAGAAAAAGGATGCAAAATATGTTGTATTAATTCTCTTATATTATGTGGAAATGGAGGAATCCGCTTAAACTAAAACTTGAAATAACATTTTCTTTAGGTCAAAGGACAAATCTAGACCAATCAATCGTGCATTTTCCTCAATTTAATTTGTTGGCAACATTTGACCATTTCCATTTTAGCTCTATGGTATAACGTTTGACCATTTTCATTATTATCAGGATTATAAGTCAAGTTTTGTTGGTAAAGGTTTATCGTTATTTCTTGCAAAAAATCAAGCTCCTTAATTCGCTATACATAGATTATTCCCCTTCGACATCTCATATCAGATTGGGGCGATCTGACCTTTTGTCCTCGTCCTCTCCTAAAATCGCCGTACTGTTTATCTCCAAGACTTATTAGGTATATATGGGTATACTAGTGTTTCATGAAAGGATTTACCAGAAGTTTTATCCGAAAAGTCCTGTTTTATCTGACAGTTACTAAAGGAACTGTGCTTCTTAGATAAGATAAGATAAGATAAGATATTTATTCATCTTTCTGTCTGCACATACATTTATCTTACAAGTGTGATTTCACATTCTACAAATGAAAATCAATTAACCAATCAAAATCAAGGAAAGTTTTCACATCTGACGACTGATCAGACAATACAATTTGATGAAATGCTACCAGAATGGCGATATCATCGGTAACCAATTCCCCCCCCCCCCCATCTCTCCCTCTTTGTATCTCTCTCTCTCTGTCACACACACACACCTCTCTCTGTCTGTCTGTCTGTCTATCTGTTTACCCGGCTCCCTCTCACAGTCTCTCTCTCTCTCTTTCAAAGAATTATTCACGTTGATTTTCTTCCCGGATTTTTTTTTCTCCATTAGTACCTTATGATGTACATTAATTTAAAACATTTCTGGTTGTAAAGGGGAAAAACATATTCAAATAAACATTCATTTTCGTTCAACTTACATATTTCTACATTTTTCATAAACATTAATTCATACAAAAAACGTTTGGTTTATAGAAGAAGGTGTATACCCTAAAAGCATAGGCTTCTGGCGGGATACGCCTACAGACTTAGATACAATACAGTACACCGTGCAAAGAAAAGACGAAAGGCTAGAAAAGGGCAGAAAAATATTTAAAGAGAAGGGAATGGAACGAGAGAGGGAGAGGGGAGGCGGGCATAAATTATAATACCCCCATTACACCAACGCTACGTGCATGTAGTTCTCGCTACGTCAAAGAAAAATTGCCATGACGCAGTGGGAACTGCTGCAGCGTACTGAGAGCGTAGAGAGAACTGTTATTGACGTGGCAAAGTCTGCATGATCTCCGAAAACAAATTTTCCGCTACGTGGACTTTGAACATGTCCAAAGTCCGCGTAGCGGAAGCGCCGTCTAAACCGAGCGTAGTAATGACGCAGTAAAGACCTACCAACAGCTTCATAGACGTAGCGGACACCGAAAGAACGTGGCAACAACTCTGTCCATGTCTACTGTACTGCCACTACGCGGCCACCACGTAAACTCGGTTGGCTCTACGTCCAAATAGACGAAGGTACAGAAAGTCGCGCAATCTGCTGGATGTAGTCGGAACGTAGCGGGAACCGTTTCGACGCAGCATGGACCGGCTCTGCGCGCAGAATGAACTTTGTGGGCACACTACACACGCAGCATAAACGTCACATTAACGTGATGCGGACGTAGCACGCACGTGACAATTTCACATTTTTCGAGAAATTCAAACAAAGTTGGCGCCACGTCCCAGGGTTTCTTCTGAACTTCAAGAACGTAGCGGGAACTTCGTCTGGTGTAAAGGGGGTATAAAGTAAAATAGAGGGGGAATATAAATGCCGCAACGATAGTTGTAAATGGTTCATATTATCATGTTAAATTAAAGTCAAAAGGAAACGAAAGATAAAAGATATTCATATACAGGATGACAAAAGCATTTTTTATATACTTTAAGCTAGTTGTTGAGATTTTTTTATGTAACCCGGAATTTCGTCCCATATTCCAGATCATTTTTCTATGTTAGGGAATAAACATTTGATTATTTGTGCGGGTACAAAAGTGATGTATGTTTGAAACATACGTAAACAAACTTCACGAAATTTTGGTGGAAATTTTAGAATTTAAACACCTGTAGAGAAAATTACATTGTTAAAGTTTGTAGATGTCGTCTAATTTTAACAATTTTAGGGAATGAAACAAAACAAAATTTGCTAGTGGTATCTTGTCGTCTGGAGAAAAATACGTACAATTTCATTGTGAATGGAACATAATTTTGTAAGATGGATTTCGTCTGTGTAAGCCCAGACCAAATTACAGTACTAAAAATATGGCAAAATTAAAGAGCAATATAATGTACGCAATAAAGTTTTAGGCACGTGAAAACTAAGCCGATATATTATTCCATTTTTTTGCAACTTTGTTCTCAATTTCATTTATGTGATGCATGAAACCACTGGCGTAAATCTGTGTTGATGGGTGGGGGGATGACTGAAATATTTTGGCATTTTTTTTGCAATCCTGTTTTTAGATATGCAAGAAATTGTCATTGATATGTCCACAGTGGCGTACCATGGGTCACGGCAATGGGGGGGGGGGGCACCAGCAAAATTTTTTTATCACTGAGTGAGCGCGCTCAGTTGCCAGTTATTCTGACCTAGTAGAGACACTTTAAGGACAATGCCATTAAACGGATATGTATCTCACTAATCAAATAATGCGAGCGCGAAGCGCGAGCTGAAATTTTTTATATTTACACCGAAAAAGGGACATTATAATCAAATTTGTGTAATCATGATAGGTACCTGTCTCGCTAAACAATGCGAGCGCGAAGCGCGAGCTAAATTTTTCGTATATTTTGACCCCAAACAGCGAGATTTTAAGGAATTCATTTTAGAAATCCATTAAGAGTATGCATATCTCACCATAGTCATATAATGCGAGTGCCAAGCGCTTGCTGATTTTATTAGAATTACATCTAAACACATGAAACACTTTTTGTAGTCATTGCAATCATGATTATCATACGCATCTCACTAATCAAATATTGCGAGCGCGAAGTGCCAGCTGAAACTTTAGATAATTCAGACCTGAAGCGGGGCATTCTATGGTTTCTTTGTAGGAATTAACTAGGACCATACGTATTTCATTCACCAAATGATGCAGGAGCGCGAATCGCGAGCTGAAAATTTTTGATATTCAGATCAGAAGAAGGGACATTTTAAGGACTGATTTTAGGAATTCATGAAGAGCAGACATATCTCACCAATCCACTAATGCGAACGTAATCACGGACAGGAAATGTTTCATATATACGAAGACCCTAACATCCCTTTTTGAGTCATGAAAAAGAAGCATATGTCACTACATAACGGTGACTTGAAAACGGGATGTTTTAGTACAACAGGATTATGTATCTCATTAAACTGACAATGCGAGCACCAGGAACAATGAAGACGCGGGCCCTGGGCAAATTTTGTTTCATAAAGTTATGATAAAAATGTTTGATATGTAATGCAACATAACATAATTATAATATAATATTATAATGAATAACATTTTCTTCTTTCCCTTCTTTTCTTCATTCTCTTTCTTTCTCCCTCTTTTTTTCTTTTCCCCGGATTTTTTTTTCTTGGGGGGTGGGGGTCAGCCGATGGGGGGGGCACGTGCGTGCCCCGGGCCGGCCCCCCGTAGTTACGCCACTGTATGTCCATATGGCAAATACCTCTCCAATATTATTATCTTTTTTACCCCATGATGGTTTGATTAGGGATTACATTCAATTTTTATTGACATTCCATCTTAATCCCTTCCCAAAGACCCCAACATTGATGAATTGGAAGAAACGGGTGTTTCTCTTCAACGTTATGATAAGGACATAAGTATTTCGTTTGGAAATGGTGAACTGGCTCTTTATTTGCATTTTATGATTCAATAATATTGTTTTATTTGTTAAGCGGTAGGCTCCAATAAAACATTTATCTCTTGTGATTTTTTTTCATTTCTTTCGTAAAAAGAGGGGGATGTTTGTACATGCCACCCCCCCCCCCTCGTCGAAAAGTGGGAGAATATATCCCCCCCCCCCGGATTTACGCCAGTGTCATGCATCCGTGTTAAATTACTGTTTTCAACTCTGGGAATAATTCGGTTGTTTAAGTTAACCTCTACATATGCCTCATCAATATACCTTGTGGCGTTACGAAATATAATGTAATTGCATTTTTATAGTCTTGTTTGCCCAAAACGATTTACAAACATTAATTTTTTGTTAGTTCAGTATTTACAGCTATCTATCTATATACCTATCTATATATCTATTTATCTATCTATCTATATACCTTTCTATCTATCTATCTACCTACATAACTCTCTATCTATCTATCTATCTACCTATCTACTTATATATCTATCTGTCTGTCTGTCTATCTCTCCATCTATCTCTCCATCTATCTATCCATCTATCTATCCATCCATCTATCTATCTATCTTATCTATCTATCTATCTACTTATATATCTATATATCTATCTATCTGTCTGTCTATCTATCTATCTATCCATCCATCTATCTATCTTATCTATCTATCTATTTATCTATCTATCTATCTACATGTATCTATCTATATGTCTATCTATCTATCTGTCTACCTATTTATTGAATGGTGTTGATACTTACCTGACACCAGTGATTCATTTTACTTCCTATGAATACCTGAGCCATCTGATGCCATGCCACGGGTAATGACACAAAACAAACCAAGATATAAACCCATATTTGATAGCGACCAAACTCTCCAATAACTCCCAAAATATCATCAAGTTTCATCCTTGTAGCTTTTTATTACTTGGCTGTTGCTTGATCCGACTCTACCCACAGTAATAATTGATATGACTTAAACAGATATAACCTCAGCTATATAACAAGTCTGTCATGTCAGTCAACACTTTTCTTTTCTTCATTCCCATATTACAAACACATTGTGTAAACACAGTAAAAAAAACTTTTCAATTTAGTTCTTTTCACACCCCCGTGGCAAGGCATGAGGTTCACTTGTGTGTATGGACGGCAGACTGATGGGGCAAATATACCTGAAATTTGAATGGAATCAACCTAGAAATATCACGTTCGTGGATTCCAATGGAAATCTAAATTAATAAATAATCACTCCATAATTAATGTTACTTTCAGTGGCGTACCGTGGGTCACGGCATTGGGGGGGGGCACTAGCAAAAATTTGAGTCACTTAGTAAGCACAGAGATACGATCTTACGTATACGTAAGCTCCCGAAGGGAGCTAGAGAGGCAACTCTTTTCGCGCGTTTTTGATTTTCCATAGGTTTTGTACATAACAAACATGGCTGCCATTTGTCCAATTTGAAGGTTGATTTTGGAAGGTCAATGTTTAATTCATGAGTAATGACGTCAAAATACGCACAATGCACTTGTATGATTGGATAAAACGCTAATGTTTTATTCATGTCGTCATGCATTAAACATTTTTTTCCGTCCCACAATTCCCTACGATATCTGTGCGAAGTGTCGTTCTTTTTGATTCTGCGAAATTCAACTTTTTGAAATACAATAGCAAGTCTAATTATCTGTTTTTAGAATTGATGTTTGAAAACATGATTTCTGAGTGAACTTCAAAGGAGCAGAAAATCTTGGAGGAAACATTAATATCAATCTAATGACATTCCATAGGAATAAAAGTAAGTTAAGTTCAATTCCTTACTTTGATCTTAGTTGAAATTGTAATGTGTTTGCTGGGGTTCGGCGTCGCATGCATGGCTTTATGTGCAGTTTACAACGCAAACCACAATTTCCATATTTCCATTTCTTTTTCCTGTCCTGATCCTAAATAAGTCTGAAATATGACTGACATATTTTCTCAGAAAATAATATAGTTTTCGTAGAACTAAGTTGGTTAATTGAGATGCTTCATGTCCGCCCTTATTAAATCTGTATTTCAGTTCTAATTGTCAAATATCAGGGGTAGATGTGGACTTGTTTAACGGCAAAGCTGCATCAAAATTAAGCCAAATACCGATTACCGTACCGTATATAGCCAGAGCGGGATGCGGACTTTGATATCGCCGGTGCCAGCCGGCTGCGAAATTGCCGATGTAGGCTAGGTCATTAGGTGTTGGAAATTAATTGTCAGACAAGCTTGAGTTGAAATTTGAAGTTATAGGCCATGGGCCTAGTACTGATTTTTCGACACCGCTATTTCAATATAATTATCTGCATTTAAAATGAAATGAAATTAAATCTAAATGAACTGAATCTGTTTGGAATGATATTGGTAGATTTTTCCATGCTCATGCCATGGAATGATTTGAGACAGATGTTAACGTTTTTCTTTTTTTAAATAAAAGTAAGGCCCTAGGATAGGTCTAACTTAGATATAGATTTAAAAAAAATAAAATTCTAGATCTGTCTGGTTTGACTTCTTTTCTACAAAGATTTAAGTTAACTTTATTTTAGTTCCTGGCTGGACCATTGCCATTGGACTAAAATGTAATTAGCCTGGCAACGGAGTTTAATGATTCTTTTTTTTCGGGGGGGGGGCAACATTTCTTTGTCAGGGTTCAAACTGCTCAATTGTTTTTTGGAAGGGTTGAGAAAATTTATAGTGCCCTATTTTGTATTGTTTAAGTATAAGGCTAAGCAGAGAGAGCGGCTGATCCGATTGATTTATCTTTATTGTCCTCACTTGATGTTATTTGCGGTGAAAGGCAAAGGGTCATTTAAACCTGCCAGCAAGTGAGCTAACCCTTTTTTTAAATAAAAATCAAACTTAAAGAGGATATCACTTAACGTAGAGATTCAAATCAGACATGTTTATAGACGAGTGCAAAAAATTTAATGATTGTCTCGCACTGATGAATGAGCGAAAGCCATATTATCACACAAATGATAATTATCCTACATCTGTCAAAGCTGGCTTGGTGTATATATATATTGAAGATTGACAAAAGACCTCACTATAGTAGCACATGTATGCTTGAACCATTTAGTTTTTGGTCAAGACCTGCTTTTTTCTAGTTGGGAATTGTGAAAGCTGGAAACTCTGAAAAAATTGTTTTAAGAGAGGAATTTTGTTAATCACTTTTGAAATTTTTAACTGTAAAGTATTGTATGTATATCAAATTGCAGATCCAGTGGGAGTCAGAAGTACAAAGTCAATTACCATTTGCACATCACCAAGAGGTACAATCTGATGAGTAACATGAAATCTGATCTAAAAGCTTGCCAGGTATGCTTGTTTTCATAAAAATATAAAAAACCTATTTATTCTGAATCATGTTATCCCATAAAGTAAAGCTGCATGATGAGATAAAGAGCGTGTATAGTGACTGCACTTCGGAGTGCTGATTTGTCTAGTTCAAATTTGAACTAGACAAATCAGCACTCCGAAGTGCAGTCACTATACACGCTCTTTAAGAGCTAAATTAGCACTTCATTTTTTAGAGTGTATTCTTTTGGATTCAAATTCACCAGTATTTCCATTAATATCAATGCATACTTATTGTCCATGTCTCTTAGCTATATTAATCATACATAAAATCACTTTAAAACTCAGTTACTCTGAAGACAGAAATAAAAAAGGACAAAATATTTTGATATATATTTGAATGGGTTTTCACACTTAATAAAAAAAAGTTATATGAATAATGATCTATAATAGTGATCTATGATTTTTATCTGGCAACATAAGTTACTACATGTGCATTTTCTAAATAATATTGCATGGAAGAGTAGGGGCTCATAAAAAGTTTAAAACTTCTAAATAAATTGGACTAGATGAGTAAGAATAATTTATATCAGCAGCTCATTTTGTCCCTTTCTCTTTTTGTTTACTATGCAGGTTTCACAAGCTGTTTGAGTATCACCAGGGCAGATCAAGAAGAAATATGAAGGCCAGGTTCATAACAAGCAGTTTCTTCATTGCAATTACAGATTTAAAAACTTGAATGAATTTAAATAAATGTGTCAATACATATTGAATGCTGCTTAAACTACACATCTGTTGAAAAAAAAAATAATTGGAGTAGATGTTTAGGTCCATAGGTTTCACACAAGATTAAAATATTTTTCAAAGGGCACACTTATCCCCCCCCCCCTTATTAGTGTTCTAATCATCTACATGTAGTAATTATAGTAGTGAAAGCACTTTGAATAATATTAGTAGTTTTAAAGGGATAGGTTGTATTCTGGTAATCTAAACAATGCAGAATGTGCCTTTACTGAGGTCTTGGCTATGTAACATACATGCCTACAGACATATAAATGGTGATAAGAAATAATGGATTTTCATTGAATAAAATGTGCATAATAAAAAACAATGTGACAGAACAAAGGGCGAAGAAATCACTCTCAGTCCTGGACCCCAATTCATTAAAGGGGAAGTTCACCCTGAAGAAAACTTTTCAGGAAAATCCGTTAAAAAGTAAGAAAGTTATTAGAGTTCAAAGTTTTGGATTTGTGACGTCATAGACGAGCAGCTGCCCATGTGTTATGTGAAAACATGCATGAATTTCAAATTTTGTATGGTTTCTGATGACTTAATTTTGTTTTCTATTCATGATTGGGCATGAAATGATTTGTCTATTGATACACAAAAGGTAGGGTGAAAACCATTTTCAATTTTCTGAGAAAATGACATTTATTTGATTTTTTACCATTCGCTATGTGTGAATGCTGCTCGCATATGTCGTCACAAATCAAATAATTGAAATTCTAATAACTTTTAATTATTTGATGAATTTTTCTCAAACCTTTGGCAATATTTTTTATTATTTTTTCTGCTATTTTTACAATAAACTTTTGGTCAGGGTAAACTTCCCCTTTAAGACTAACCACTATTCTAACTTTGAAATTCTGGTAATTACTATGGAAACATTAAAGCAACAGATCAAAATTGGGGTTCCCATGCTAGTTGCTAGTTACATTTGGGGCCAATTTACCATAATTGAAGTTCTTATGAAACAAGAACCTCTATGTATTGCTGGACATTAAGCTGTTGAATTCATTTTCTGGGGGAAGTGAAAAGTTGCACTATTTTTTTTTTGTTTTTAATCTCTTTGTTTTTGTAACACTGTATTGTCGATGTCCCATATAATGAATTAGATTAGCTCTGCAAATAAAAGAATTTGCTGGAAATAGAACACAGCTCTAGCAGCACTTCACAACAATAGACAATAAGCAACTTTATTACTAATTTTCTAATGTGCAGATTTGGGAAGGCACTCTTTAGAGAAATGTGGCAATGTGCTCCCCTTTTTTATGAAGTGTCCCCAATTAGATTAGCATGCTATTTCTTGTCAGCAAATGCTGAAAAAAATTATTTGATATTTGAGTAACTGACTTTGAGAGAGAGGTATATCGATAATCTTTTTATTAATGGCATCCTTGATGCCCCCCTTATATTGACTATGTAAGGCTTATCAATAACTATGTAAGTGAATATACATACTTATTTTTTTCATTTTTTTTCTCTAGATTTTACAAAAAAATACATCCCCTCTCATGTAATATCCTTGCAATTTCTGTTGCACTCATTATAGGCATTTTGCCGATGTAATTTGATGCTTTGGTGAGAAAAAAGAGAAAAAATATTTTTATCATGTATTCAAAAATTTATTAATTAATAAACATTTTAATTTGAAATATTACTTTCTAATCTTGATATTCGTGATTTACTTAATCCACCAATTTATATTGCGTGAAAGATATGTGGTGATGATGTTATTGCTACCAAACTGTGTTGTGATGAAATGGCACTGAAGATTACTTCTATATGACTGGAATATGATGGTGCTACTGATTGATTGATTCTGTATGTCGGGTATCCATGGGTATAATACTAGTACAACAGGTATTTAGTATCAAAATAACATGCGTGGCAAGATAGCCCATAAAAGCCATTGCAACATGGCATACTGTGACATTCAGGTGCAGCCGAATTAAAGACATGAATGAGTTTGATTTAAAAGTGGGATAGAAATAAAAATGAAATGAGAATGATTGTTTGCTCGCAGATTATGTGGAATGTGTGTGTGTGGAAGAGAGAGGGGGGGGTGGAATCGATAGAGAAATATAGGGGGTGGGCAGGTACAAAATTTTTATTTTATTTGGAAGTGACCTTTAAGATAGCCTTGATGAGAGCAAATACATGGGGGGGGGGTACTGGGCTCTCTTTTGCTCCCATCCCAAACTCAGACTTTTAAAAAAAAATCTTCATAAGATTTGCACCAGATTGTTCATTTCAATTTCAAAATAAAGACAAAATGACCTGATTGCTCTCTTGCTCAGATTTTTCTAATCATTTTAAGTATTTACCCCACCCCCCAAAATAAACAAATATTTGTGGCTATTCATGATGTGTAATGAAAATAATGGGTAGTGATGAACACCTGATGAATAGAGCAAGCAGATCCCTAAGTTCAATCCTACTAATGAATCTCTTATAAGCTTCCAAAATGTCTTCCAGGGAAATATCTAGCAAATAAATAAGTGAATTAATTGATGTAGTAATAAGCGCGAAAGAATTAAAAATATAAGATGAATAAACAACTGAATACCTTGAGGGGGGGGGGTGAACGGGGGAATGATCAATGATATGAATTTACCAAAGACGCGCAGCGGCAGCTCTATGAATACCGGTACATTTCATATTCAATCACCTCGCGTATTATGCTAATTTGTGACAATTTGCTTATTTGCATATTTTTACGCTGTGCGCGCAGGCCAATTTATGACCACGCCTCTGTTTCGCTGGTGTGCCATGAAGTTGCGGTGTCCATAGCCTAGTACGCGAAAAATGGGAGCAGTGTGCACTTTTGACCTTCCAAAATTTCCCCATGTCTGACCGGATGCAGAAGCGGAGTTTCCACCCCCTGTTAGTAAGCGCGCAAAGTGCGCTCAGTTGCTAGGTATACTGACCTAATAGAGACATTTTAAGTACAGTGCATTAAACGGATATGTATGTCACTGATCAAATAATGCGAGGGCGAAGCGCGAGCTGAAAAGTTTGTATAATCAGGACCCAAAAGGGACATTATAAGCAATTTTTTTTATTATGATACGTACCTGTCTCGCTAAACAAACAATGCGAGCGCGAAGCGCGAGCTGAAAATTTTGTACATTTTCACCCCTTACAGGGATATTTCAAGGACTATCTTTTTAAGGAATCCATTAAGAGTATCTCACCATAGTCATCTAATGCGAGTGTCAAGCGCCTGCTGATTTTGTTAAAATTACATCTTAACACACGAAGCACTTTTTGTATTCCTAATCATGATTATCATACGCATCTCACTAATCAAATATTTCGAGCGCGAATGGCGAGCTGAATATTTAGGAAATTCAGACCTGAAGAGGGGCATTCTAAGGATTGTTTCTAAGACCATACGTATTTCACTAACCGAACAATGGGAGCGCGAAGCGCGAGCCAAAATTTTTTTATATTCAGATTTAGCTTAGAAAAAGGGACATTTTAAGGACTGATTTTAGAAATTAGAAATTCATGAAGAGCAGGCATATATCACCAATCCACTAATGCGAACGTAAGCGCGGACAGGAAATGTTTTATATTACGACCTTAAAATGGGGCAATCACTTTAAGTAGTCATGTCACTACACAAAACAATAATGACTCGAAGTGCGAGGAAATATATTTGGTGTATATTGACTTGAAAACGGAAGGTTTTAGTACAACAGGATTATATATCTCGCAATGCGACCACCAGTAACAATGAAGACATATGCCATGAGCAAATTATGTTTTATAAAGTTATGAAAAATATTTTTTATGCAATATAACATAATTATCATTATAATTAAAATGAATAATAATTTCTTCTTTCCCGCCACGTTTCTCTTCTTTGACAAGGGTATGCAGTATAAAAAAACAGTAAGTTATTGAATATCAACAAAATGATATTTAAATGAAAGTATTAACCAAAAGCATATCTACTATTATTTCTTCTATTTCATCTTATTTCTTTTTCACTTTATAAACAAATTTCATTATCAATTTGAGTTAGGTACATGTTAATATTTTCGAATATTTATTCAGATTTTGATTTCGTTCTGAAAGTGTTTGATTTGAAAGAGTCATTTTTGATTGAGTTTTTTTAAAATGAACTCTAGTTTTCAGTTTTTCTAAGACGTTTTGAATATTTAAAACATACAATTCATTTTGTCTTATGTCATGCACAGTCAGATCCGTTTAAACTAACTCCGGTTGATGAAAGCTATTTATGTTATTAAATCGGTTTGGGATCCATTTCGTTCCTATGACTCTAATGATTATTGTCCTTCAATGTTTTGTTTGTTCTCAATTTATTAAATATGGTACACTGTTTTTTGTTTTATTATTTATTTACTTTTGGATGAACTACATCGGTTGTCTCCTGATAGGCATTGCTTGGTTTAACCTGGATTAACATAGACCATACTTTGATGGGGGCCAGTTGAAAACCCCTCACCAATAAAAAAAACTAAAACTAATCAAATCCTGCTCCAAAAATATAAGAAAAATGAAATAAAATTGTGAGCAGGAAAATACAAAAAAAGTGAATTTTGCTTAGTTAATTGGTACATTATAATTGCTACGAATAATTATGGAACATGCATTATGAAGCCATTCTATGTAGAAGTGTGGTTTGAAATTTTAGCTTAGACTATAGGGTTAAACCTAGGTTTGATTTATCAGAATACAGTCTATTGTATTTGTAATTATTTTCATAAAGTTTGGTATACTTTTCATTGTTTTATAATGTATCGACTTTTTTTGGGGGGGGGGAATAGTTTCATTCTGATAACCATTCAGTAAATTATCACTAACACAAGTTGTTTAATTTTCATCATGATCATGTTTTTTAGGAACTTCCTAGATTTTAGCCGGAATGGTAGCCCATTTTCCTAATGAGTTAAACTGCTGTTTCATGACCTACATGAAAGATATGCTACACCGTGTGAAGATAATTAAAGAGATGGTCCGGGCTGAAAATATTTAGAGCTTGATAAATAGAGTAGAATTCACTGAGCAAAATGCCGAAAATGTTATCAAAATTGGATAACAAATAACAAAGTTATTGAATTTTAAAGTTTAGCAATATTTTGTGAAAATAGTCGTCATGAATATTCATTAGGTGGGCTGATGATGTCACATCTCCACTTGTTCTTTTGTATTTTATTACATGAAATTAGGTTTATTCAAAAATTTTCCTCCAAGAACTAGAAGAATTGGATTGACAACTGACTTAGTGCATTAGATATTTATTGCTGTAACTTATTTCATTATAAGGGAGACATGTTATTCACACAAGTATGAAATAATGAAAAAAAATTGATTTCATGTAATAACATAAGAAAACGGAAAGTGGAAATGTGACATCATCAGCCCATCTAATGAATATTCATTACGACTGTTTTCACAAAATATTGCTAAATTTTAAACTTCAATGACTTTATTATTTGTTATCCGATTTTGATGAAATTTTCGGCATGTTGCTCAGGGAATTCTACTCTATGTATTAAGATATAAATATTTTCAGCCCGGACCATCCCTTTAATCAATCGATTGTATTAATCTCCATATGGATGACCTTGGTCACTTCCATCTTACCATAAAATAAAAACGATACTGAATTTAAAGGGACAGGCCTATATACCATGCAGAAATTACTAATATTGAGGTAGAATAAAATTCAACGAGCTTATTAAACAACCCAATATTGTCAAAAATTTGATTACAAATATTGCAATATTCTGTGAACACAGATTGTGCATGCTGTCATGAATATGCAATTGGTAAGGAGACATTGCCATGCCCCTTCTTTTTTATCATTATCATGAAATCATAAATATTTCATATTTTTTAAACATGACTCGTGAAGAAAAAAAATGTCCCCATTGTAATAAAATCAGTGTCAGAAATAATTGCAAATACACATTAACTTATGTTTAGTTGACTACCTGTAATGTTTTTAAGAATGCAATTGTCTTTGACTACTACATTATTAAATTGACCATGCTATAGGGTATACTATTAACGCGTATCAATGGAAAATGATAATCTTAGAAGAAGGAAGGATTGTTCAGTTGGTAAAATTAATATGAGCAGAAGACAGGCTAACATGAAAGGGCTCGACTTTAAACAAACAGGAATGGCCTCAAGAAGAGACAAGATCATATGATACTATAAATGCTAATTCATTACCTCCTCAATATCAATGTTTAATTCCTTGTCCCTTCATTTAAAAACCTTATTCACCCTCTCTAGTTTTAAAAAAAAATCAAATCATACATTATGTCCAGCTTAATTTCAAATGTTACTGGTTCCTGTGTATTTTAATGACTCCGACTTGTAAGCCTTTCGGTTTTCTAATATGTATTATTTATATAATGTAATTACTTTGTCTATTTTTATCACTTGTATAGTTTTGTTTTTATGCTTTTAGTGCCCCTTTTAACACAAGCTTTTGCTTAAAGGGCACCCTATTGAAATACTGTTTAAATAAATAAAATGAATAGAAACTAAATAGAGGAACTATCTTTATTGGTGTCTCTGCACGACAAACATGGATCGCCATCACTGTATTCAATAATTACGTTGAGGGATAATTAAAAAAAACAATGAAAGACCTATTTCTATCAAATTATACATGTACTGGCTATTCAGCGATTCCATTAAGCCAGTGGATGATTAAGTATTGCTCAAAAGGGGTGCAAATTATTCACATTTTCCCCCCAATCGGCTGATCAGGAAACTAAACACACGGTGAAAAAAAACAAATTAAGAGATGAGAGATAGCACTGGTTTCAGTTTGAGAGTTGACAGAAGGCTGGCTTGAGTTGGAGAGATGAGAAAAGGCTGGCTAAAGTCAGCGAGTGGAGTTGTAGAACAGGAGCCGACTCATCTCTTTTACTCAACTTAAGCTTCTCAACTATTTCTGGTGTATAGTCCTTTAAAGGACTACAATCATTTCCTGAAGAAAATGGTAAATGGTAGATGATGATTTTTTTTTACCTGATTGCATGAATGCTTGGAAGCAAAGCAACAAGAGGACCGCCGTCTTAAAGTCCCCTGCTAGGTAAGTGGTAATGAGGATTAATGCCTTACCAAAGGGCACTGGCGCACCAATTAGTGGGAATCGAACCTGGATCACAGAATCTGAAACCCCAATCTACCGCGCTTCTACTTTCTAGCCTCTGCTTTCTAACCTCCACTTTCTCGCCTCTTCATTTCACTTTACATCTATCCAGGTGGGTGTTTCATAAAGCTGGTCGTAAGATACAAATGACTTTATGCACGACTGGTAGCCCTTTCTCAAGCCAAGTGATATATCCCTATGTAATTAGGACTTAAGATCAAGTTTCAGTTGTGCGTAACTTTACGATCAGCTTTATGAAAACACCCACCAGGTTTTAGTCCTTTCTATGACTTTACAACCACTTCCACGATTGATCATACACCATGTAACCCATCATTTCCACTCTTATTGCAATCTCTATTAAGAACCAGTCACAATGCTGTTCCAACTCATTCAAAGTTTAGTGACAGAAAGAGCATACTATTCACATATCATAAATACTCATTCAATGCTTTGGTGTTTATTTAAATAACTATTCTTGTTATTCACTTGAATAAACTCAAATTTATTTAGTTATTAATTGGAAACTAATATAGGTTCAGTTTGACTGATCATATTTGCTTCCACATGGTATTTTCCACAAGTATAAAATGACTGGACTATAGTTCATTTACAAGCCACTTCTTAATGAGCTCCAGATCAACTTCTTTAAAATGACCTTACATTTTTTTTAATTGGATAGACACAAGTAGTAATAAATTGTGATTTTTTAAAAGAAGATGCTATGTGGGTTTGCCTGGTATACCAATCTGCGATATTCAAGTCTTCTTAAAAAGTCATAGCACAGACTAGACAATAGGACTTGTAGCTTATATAAATCTACAATTGGGATATATTAACCACTTTCAAGTTCAAGTCGACCCCAGAAAAATGTTGATTTGAATCAATAGAGAAGAATAAAGCAAGCATAACACTGAAAATTTCATCAAAATTCAAATTCTACTCTGGAGGTGAATTCCAGTTAAGTTTCACTCAAATTACAGTACAAATTTTGCATGTAAAAGGCTTAACGTCCAAAACATCTTTTTTAGGGTGATCTTTGAAGCACTTTCGTAGATAATAATTGTCATGCACTCATCATAGTTTGTAGTTGCGATGCAGTGCTTTGACTGACAAGTCACCAATGACACATACCGCCTTCAAGCGAGTGTGTAAAAAGTCCAATGATTCTAAAGATGAATTGCAATCATCATTACAATGATGATTCAAAGTTTACATGTGAAAAGACCCTAAGTGTAATCAAACTAATTTGTGATTTGCAAATCTTTACATACAGTATGCTCCATGAATTTAAAACAATCAAGTTTGTAAAACAAAAAATCTTCCTGACCTAGATTTAATAATACATTTTTGCTATCAGAAAGTATAAACACATACACACAATGAAAATTGAACTGAATACAAACAGTAGCTTTTTAGTATTACACAAAAAATGTTATCTAAGCTGAATATCAATCAGGCTTTTACTCATTTTTAATTTGCCTTTGAACTGAATCATTGCATCCCATTTCTTAATGATCTTCTTCACCCCAACAATACATGTAATAAAGATAAAATTTTACAATATATAAATCTATAATACAAGTATCTACAAATTTCATTGAATGTATAAATACGGAAACAAATCCCATCAAGAGTACTGATAACATTAACAGGGTTTGCTAATTGCGATTCTGAAGGACTAATACATATTACTTAATGTAAGGCCATTTTAAGAAAACAAATAGCTGGGTGAAACAAAGTGCAACTATTATTTCTCCAGCTTTAGCCTAAGCTTCCACTTCATTCCAGTACTCTGTGCATTCAATGATTTAATAGAGCCAGGTAACCATTCAATTAACCTGCTAATCAATGCATACATGTACATCACACATTATCCTATAACTCACTAAATAAAACTTAAAATATAACTATCATTATATTTCTCTAACTTTTGAAGTGTTCATAACAAGTATAAATGAAACAATGGATTGTAACCAGTCTAAAACTGACTAATTTTGTCATTAATCGCTAGAGGGTATTCATTTGTCTCGCAATCTACTATGGTCAACAAGGAAATTCGTGATCACTCTCGCAAAAAGTGTTCACTGGCTTTCTAGGAAATTTGTGATCACTCTCGCAAAAAGTGTTCACTAGCTTACAAGTTCACGAGCTTTCGAGTGCCGCTGCAACTCTTTATCAAGTGAAGAAAATTGTCCGATATCGTACTCTATTTATACTAATCTCCAAGACCGTACGCACAAACGCGAGAACAATAGGTGGGCACTGATCCGTTGTGTGATTGGTCAGGAGTTATGCAAATAAGCCGGGGGTATATGCAAATACGCCGTGGGTCTTAATATGCAAATGAGACCAAAATTGGCGGGCTCGCTAGTTTCCCGTGGGCGGGGTTGATTTTATCATTATGTGAGAGTCATGATCTTCTATTTTTCTGGAAATACAATTTGGATTGGATCTGTCCTTAAAAATGTATGTCTTGGGAGAGTTTTTAGCTGACATATAAGTTAGTTTAAAATACTGCTGCACTTCAGAAAACCAATTTGGTCTTTAAAAAAGAAGGGCGGAGCTGAAAAGAAAGAATTCATGAGATGTCGCAACATGAGATTCCCGCTTCGAAATGATGAAAAAAAATAAACTGTAAGTTCATGACAATCATCTTGTTCGCACTATCACAATATTATCTCTACTCTGTCTGCATCATATGTCAATAATACCTGTATTGTTTCAATGAAACTTCATTTAATAGGCAATATTGTGTCGCGCCTATCACAATGAGTGTTAATGTGTCTCAGATAAATTAAACATTATTCCCATTACCATTCATATGAATCTTTGACCTTGCTTAAAACACTGCTTGGCCCTAATCTCTAAATGATGATGGTGTTTCATAAAGATGTTCAGAAGTTATGAATGACTTTGCGACTGGTGACCCTTCCTTAAGAACTAAATGTATACTCAACATCAATGAATATATTCAGATACAAAAAAGGATCACCAGTCATTCGTAAAATTACGTGTAACTTACAAATATGAAACACCCACAATGTGCGATAGTGTTCAAGGCATATAAACAAGGCATATTGTTTGTTATTTATCAATTACATAACATTTGGTAGCACAGAACTTTTTCATTTTTGTTGATTTTACTCAAAGAAAATACATTTATTTACAAATGATGCAGGTTATTCAGACTTGTGCCAATTTCAGCATTTTATTTTTAAAGTTAAACTCTCAAACTGTCATAATAAAGAAAATAATATCACGATTTGCAAGCCAGTTCCCAGTTAGCTTATGCACATGAGGAGTTAATGGTCATTTTGAGATAAACCATCAAGGTGATTTTCAAATTCACTGATACAGTGTAACTATCCATGATTTGATGATTCTTTATTTATTCCTTTAAAAAACATTTTGCTCATCACACCCACTGAAGAATAAAAAAGCATTAACAATCTTTGGTTTTGAAAAGTAATTCCATACACTAGTCAGTGCCAAAAGTTGGCAATACCAAAAACGATTTCCAAACTTGATCACTGGCCTACTATTCCAGCAAATATCACTATTTAAAAGTGTTTGTGATCATCATAATAAAAAATAGAAAAGGTCATTTGAGAAAAGATGAGCTAAAGAGTGAACTGGTTTATACATCATGATGGTTTACTTCCAATTGGTCTAATGCCAATTCGTCCAATTGTCAACTCGTCTTCTATCAATAGGTCTACCATCAGATTGTCCACTATCCACATGGTCTAATTGCCAATTCGTCCACTCACAATTTTGTCTTATAACAAGTTGGTCTAATTGGGCCAAGTGTTAATTGTGCCAAATTAATGAAAATGAAATGGATATTAGGCCAACTGGTTATGAGACGAAATTGGTCATAGATGACATGGTGATTAGACAAAGTCGCGATTGGACCAATGATTATTGGACCAAATTCTTGTAGGACAAAATGTTGATTAATAATAATATGCAACATTTATATAGCGCTTAATACAAATGTTTCTAAGTGCTGCATACTATTGGCAGAATGGCATTAGACTAAATGAAAGTAGACCATGTGGAGAGTGGACGAGCTGGCAGTAGACGAATTGGCAATTTACCATCATGATAACAGTGGATGAATGCGTGCTCTACCACTTAACAGGTTCATAAAATGGAATATTGATAATAATTATAACACACATTTCTTATAACACATTCATGTGTACATGCACTACAATACAATAAGTACTTCCAAAGGGCTTGGATATCATTACCATTTTATAGGCTCAGCAACCATATGTACATCACTCAAGCATTTCAAGGAATGAATCCTGCCAAGTCCCTATACATCATCTAGGTTGAGTGCAGCAGTATGGGTAATTTAACACAGAAAATGGAGGTATTGGTTAAGCAAGAAAAGTGGAAGATGGCGACTTCACCTTTGACATTCTAACCTCAAAATCAAAAGAATTCCTGGGATCTATGCTAGTATCATACACACCAAATTATATGAGCCTCGGCTATGTTAAACTGAAGTTGTCACATTTACAAGGACTGCAGAGGGGTAAGATGAAAACATGTCACTGTGACATTGACCTTTGACTTCAACATAAATAGGCTTCCTGGGATACATGTTTGTAACATACACACCAAATTATATGAGCCTGGGTTAAGTTAAAATGAAGTTATCGCATTTACAATGACTGCAGAAGGGTAAGATGAAAACATGTCACTGTGACCTTGACCTATGACTTTTGACCTCAAAATCAAAAGGCTTCCTGGGATCCATGCTAGTATTATACACACCAAATTATATGAGCTTAGGTTCGACGGACAGACGGACACCAAGCGTGATACCATAAAACGTCCCGTAGGACATGCGTATAAAAAATTGAGTGGAACCCCACCGCCCCCTTGCCCTAGTTTGGTGCGAACACGTATGTGCATTTGAATCCTAATGTGGCATAAGCATCTACGGCAAGACATCATTCTCCAGCCAGGTATTGTGTACCCGAACACCTTCATAATAGTGAAACACTCCCCAGAGAGTGGATGTGCATGTATTACTCTATGCAGATAGGTCCAAATACAATGACTGTGGTAATAATATACAGTACATGCATTAGTGAAGCACTTAGAGATATTCAGGTATGATACATGTGAGCATAATACGTGTGAAATATATTATAATCATTTTGCTATCAAATATTATTTGTTCTTTCTTTGACAGAGAAAAGTCCTGAGTCCACCAATAGTATCATTAAACTCTAGAAAGAAAAAAAATAATAATATAGCTTAGCCATTAGCCAATATTTTTAATATTCTGGTTTGGCAGATATTCTTGCTCACTTTCACATGAAACGGGCAGCACTGACAATGCAGATCAATGGTAATGGCAGTACACCTGAATACATTTTTCTTTGAAAGAGGCAACTTATTACATGTAGTTAATTTGTTGCCAGTTTTTATTCTACATCTTCAGGCTGGTTTCTATAGAATAAGCCAATTCACAGATACAATCTTAGCATAATGTATGCAAATGAACGGAAATTTTAATTTATAAAAAAAAAAGGAATTCAAACCTAGCTTAATCTTAGAATACACACAATTTTTAGTCCACTCTAATGGAATACTAGGTTTCATCTTATCTCTGCTACGATCATAGCAAAAATGATGCAACTAACAATTCATCAAAATTTGTGGTGTACATGTACTTGTATCACCATATTCCTCTTATTTCACAACATATTTATTTTTGGGCATAGTTTTGCCACAGTATTCAAATAATCTGTGCTTAGTGTTGACATCTGGCAATCCTTAAAAGTTTGACCAAATTTAACCACGTTTGAATCAAACCATTGGCTATTATACATTGACATGATACTGGATTGTGTGACATAGCAACACTCATGCAAACTGGATTCCAAACATCAAAAATTCATTGAGTATAAAAAGCATGAAATCATTATAGCTCATCTCTAGGTTCTCATAGCTGAAATGTGCATGCAGACATTGGTATGCTGTGCAAGAGTAGTCCATTGTTCACTCATAGTGCAATCCTTGTCATCCAGTGGGAGATATTCATTTTCACAAACAGGAATCACAAGTTATTCATGATGCACATCTGCTACATTGTGAGATCTACATGTAGGTGCACAAATAGAATTCTCCATGATTTAAATTTATCAGTGGCTATTACCGGTCGTTTTTATGACAAGATGAATACAAACTGCTCTGAACTGCTTGTTACTTTGCCATGATCTAGAAAATTCCATACAACCATCTCCAGTCTGCTGACATAAACAAATCTGTTAGGATGACCTCCAACAAAGATCTCCAAGAGTCTCTATTCTTACAACAGCTATCCACTACACAAGGTGTTCTAGTGTCCATTGCAGTACTTCCTACAGTTATCGGTTTGAATTCTTCAATTGATCTGTAGACAATATTTGGGAGAGGTAAGAGGGGAATAATTGAGATGATGTGTATGTGGTTTTACTACACACTAATTGAAATATTTTTGTAAACCATGACATGATATGTGTATAACCCTTTCAAACAGGGGCGTCATCCATATGATTTTCTTTTACATGTAAATGCATTAGATCTATACAAATTTTGAAAATATGACAAGACTGAGAGAAAAAAAAACAATGATATAGATAGAAGCAAGCTTGTCTAAAGCATTTATAGTAAAGGTTGAATGATATGATTCTGAAATTTATTGAACTATTATGCTATTATTCAAATAGTAAAGGACTTATCATTTTTCATCACTGATTCTGAGAGTAAAGCTATCAAGGTATACAGCCATGACATTATTATACATACCTGTTAGCCATTCAATACCTTCATGTAATCCCTCTCCAGTCAGTGCATTGCTAGCGCATATATGCCACGGACAATTGGCATTCTTTGATTCCATTTCCAGCAGTTTACAACACTGAACAGATGACAGGGAATCTCGTAAATCCATTTTATTGGCAAAGAACAGGATGGGTATTGATCTAGACTTGATGTCTGAAAAGGAAGAAAGGAATTATCAATATCAACTGCAAGAAGTAAACACATCCATTGTCCTTCCTAACAACTACATGTATCTGCAGTAACAGAGAAAAAAAATAGAATCTACAAAAAAGCTTAGACTTAAACAAGGTAGTTCCCATTAAAAGAATGAAAATGTTGAGAAACAATGCATAATATCGTCGCACGCACCGCCAACCGTCCTCTCTGCGCACTTCAATGAGAAAGTTAGTTTTGCAGAGAACGCATTTAAAAAAAAAAGGTTTTTAAAACCAGCAATAAGTGCACCTACAAGGAGAGCAAATCATTTACCGGTGTCTATGTTCGACAGTTCAGGTTCCATGGTTTCATCCCGTATCTTTACATTTTGTTGAAGTGAATTATTTACACCACAGTGGGCATCGTAACAGAGAGGACGGTTCGTGGTGCGTGCGAGGATATATTTATACAAATCATGCGAATGAAACAAGTTGTAATCTTAACAACAAAATGTACATCTACTAACAACAGCAAATATGTGAGGAAGGGGAAGGGGTAAAGTATATAGACATCTATTTCAACCTCATTTTGACAAATAAACCACCATTCACATACTCATTGAAATTCATTATAATTTGAAACATCTTCATCTGTTCGACCTACTAACAGCGTAGGAAACACTTGAGGGTGACGGGCGATTTCACCCTTAATGACAGTCCAAATAGCCCCTAAAATTCCTCGAAAATGCCTACTTTGAAGCGACTATTCTTTCTATAGTCACCCCAAGATCTGTCACAAGTAATATTCAAGATTATTAAGAAAATCAATATTCAAACTATGGCAGAATACTGTAATATTTGCTTTTCCTGCATAATTACTTGTTACATCTTAAATGTAGCCCTTAAAATCAAAGAATAGCCCCCAAAATTCTAAAATCACCTCGATGTGGAAGAATAAACTCTGAAAATAAAATCATTTTCTACCCTGCCTGCTAACATGCACAAATATGAAATACATGTAATGTACATGTAATTATTAAAACTAAGTTTCCATGGCTGTATTTATCTTTTCTTGTAGAATGTGTGTACATGTATGTGTGAAACAAAGTGAGAGTGTCGTGAAAGGAGATCAATTACCTGGATGGTTTAATAGCTCTTCCAGCTCTGATTTAGCCACCACCACTCTCAGCTTATCACTGCTGTCAATAACAAATATAATGCCTTGAGCATCTCTGCAATAAAACAAATGACAAATTGTGAGTCAACTTATCGTTTAATCCTGTATTCATTTTTAAAATAACTGCTTTTGGGAAAGGACCACACTGATACATTGATGACCATTTGCAAGTCAAAGACTATTATAAAGAGATAAGTCATTTTTAATGAAGACAGGTAAAGGGAGGATATAAATTCTTCTTTTTATTTTTGAAAGTCCATCGGGGGCATTATGCCCCACTCAATGCTTTGCATGAAAAAAATTGGTAAATATAAAAAGCATGCTCAGCATCCTCAATACATGAATAGATCTCAAATTGCTCAGTCCTTGTAGGGTTAAGGAATGAGGTTTTAATCACTGAGGTGAAAATAAGCTAAACAATGTAAACTCCCCATACTGGTTGTACAACAGAGCATAATAAAAGCCTGAAATTGAAAGTTACCTGGGCATGAAACCAGATAAAAACCTTACAACTGTCATCTATGATCTGTTTTATAGTCTGACACAACTATTGAGATGTCTAATATGGGATGCCAGATAATTCTACACTGTTCCTGCCAATACTGCACTCATTCAAGACTATATTTTCTTGTGAAATATCTCTGGTATCCCATTCTGAGTGATTCAATATAGTAGTATCATGAATAATATAATAATAATAGCAAATTTTTATATAGTGCTTTTCCCAGAATGGCCCTAAAGCCCCTTTTACACCTTCACGGAAGCAACACGGATCATCCCGGATTGTCAATCCGGGGTCATCCGTGTACAGTCCGGGACTACCGTGTACACTCCTGCTACTCATCCGGCGCCATCCTTGATGTACCGGCATGTCCGGGAGAAAAATTGAACATGTTCAATTTTTCATCCCAGAGTACATGGACTGATAATCATCCGTGTTCATCCTTGTAGCCTCCTTGTACATCCGTGTAGCTACCGAATGCACCCGGGAGGCTCCTTGTAAAAACCGTGTGATCCTTGTTGATACCGGCTTTATCCGGGGTCAAATGTTTGTATTGTTTGTAAGCCTGAGTCGAATCGATTTTAAAATCGGTGTTCGATCGATGTCATCGAACACCGGTGCAGATTTTGCAAAATCGGTGCATCGAAAAAAAATTACAAAAAATACGTCGGCCGGCCGATTCGTTTGGTTTACACAATCAATCATCAAAATATCAGTAATGTCCAACTTTACTACTACTTACTTAATTTCTATTGCCCCCAAAATGAAACCGATTGAGTAATTATGATGCTATTCACCATTAATTTTAAGTTTATTTCGATCATAGTTCGAGCTTACTCGTCTGCTCGTGCCGAGATAATTTATGCACGATGAATTCATGAATGGAAGTCATGGCCATCGATCGTGCATGCGCAGTACTGTTCTTTAATCAAACCAGAAAATGGCCGGAAATTGACGCGATCAACGTAAAATAAATCTTGCTTTCATGAACAATATTAATATCATGACCATAGAACATTATTTAATCGTAATATTTAACAATAATTTGCATATGATAATCATTAATATGAATTTAGAGCTTGATGTGAAACGTTTGTATTTCGTTTCAATTTTCAATGGCGGACATCTCATGACGATCGACTTGACTTCGAGCTATAGTGCACTTGTCTAAAAAAAATAATCATCACATCAGGATTGATTCTCGAACATTGTCTACATGCAAAAACTCTGTTCAAGTTCGTAATATCACCATATAATAACATTTTACATGAAAAAACAGAGAAAACTGCGTTTGGTTTTTTTTCCCATCAATTTGAAGCTAGTTTGTGCCCAACTTTGGGCTCTGATTTCATGAATGGGAAAATATGTCATACGTCATCGAACACGCATGTGCATTGTGCTTATTTTCTCGGAGCTTGGAGGAGACGTCCAGAGATGGAATAACAATAGAAATAATCCGGCCAGTATTAATTCTTCCATATGAACATAACATACTTTGCTGACATCGTCAATATTCTTAGTATGACCATAAAATCTTGTTAAATCGTAATAATTTAGATGAATTTAGGGCTCGATTCGAAACATTCGTATTTATTTTGATCGCATGCTCAATTGCGTCTAAAAAACTGGATTGTCATTATCAGGATTAATTCTCGAACATCGTCATAACTCATATTCCACAATCTTTCCTCACAATCGTTATATCAGCATTAAATAGCAATTCAAATGACCATCCAGAGAAAATTACGTATTTATTCCCATAAATTTATTTGGAGCTCATTTTGGATCCAACTACGCAATCTCAGGCAAGTTACAGCGCTCTCCGTTGATTGCACTTGTTTGCTGGCGCTGACGTCAAGCACGCCTGTCGTTTCGGGAGAGTGAGTGTACGGAGCTAGCTGCGGACGGGGCTGGTGAATGGACTGCGAATGCTAGTTGACCGAAAATCATTCGGATCGACTCTGCGTGATTCATGTCTTTATTATTGTTTCATTTTAAACTTATATGTTGTCATCTGCAAATATCATTGTTGAAGATGTTTGGGAAGAATTCTGCTTTGGTCCCCGGCCTTTTTTTGTGTGTTTTGTGATCATGGAAAATACAAACGAACTTTGCTGTCATCTGCTTGTGCAACGCTCACCCGGCCAACGCCAGCGCATACCGTCAGTGCGTAGTGCATATATGCAAAGCGCATCGCATCGACGCAAACACAAAAGACTAAATTTTCCCCGCCTTCAATATTCGATGCATCGATGTTCGATCGAATTAGAGCTGTCGAACACCGGTTTTCAAAATAATCGATATGACTCAGGCTTGTTTGCGTACATGAACAATAGTTCGTATTCATAACCAAGCACGAGCATGCTCCAGATGCTGCAAAAAGGGACGAAACTTCATTCTAGCCAGTACAGAATGTGAGCAACCGTTAAGGTCCGTGTAAAGACCCAGTAACATCCGTGATCATCCGGGTATTCCGTGTTGGCTCCGGGAGCATATCAAACAGGATCCCTATTGCTACCTTGCCTATCCTTGTAGACTCCGTACTTTTCCGTACATATCCGTGCTAATAACCAGTTAACTCCGTACTCACTCCGGGAATGCTAGGAAAATACAAATTTGGCACCCCGGATCATCACGGACTGAGATCCGTGATGATCCGTGTTGCATCCGTGAAGGTGTAAAAGGGGCCTAAGCGAATGGCCCAAACAGCATATTATTACCCCGGTCATTGGATTCATTTCAATCCCACACGAAAATTCACAATTTCCACTCCCTGGGGAACATTCCTTGCATTCATTCATGAATGAAAACATACATACATGTACTTACTTATAATAATGTGCCCATAGATCTCTATATCTTCCCTGACCAGACATATCAAAGACTGTAAAATGTACACTAGGCGAAGTAAACTTCTCAACCGTGAAACCAACTGTAGGTACTACATCTTCCGTTTTGGTCTAAAGTAAAAAAAAGACAGAAGGAAAAGTAACAAGTATTATGTAGTTATATTCAATGTATACAACAGGGAAAGGGCTATTTAGTCCCCAAAATTCTCAAAAGAGCCCTGGTTAATAAGGAGCCCTGGAGATCCCCATTCGTTGCAATGTTAAAGCTTATCCAATGCTGAAGATTTAAGCATTAAGTTGTGAAAAATAGCCCTGAAAAAGGAAAAAAAAGCTACTGGAGATACCTTTATTCAACTATTTGGAAATACATCACACAAACTATTGGGTTTTTTTATTTGTAAGAGAAAGAATGTGGTCACTTTGGGGATTGATGCCATTTTAAGCTTCTTGGATATCAAGCAATTTGCATCAAATTTTCATGGTATAATTCTTGAAGTTTGCACATATGGGTTCCCACAGAAATTTGAAAACAGAATTCCATGACTAAATTTCTGCTTTCCATGACTTCCTGTGATGTCCCTGGAGTTATGTAGAATTTGGGATGTGACAAAACTGGGAAAAATGGAAATCATGAACACCGATTATAATAGCCAAGAGGTAAATGCAATTCCATGAATTTTCACAAATTTTTCCAAATTCCCTGACTTTCCATACTGATGTATGCAATAATCTTCACTGAAACGGGAAACAGCATAACTTGTTTGACAACACTATAAACGGACAGGCTCTGCAATACATTTCCTGAAAAATTGTTTGCCAGATCATATGATTTTATAATTCTGTGCAAGTTTTGTTTAATTTTGTGAACGTTTCACCAGTACCAGATTTTATATTTAATTCTGATACATTTTACAAACCTCAGGAGACTTGAGTTGGTTGATAATTGTACTCTTTCCACTGTTGTCAAGTCCTACACAGAGAACATGAGCCTTCTTCTTACTGCTCCCAAACAACGATTTAAAAATATCAAACAGTCCCATAGTGACACCAAACTGGACTTCACTTTAATACAAGCCAATCTTGCTTTTTATCAGTCACTGGCCAATCTGAAAAGACAAACAAAAATAAATGAAGATGTAATGGGTGTTGGAGTGTATGGAAGGGGGTGCTATGTCTGCCCAACTAAAATTGGAATGAAGATTATTGCTTAATTTCTATGTAGCTTCACTCAATATAGGTCGACAACAATTTTGTTTGGATACTGCTTCTTAATCTTATGGTTATTTCTTTCTGGGAGCTTCAGGTATACCAAAGAAGATACATTACATTATTGAATAAGATAATGATCTACTGTACTTTGGAACCCCCCCCCCCCCTTAAATATGGCCACCAAGCTATACAAAAAAGTAGTTTATTTATATCAGTAAATGTGCCAATATCATCAAGTGCAAGAGCTAGTGCGATTTTAGCTGTCCCTATTCATTTTAACCCGCCCCCCCTCCCCCAAAGTACGTCGACATCCCATTACGAAATTACTACCCGTGCGTCAGCTTAAGACGGGAAAGACACAGTACTTAATTTGATGATAATGTGATGTGATGTACCGGTACCGTATCGTACTTGCAATGTACAAGAACGGCAGTGCTGTGTGTGAACACTGTGACTGTGAGGTGGGTGAGTGTGTAAGTGGCCAATATTGTCAGGACCTTTCTTTCTTGCTGTCATTTGTAGATGAATTGATCAAGAACAGCAGATTTCCTTATACCGGTTATCTCTTTTGATACTTTGAAATCTTTTTTTTTTCTTTTTAGTCCAAAGTTGGAAGTGCGGTTAATCCACGGATGCAGTTCATACATGTACATGTAGTCTGTTATTTATGGTAGCTAAAGAGGGCGCGCAAAATATCTTTATATTAAAGACATTTCAAGAGAAAGACAAGGCACAAAAACTATTTTACACAGAAATCGATGCAAAGCGTTACGCGAAGTCGGCAAAGTGTCCAGTCTTTTTACTGTATAGACTTTGGAGGAACATTTGTCAACGAACGGTAGCATTGTGGTCTTCATTCAAGGTACATAAAATTTTCAATTTTTTTTTATTTGTCATCGCTTTGAATGTTTTCCAAAACGTATTACCGTCAGCAAACATAATATAAAAAGTATATTTTTAAGTTATTGCATTTATTGGTGTCTATATTTTATCAAACAATCATGGGAATTGCGCATACAATGAATCAAGAATCTAGTTTTTTAAATACCCACAAGCTGAATTAAGGTTGTGAATCGTATTAGCGCCACTAACGACCTTCCTTTTATTTCCGTGGAAGAGACATGCGAAGCAACTTTTCAGATTTTCAGATTTTTCCGATTTGCGCGAGGTGTGGAAGGTGGGGTCGTATTAATCCAAATTATGTGTAAACAACCGAAGGACCCGTGACATAACAATAAAATATTAATGTGCTTGTTTAGGGGTTCAATTCAGGGAATATTTGCCAAGAGTATCCTTTTGTTTTCCAATATGGCAGTGAGTCCAAACTTCGCGCGTGTCCATACTTCGTGGACTGTCATTATCTAAAAAAACTAGCTAATATCCGAGCTAAAATTACCCTTTGGTGTAAGTTTCTTTAGGATGAGTTCAGTATTCATGAAAATATTGGCAAAAGATCAGCAAATCTGTCACGGTTAGCGCCCATTTTGAAGAAATCTGATATTCTCAACAAGCATCACAATATCACCATTTTGCAAGCAGAAATCATCAAAAATGTGAATTAAATGTGGTACTAACCAATTCTATAGCATTTCCCATCAATCTGATATATTTCACTTTTTTAGCTTGAGTTTTTGTTTAAATCTCCACAAAAACTTTGGTCAGCGAAGTTAGGTCACACTTTTTCTGAACTGTTTTCCAGCACAGCGCGCATTCGCCGATCGGAATAGAATTTTGAGATCGCGATACCGGCAAAACCCCTTGACCTACTTTACATTTTCGTCCATGATTTTATAGTTTATGATCTTGCCGTCAATGTGGTAACTATTTATTGAATTGGTTTTGTATAAATTATGAATATTTTGTGAAAAAAATAAAGCCTGATGAATATTTTTGAAAAGTGGACACCCCATCATACTTGTTAAAGGAGAATGAAACCATTGGAACAAGATAGCTTGTGTGAAAACAGAAAAATCAAAGAAACAGATCAACGAAAGTTTGAGAAAAATCGGACAAATAATGAGAAAGTTATGAGCATTTGAATATTGCGATCACTAATGCTATGGAGATAGCAAATTGGCAATGCGACAAAGATGTGTGATGTCACGTGTGAACAACTCTCCCCATTACTTTAGTATATATTTCACTAGAATTGCCTCTTTTATCACATCTATCCATAAATCATGTGTTCTGTTTACATGAGGGCATGTAATACATATTTTTAAGAATACATATGGATAACGAGTTTGTATCATCATAAGAAAAAGCAAAAAGAGACATTTTGAGGGTATTTTATAGTCCACCAAAGGGAAAGTTGTTCATCAGTGACATCACACATCCTTGTCGCATTGCCAATGTGAGGATCACCATAGCATTAGTGATTGCAATATTCAAATGCTCATAACTTTCTCACTATTTGTCCGATTTTTCTCAAACTTTCTTTATTCTTATTCTTTGATTTTTCTGTTTCTATACAAGCCTATTTGTTCCAAAGGTTTCATTCCCCTATAAGGGTAGAGTTTCACACGACTATACTTGTTAAGGGGTGCATTTTCAGAATATGGAAATTACCTGTTTAGGGTGCTTTTCGAGACCCCATGGTCATGCATGGTATCCACTTGTCAATGGAAGTGGCCCCCACTACATTCTAGGAGCTCAGCATTATTTTCTTGCTCGTTCAAACCACTTTCATCATCATCTTGTCAAAAGATGGCGTACTTTACCTATAAGTATATACATGAGATGCAACCTGTTGATTTTTGATTTCCTATTATGCGCCGATGACTTGAATCGAGACTGTTCGATAGGAAATGTTCGATAGGAAAAATTCGTATTTTGTTTGCGTAAATTCCACCGCAGTATTAAGGATCTGCTGACGGACCGGACGGAGTATCCTGGCCAAGATTTGGAGGTAAGCGTTAAAAATCATTTTTGTCTCACCTGCAAAGCAAAGTGAGACTATAGGCGCCGCTTTTCCGACGGCGGCGGCGGCGTCAACATCAAATCTTAACCTGAGGTTAAGTTTTTGAAATGACGTCATAACTTAGACAGTATATGGACCTAGTTAATAAAACTTGGCCATAAGGTTAATCAAGTATTACTGAACATCCTATTAGAGTTTCATGTCACATGACCATGGTCAAAGGTCATTTAGGGTCAATGAACTTAGACCATGTTGGAGGAATCAACATCGAAATCTTAACCTGAGGTTAAGTTTTTGAAATGTCATCATAACTTAGAAAATATATGGACCTAGTTCATGAAACTTGGACATAAGGTTAATCAAGTATCACTGAACATCCTACATGAGTTTCACGTCACATGACCACGGTCAAAGGTCATTTAGGGTCAATGAACTTTGGCCGAATTGGGGATATCTGTTGAATTCCCATCATAATTTTGAAAGTTTATGGATCTGATTCATGAAACTTGGACATAATAGTAATCAAGCATCACTGAACATTTTGTGCAAGTTTCAGGTCTCATGATTAAGGTCAAAGGTCATTTAGGGTCAATGAACTTTGGCCGAATCCGTTGAATTACCATCATAACTTTGAAAGTTTATTGGTCTAGTTCATTAAACTTGGACATTAGAGTAATCAAGTATCACTGAACATCCTGTGCGCGTTTCAGGTCACATACCAAGGTCAAAGGTCAATGAACTTTGGCCGAATTGGGTGTATCTGTTGAATTACCATCATAACTTTGAAAGTTTATGGATCTGATTCATGAAACTTGGACATAATAGTAATCAAGCATCACTGAACATTTTGTGCAAGTTTCAGGTCTCATGATTAAGGTCAAAGGTCATTTAGGGTCAATGAACTTTGGCCGAATCCGTTGAATTACCATCATAACTTTGAAAGTTTATGGATCTGATTCATGAAACTTGTACATAAGAGTAATCAAGTATCACTGAACATCCTGTTCGAGTTTCAGGTCACATGATCAAGGTCAAAGGTCATGTAAGGTCAATGAACTTTGGCCATGTTGGGGTTTTTTGTTGAATAACCATCATATCTCTGTTTATTGGTCTAGTTCATAAAAAGTGGACATACATGTAAGAGTAACCATGTATCACTGAACATCTTGTGCGAGTTAGAGAAGTATTCAAAGTCAGCACTGCTGCTACAATGTATATTGAACCGCGTGATGCAGGTGAGACGGCCAGAGGCATTCCACTTGTTAATAAATAATTTTGACTATATTTTTAAAATTAAGTCATTTTAGAAATTTTAAATTTACATAGTGAAGAAATAGTGAGAGTTTGAGAGTGTTTTATTCCCTCACATTCGTGTGATGAATATAAACGTCTAAATGCACTATGAAATCACATGCATTGTGCGAAGTTATACTAACCTCGCATGCTTGTGTGAGTGGGCCGAGGAAAGCGATTTTGCTTTTTTATGTGATTTTTAAATTTTATAAGGAAAAATATTTTTAAAATTGGAAATGAAACCCTTTTCACCAGAAAAAGCCCTGGGGGGTATTCTGAAAAGTCTTGTAAGTTTCCACTTAAATATCCTCATAAGTTACCCATTTAATGGAGCGCTAATGTACTTCCAAATTCGTATTCTGAAAACTCTATTAGTGCTCAATTAACTCCCTTTAGGCCACTCCCCTACTGAGCCGAATTAGCCAATCTTATTAAAATTGGGTGTACAAAAGTTATGACATTTGAGATTTTATAGTTGGGGAAAACGATGGCATCACTCCCTATTTTTTCTTATTTTGTATTTTATTCCATGAGGGAATATTAATTTAAATACTAAAAATAAAGGGGTTTATGCTTATTCTCTTATTGTTGGAAACAAGGTTTGATTCACCCCTGAACATTGATGCACCTACCGTAATTTGGCAATCTCACTATTGTCAAAATATTGTGCAAAAACAAAATACTTAATGATGCTAATAATTAAAAAAATATAGAAAAATAGTCGCACAATTCCTATTTCTTTTTCCCCTCTTTTCTAATTTCTTTATTACCAAATACACTCCCTATTCCTTATTTTACTTGTTTCTATATACTACCTTCTTCCCATTTATTCTATTCCCCTTTTGTACCTTTCTCCTTCATTCTCTACCTTCCTCCTAATTTTGGTCACAGTATTAAACCGATTTGATGATATTTACATGTATAAGAAATGAAAGCCACATTTAGCAAGAGGTGGTGATGAGACTGACCTCTTATCACAATTATCTTTACCCACTGGAAAGTCCGCTAATTGAGCGCTATGAGACTTTTCAGAATACCAAGTCTTGTAACTACTCAATGAAGTCTTTGCGCGGTCTATTGCAAGTGTGTGCAACGCAACCCTGCCAAATAAAGAATGGGCACTTACATTACATGTAAGTGATTTTTCAGAATACCAAAATGCTAATTGACCGCTAATTGAGCTTTCAGAATACCGCCCCTGGCCCACCCATGGGTTCAAAGCATCTCGCGTGAGAAGGAATATCAGTCGTATGCACGCGACACACACTACACTTCTTAAACTTTCTGGGCTTTTGCCCACCTAAAATATTACCTATAATTTTATATATCACATTCTGCTATGACACTTACCGAATCATTTAGATCCTTCCGTGACTTCTCCTTGAAGTTTCTTTTAAAAAACATGTATATTTTCTTGATCTTTAGTGAAGATTTTACGGAGATGAAAACTGATCAGCGTGGATATCAATTTTTGCCTAGAGGACGCGCGATTTATATTCATATCAAAGACACAAGGGAAAGACTAGGCACCTACACTATTTTACACGCAAATCGACGCAAGGCATTACGCGAAGTCCGTGAAGTGTCCAATCTTTTTATTGTATAGACTTTGGGATACCGTATACGTATTATTGACGTTCGTTAAAGCTTGTACTGCTAATTTCTTTCCAGCCACGTATATTATTTTCATTTTTTTTTATTAGTCATCTTTTTAAATTAATTACAAATACATGTTATCATCACCAATAATATTTAATTATGTTTTTGAAGGTATTTTATTTATTGGTGCCCATAATTAGTAAATTAATCATAAGGATTGCGCATTCAAAGAATTTAGATACAGTTATATAATTACCGAGGAGCTGAATCAAGGTTGTGAAATTATTAGCACCACCAACGGGCTTCCTTGTATTTTCGTAGAAGAGACAAGCGAAGTCACTTTTGAGGCCGTGGTAAGCGAAATTTGCCCTTTTTTAATGTTTATTATTTTTAGATTATTTTCATATTTATTTAATGTGTTGCTGCTTACTGGCAAGAGCCCCGGTGGGTAGTGAGGAGTTTCAGCAAATATTACTTCAGCAATGAAGCGATGTTTGCCGACTACTTCGAAATCCAGGGTCAAACACGGTCTATTGTACGAGTTCAGTACATATACTAACCTCGTACAATGTGTGAGTGCCCCTGGCCTGGTGACTAGCAGAATGAGCATGAGTTTCAGTTAACATTATTATGAAACGATAGTAACCGACAACTCTAGAATCCATTGCGTAAACACGTTGGTTGTGCGAGGTTTGTATTTCTAACTTCGCAATACGTGTGTACGGTGTAAGTGGCGACAGGTCTAACTTTTCCCTTTTTTTGAATTTGAGTGTCCGGTTTGCATGGTTTGTGCCTCGATCATCAGGATTCTGTGTCACTTTGACTTAGACTAAGTTAGAGTTCATCCATCATGTCCATATACCTGTAATCGAGGTAAGACTAACAGTAGAGGCGCAAAAACAATATTGGAGACTGTCTCCCATGAGAGAGATTATCTCCAATATCAGAGACTTTTGTAAAGAATTTGGGTATCCAATTTCAGAGACAGTCTCCAGTTTGGGAGACCAATTTCCTTTGTTTACATTTGCTGCAAAAGGATTACCTTGGTCTTGGCGGCAAATAAAAATGTGATAAGCAGATTCCTCATGAAAAATTAACCCTTTTCACTGTCTACTTTAAAAATTCACCGTCTACTTTTGTTTTGATAAGGATTTTTGTTGTCAATCACACACAAAACAAATGGGCTTCTGACCTCAGTCAGTGAGACAAAATTTGGGGTGGAAAAAATCATGTTTTCATACTTTTTGTTGGTGTTGTTTCTTTTGTCCTTTTGCAAAGCAAGTCTCCAATGTGGGAGATTGTCTCCCCTATTGAGTCTCCCATATTGGCCGTGCGCCTCTACTGACTAAGAGCATTAATTATTTGGAGTGCTAATGCAACCCCATTCTACCCCACTCCTTAGAGCACCCAGGCCATGTCTGCCTTGTCTTATGGTCAGTTCCCCCATGTCTGCGCGGTCTCCCAAGTCTGCGCACCCGCGTATCTGCGCGATTCTAGTAAGAGAAGATACGCAACGAGTACGAACTTTACACATGCAATACATAGACAGGTATTCATAAAAAAATCTGACTCAAAATGATGGGAAAATAATGAATTTCGGGCATTTCATGTGACGGCCTCAAAATGCAGCCTTTCTCAACAAAATCCCTGAATCGTGTGCAAAGTGAATGAGTGCGCAGACATGGGGTACCATTTTTTTTTTCAATCTGAAAATGACAGCCCGAAGTTTTTTCAAGAAAATCCTATATTTTCTTTCATTTTTTAATGAGAAATTTGGTACACTTACTCTTAATAATATAAGGAACATTATCAACTCAAAGATTTTGTGTAATAAGAAAAAAATCATGTTAAATCTGAACTCAAATTGTTAGGTGCGCAGACTTGGGGCCCACCATCATACTACTTTTTTTTTTTTTTTTTTTTTTTTTTTTTTTTACTTGCACAAACAGCACAATGTTTTATAAGCACCAACAAGTATGCACTGCAGATGAGCACCCAAGATATTTCCTCAGCACTACATCCTGACTTATGGATCCTGCTGAGTATCGTCGTAGAAGTAGAAGTACTAATACACAGACGCACTCACACAACAGGCGAGGTTAGTAAGATGAATCCTGCGGCCTGGCCCTGGGCACTCAGCTCAGGCAGCTCCGGGCCGCGAAGCGAAGCGCGCCGCCTGCCGGAGCTCCCTTCCTTACCTTGGTTAGTTAATTTGCAACGAGCCCATTTCAATTGCAATTGGCAATTCCCAAGCACGAACCCGGCGCCCTGAATTCCGCGGAACCATCATTTCACTTTCACTCACCTAAATAGTGGAACCGACGAATTCTTCAAAATTATACTGCTGGATCCAAAAATCAAGAAAATAGGCTTGGTACCAATAAATCTGTAAAATTGAAATGTGTCGAAAATAAAATGCAGTACAGTAAGTAGCTTCGAGTTGCTATGTGACGAATCAACGCTTAAGACGCGATGCTAAATCGCGATCGACGAGATCGACGGAGTACGTACACGTACCGACCTATAGACGATGCAAATTTTACCGTACTGATACATGTCGATGCTAATAAGAAATCATGCTAATTTCTGGTTGACAAAATCATTTGAGACAACCACCTCGGTCCCACGGGACCCGCCTTGCCTTTTAGTTTTAACCTTCTTTTTTGGGGGGGGGCAATGTCCCAAAATTGGAAAAAGAAAAAAAGGAAAGAATTAAATTACAGCCATTTTAAAGGCGAGGAGAGGAGAAACCAAGAAGAAAGAAAAGAGAAAGAAGAAATAAATGGAATAATTACGGGCAGGGAATAATAAAAAAGAAAAAAATCAGGTCACTTATTTGAAACCAAAAAATCCCCGCTTACTTCGTGCTCGAATCGGCCTGTTGAGTGATATAAGGATATTTTATTGCAAAAGTTTAAATTCTGCATTTTATTCACTGAAATCGATTTAAAATTGGCATCTTCATAAAATAACAAAGATATCAATGAATACATGTATACAGGTTTTTTTAAGTATTCTTTTATTGCTTCTTCCAGTGAATAAAACATAGACTTCATGTATTTCATAACAAAATTACAAAATGATAACTTCATCAATGTACCAGTAAACTCATGAATTCAACATGATTTTGCCAAGTTATACATAAATCTATAAATCAATTCAATTCAAAATTCACTGAAAGAAGTTAAAAATGATTATACAGAAAATAAAAATATAAAACTGACATCCCACACAAAAAATATAGTGGCGTAAACAGTGGTATATAATAAGTCTACTGAAACAGATTTAGCATGTGGGATAGTAACAGTTTAATATAACAAATATGTAGTAATAGCTCGAGTTATAGCCATATCCTTTTCATGTTAGTGTTCAATTAAAAAAAAATGCGCTTTTGCCCTCGCACATTGAAAAACAAAGTCAAATTATTGTTCGTATTGTGCTCGGGGCTCACATTGATAATTTTATTAGATATGTAGCACTTTACCAAAGGAAAAAAATGTTAAGAATGTCAGTTAATGTCGGAATATAAAAGAACATCACCTCACGATCATCTTATTTTTTATATTTTTTTTATTTTTCTTATTTTTTATATTCTTATTTATCTTGATCTTTAACTCGCTTTTAGAATGTTAAGTTCCTTGCAGGTCGGAATGTGTTTTTAATTTTAGCTCCCGCTTTAAAGTTTAATAGGTAATAACAAACATACCCTTTCCAAGTCCTTGCGCCTCTAACAAATAATTGTAGCTTTGCAAACAATCAGAATCAAATAGATTACTCAATGGATGACCATAAAGGGTAGAGGAAATGATTTTGAAGAGAGATGCTGCCTTGCTGGTTTTGGAAAAAAAAGTGAAAACCATTGTAATATGGGTTTTATTTATCTGTGTCGAGACAAGGAATTCAGTTTACTCTACCTCACTGCATATCTTATTTTTTGAGAAAAATAAAAAATAAAAGAAACCTAACCAACTCTGGAAAAAAATGGCCTCGAATTTCCGCAAGAGATAATATCCTGTATATTTTTACTGATCTTTGCTTCAGGAATTGAGTATCTGAATATAAAAACGGCCCATATCCAATTTTTGGAAAAATCGAGTTCGATAAAAGAAATTGTTCCTTAATTTTGACTCAGTGTATAAATAATAAATCCGAAATCATCTCAGAAATATGCCTTAAATAAAGGGAAGAAATGCTGGTCCCAAGTTTGGGCTTTTCTTACATCCAGGATTATTACCCTCTCTCATTACATTCAAATCTGTACAAACACTATGTGTTTGGGTGGGTGTGAGTCAATATAAATAAATAGCTCCTCAAAAAGAACAAAAAAATAATTCCTGCCATGATTTGCGTGTGTAGATGTGGGGCATGCAGGGACAGATTCAGGATTGATGTTTTCTAACAAAATTTGCTCAGCACAGATTTTTTCTTTTTGAGAATCCCCCCCCCCAAATAAAATATAAAAATAAAAGATATATAGGGACCATAGAACCCCCCCCCCCTATTCTTGAACTGTTGCATGTCTGCGCCTGGTGTGATGGATTGAGGAAGAAGAAGCACTATAAAACATGAATGAAACGTCATTTTGCAAAATCTGTTTTTTTTTTTTTTTTTATTAGTATTTGCAACACACACACGTCCTCACATTTAACATCCACACCGTCCCGCTCAATCGCTCATCCCAAAACACATCAGCTATGAAAAAATTCTTAATACAAAAAGATGAGGGGCACTTTTCGTCTGATATATAAAACAAATCTCTCGTGTATCATTTTTATACATTCGATCAGTACTTACTTTACCATGTATATGAATGTAAAAATGACCCAAGTCCACCAGAAAAAAGGCCCCGTCCACATTAGTAACGTAAATCTTCATCCGGGATGTTCATTGAAATATATACAAGAAGATGGTCCTGTGATGTCTTTTTTGCAAATTGCCAAAATATAAAAAAAAATCCCGATATTCGAATAGTGACCTTCTTTGGACTTGTGCCTTTTTTATATTCATATACTCATTTAAGATTCCGGGTTACATAAAACATTGTTTTTTTTTATTATTATTATTGTTTTAACAATTTTTTCTTTTCTTTTGGGGACTTGAAGCTTCGGCAACACCCTAATTTGCTGCCGTTGCTTGGAGAAGACAGACGCCATCCGTCAAAATAAGAGAATTTAAACCAATTTATTTTGTGCGTGTGTTGATTTGTTCAACATCAGAACGTCAGTGTTGAAATCATTGATTTTTCATGTAAGTAAATATGCATTTTCCTTTGTTTTTCCGGGTTCCAACGTGCCAATTTCAAACTAAAAGCCCAGGCACTAGCCACTAAAAGCACCGGCACTGCACTGCACATAATAACCCGGCCCAGGGTCAGGGAGCTCCGGCCCGCTTCGCGTGCCGGAGCCCAGGACTCGTCCGTGTTATACGAGGCGGACATATGCTCTCCAAAATGGGATAGAATGGGGTCGTAATAACACTCAAAGGGGGAAAATATAAATTATGCGTTTTCTATTGATTGAAGGTCGATCGTGAGACACAGACTTGACTGAATCCTGACATCGAGCCTCGAGGCACAAACTGGACCCTCAAAAAAAATGGAAAAGTTCTGTCTCGTTTGTTCTCCTTCTGTCAAAATTGAAAACAAAATGAATGGCTGATCGATACCGAGAACGAACGTGACAGAGGTCTAGCTTTTCCTTTTTTAGGGTCCAGTTACTGTTTCTGCCTCGATGTCTTCTGTGTCTCACGATAGACCTTCATTTATAGTGTTAAGTGCATAATTTATATTTATAATTATATGGCTTTATTCCATCAAATTTGGAGCAGAATCTAGTGCGTGTAATTGTCCATAGACATGATAGACATCAGTTTATTTAGTGAGTAGGGTCTGTGAGTCAAGACTAGTCAAAATCTCAGCTGGTAGATACTCCTTCTGGTGTCGGTGCTTCTCGCTAGCATAGCTGGAAGAGGTATTGACTAGTCTTGAGGACGCAATGATGATGTTTTTTATATACTGTCATATACTTCTTCATCATTGACATCTTGAATCCCTTTCCATAGAGCCTTAAGAGAACCAAGTAAATACAGATGGATTCCCCTTGGAAATCCATCTTTTTTATTAAAAATCACGTAATTGGTCGTGATTTAATTTATCTCTAGGCCTACACTAGAAAATGCGTAGGAAGGTTTTTAAAAAAAAGGTGAAAAACAAAGGTTTCTTACCAGACCGATGTCGTGTAGACCCCTCGATCCACATGTAATACCGATGTAAACAACGCAATGGCGTCGACCCTTGAACCGCTTATGTATTACTAGGTATGTTGCAAAAGCGCCCTCTAGGTGCATTCTGAATGAGGCATTGAGTGTGCTGGCTAGAAATGCAGGGCGACTGTGGGGGCATTGCTTTGTATTGTTTTTGCATGTGCAAGGAAAGGTTATTGCCCATGGCATCATTGTTTTTACGTAGTTGAATGTTTATAGCAGCACTCTAGACTTGAACAAAAAAAATCATTCGGTGATCTTGGGACTCTGTGTGCTACTGGAACTTTGGCCTTGCTTTCAACCTCTTGCTATTCACATTTACAGGTTTCATACCACTTTAAAAGGTATTCATACCGATAGAGCAACATTTTAACTATATTGTGGTGAAATTTTAATGAAATCTACCGACGCCAAGTGTGTTTTTTTATATCCCTGTTTCGGCGGCGGCTGTTATTTTTGGGAGTGTTTTGGGGCACTTCCATATGTAAATGCATGGGCATTGCCATTTTCTATTAGTGCACCTTGGTCCCTGTTAAGATCACAACTTTTGGTTTAAAAAACAAAGGAATACATAAGAATTGAATAGGCGATTTATATGACCTTAAAACTACAATAACTTTCTTATTTCTGGGGCTATTGAGATAAATGAGGTGTTAAGTTAAAGGTCTTGATGAGCCCTAAATGATGCCATGAAGAAAACACCTTATTTCTGAGATTTATTTTTTTTGCAACATACCTAGTATTATGTACTTCCGATGCACAATGCCTTTTTGAAGAACAATTTATAGATAAAAATATTATTTTACAAATAATAAAATATATTACGTGATTATAAATAATTAGCAGTATTATGTCAATTATTTCTAATCACGTAATATATTTTATTGTTTGTAAAATAATATTTCTATCTATAAATTGTTTTTCAAAAAGGCATTGGGCATCGGAAGTACGTAATACATAAGCGGTTCAAGGGTCGACGCCATTGTATTTGCGTTGTTTACATCGGTATTACATGTGGATCGAGGGGTCTACGTGACCTTGGTCTGGTAAGAAACCTTTATTTTTCACTTGTTTTTCCCCTTTTTTTTACCTTCCTATGCATTAGGTGTAGAAAGGTGTAGAGATAAATTAAATCACAACCAATTACGTGATTTTTAATAAAAAAGATGGATTTCCAAGGGGAATCCATCTGTATTTACTTGGTTCTCTTAAGGCTTTATGGAAAGGGATTCAAGACGTCAATGATGAAGAAGTATATGACAGTACTGTATATAAAAAACATCATCATTGCGTCCTCAAGACTAGGTCTTGACTGCAGATAAAACAAGGTGAGTTCGAGTCCCAACCAAGGTAAACAACAGTAAAAAAAAAGTGAATCTTAAGTGAATGAACCGGAAGTCTTCACAATCTTTCGTTATTTTTGGTGGGGGGTGCATATGGAACTCTTTCCGGATTGCGTCCCATTTGTATGCGTGTATCTCAAAAAGAACTGAAATTTTTGCCCCCGATATTTCTACTTCTAAAACATCTAGCCCAAAATCATGTAAATTGGATACAACTTCATTTCCAACATTTATGTGACATTGATTTCATTTTTAAACAAGAATTCATTAAAAAAAAACTAGCCTTGAGGACTCCATGATGATATTTAAAAATATTTTGACATATACTTCTTCAGCATGGAGCCTTGAACCGCTTCCCATATATGTATAAGAGACACATGTAAACAAAGATGGATTTCCCTAGGGAATCCATCTTTGAAGATAAAAATCATGTTAATGTTAGTGAGTTTATTCATTTTTACACCTTCATATGCTTAATGCGTATGAAGGTTTCAAAAATTGGTGAATAAAAAGGTGAAAAATTGAAGGTCTCTTACCAGACCGATCTTGTGTAGATCCCTCGATCCGTTTGTCAACAAAGCAAATACAATTGGTCAGACCCTTGAACCGCTTCGTTATGACGTACCTTGATTATCGATGTTACAAAATGCCGTTTTGAAGAACAATTTATAAATAAAAATTATTATTTAACAAATACTAAAATTCAAAGAGTGTTTGTGAATAATTATCATTATAATGATTATTTTTAATCAAGTTTCAAATTCTATTAAAAACTATATCTCTAATGTGAAATCTCTTTTTCATCTTTAGTCAAATACCGCCTACTAAGGAGCAATGAGCGATCCATCATCGAGTCTTAGAAAAAACAAGAAGACACCTTTGCCGGGTGTGAAGCAAGCGCATGGGTGAGTATATCTAATTTTGTTACTTGTAGATGGTGTACGTAATAGAACTTTATGTGTTGTAGTTTAAAAATGTGTTATAAGCAAAGTATGGTTGCATATAATGAAAAAAAAAATTATAATGGAAAATCAATTTGAACTAGTCTGGATCCACTAAAAAAAAGGAGTAAGGCCCTCCCTTTCCATTTCTCGGGGGTGGTATCCTGAAATGTAAGTTTCCTTTGGAGTAGGTTTTCCATTAATATGTCAAAATATCTGTCATTTCTTAAATATCTGTTGTGTTTCTTCTTTTTTTTACACCCACCCCCCCCCCTCGCCCTCTCAATCCCTTCTAGGCAAAGGGCTGTACCATTTAGGAGTCAACCAGCTGACTTTCTGGGTAAGTTATAATGATGATGGTGATGATGATGATAATGGCAATAAAAAATCTTTGTTTCAAGCAAGAAGTTTTTTATAACTGGTGTAATGATAAGGCTAATATTTGATTCAAGCAGGTTTCTATTTGCAACAAAATTTGTTTAAAGGTCAAGTCCACCCCAGAAAAATTTTGCATTGACTAAATAGAGAAAATTCAAACCAGCATAATGCTGAAAATTTTAATCAATATTGGAAGTAAAATAAGAAAGTTATGACATTTTTAAGTTTTCCAATAGTTTTCTCAAAACAGTGATATGCACAACTCAGCGACATGCAAATGAGACAGATGATGATGTCCCCCACTCACTTTATTTTTTGTTGTTTTATTGTTTGAATTATACGATATTTTATTTTTTATGATTTGACAATGAGGACCAACTTTACTGAACCATATAGTATTAAGGGAGGAATTATTCATTGTTTCACCTGACAATGAGGAGAAAATTAGAATATTTCCTATAATAAAATACAACCAAAAAAAGTGAGTGGATGACATCATCAGTCTCATCATTTGCATACTGACCAGGATGTGCATATAATTATTTTGTGAAATTAAGCAAAACTTTAAAATGTCATGACTTTCCAAATTTCAAATCAGATTTTGATGAAATTTTCTGTGTTATTCTTGTTGGATTTTTCTCTTTTATTCACACCAACTTGTGTTATATAAATAGAATACCGGTTTGTGTTTCTGCCAGTTTCATTGGAAACTGAAAGGCTGCTTGTGTTGAAAATATAAGAATAGCACACACCCTGTTTTGCAGAAAAAAAAACACATGATTGGAAATATAAATACATGTATCAAAGCTGCATTATATCCAGAGATTTGTTAATTGCTAATACTGATGGATTCAATTATTCAAAGTTACAGTTCTTCATTGTACAAAGTGGATGCGGTATTTTTGGCTTTAATAATTAGGCCTCCAGCAAAGAGCCCGTACTTCCAGCAAATGAGGAATTTATGATGAAATGTTATGAAAATACATGCTTAGCTGGTAACCATATTATTGTACATGTAGATCTAAATTGATCTGAAAATTATTTCAATGAAAATCCATATTTAATTGTTTGAAATAGAAATCCTCTGAAAATTCACATTGCCCAATTGATTGTGGGTCCAGCAGCCACAGAGCAGCCCCAGATCATAGTTGCTTTAATCGTTGAATGCCAAACAGGGTAGGAGCAACTCCCTTCTTTTAGCATCTTTTGGTCTGACGTGGCCAAGATCTGGTCCATTTACAGACCCTCTGTGAAATAATGGAATCTATAATTATAAGCTGAAAGTGGTCACTGTGATGATCACATACACTGATAAGCATACATGGGACAGTGTTATTATTTCTTGGAGAAAAGAAGATCTAACACCTGGCAAGAATGTCTTTGTCAATTTCTTTATAGCAGTTACACATTTTGTACCCAGAATCACTTGGCGCATTCATTTTAGACACAAACACTTTGCTGGGTCTTGTATTAGATTCTGTCCAAACTCATTGCTAGATAGATTCTTACACACTCAAGGGTTCATTACATGCCGCCCCGCACAGAAAAATCAAGCCATAGAAGTTGTGTGTTGTGGACACCAGAAGTGGGATCGCAGCACGCGCGACCCACTAGTTAGAAATCCACTGCCAAACGCGGTTCATGGTGTGAGGTACCGTTAGTATACTAAAACTAACCTCACAATACGTGTGAGTGATTCTTGCCATAACTTTTATGTTTAATAGCTCCATCTGACTTGGATGACTTTGAAGATGTTCTCAGCCGTACCTCATCCAGACTCTCCTCATCAGGTAACAAGGGTGATCTTGGATCAATTCATAAGGGCCATCAACTCCCAAAGATAACTCAGAAAGACAAGAAAAATCGTGAGTATAATTTAGTGTCCTTTGTTTAGTTTTTTTGCGATAAGGTAAACAGAAGTGATTTGGGTAATTCAGGAAGAACAGAGGCATTCAAGAAGGAGCAATTTCAAGATTTTGAATTATGAGAGATACAGCAAAAATCATGAAAATCTAAGCAGAATTTAAGAAACTAAGTAAGACAATCAAGCCTGTTAGCTGCATTTAGCATGTGTTTCCCAAGCTTCATCAGCATACTAGTACATGAATATGTAAAAACCTAACTTTTTTCTAGGATTTTCACTTTTGAAACTTCCTCTTTTATTATCTTTTATGAATAATGTCACAGACAATCACAATTTTTTTTTATTAATACAGAAGTGCACTCAGTTTCTTTTTATAAAGTGGAATACTAGGGAGTAGGGACATATAATGCCTGATTATTGTCACTGAATACTCAGTTATCTGTGAAACTTTACTTTGATTTATAATTCTTGTTGTTCATGTCTTCTTTCTTTATTTCTTTCTTTCATTCTTTCTTTCTTTCATTGCACCATGAGCTGTACATCTGCAGTAGATGTGGATCTGCAGAGTGGATTTGGCACATTATCATTATTAGAATGTTTGTTGTTTATTTTGCTAGCTCCTTCCGATATTGATCTGATGTCAAGTATGATGGGCCGTATTTCCAAGCTTGAGCTTCAAGTCAAGTACTATGCCAAGGAAATCATTGAAAAGGTCAGTGAATTTAAAGGACAAGTCCACCCCAAAACAAAAAAAATTGAATAAAAGAGAAAAATTCAACAAGCCTAACACTGAAAACTTCATCAAAATCGAATGTAGAACAAGAAAGTTATGTCATTTTAAAGTTTTGCTTAATTTCACAAAGCAGTTACATGTATATGCACATCCTGGTCGGTATTTGCAAATAAGGAGACTGATGACATCATCCACTCACAATTTCTTTTGTATTTTATGATATAAAATGTGAAATATTCTAATTTTCTCCTCATTGCCAAGTGAACTGATACAAATATTAATTCCTCCTCAACATGTGGAATTAGCATTGTTTAATACTATATGAGTCAGTCAAGTTGGTCCTTATTGTCAAATCTGTAAAAAATAAAATATTGTATAATTCAAACAATACAAAAGAAATAGTGAGTGATGAGGGATATCATCTACTGACTCATTTGCATATCACTGAGTTGTGCATATCACTGTTTTGTGGAAAAATAAGTGAAACATAAAACTGTACTAATTTTCTTATTTTACATCCATTTTTTGATGAAATTTGCAGCGTTATGCTCGTTTGATTTTTCTCTATTGATTCAAATAAGTATTTTTTCTCGGACGGACTTGCTATTGACTCATGTGATTCCCATATGCCCTGCAATGAATTTACCTGTTAAATACTGATAAGGTAATTGTCATAGACCTGTGCTATAAAGGAATCGCCTAGTTCCAGTAGGCGTATGATTAACCTTTTGACTTTGATTGTAAATGTGATTTCCATAGGTACAATTACAGGGATCATTGGTTCAAGGAGGCAATGCATTAGTTCAAAAGTTTACTCAATGATCAAGAAGGGTTTGAAAAATCAATGTAAAAAACGTTACACAGAGAAACCGGATTTGCAAAGGATGCGACAATCTGTCGTTAGAAAGTGATGGCTCATTGGTGTTTGGCATTGGCATGTTGAACGTTGTGCCCCAGTGGATAAGTCTTCTGGCTTTGAAACAGGGTCGTGGGTTCGAATCCCAGCCATGGCGTAATTTCCTTCAGCAAGAAATTTATCCACATTGTGCTGCGCTTGGCCCAGGTGAGGTGAATGGGTACCCGGCAGGATTAATTTCTTGAATGCGTGAGCCCTGAAAGGCAGCTCGAGCTAAAGCCGGGGTAATAATAACACCTTGCCTTGGAATAGAATATTTATAGATAGATGGCGCTATATAAATGCCTATTATTATTATTTATTTGAGCATCCTATCTGAGGGATACAGTGTTTTCCATTCTAACATAGATTGTGTTTCTGAAACTGGGGAAGGGCACACAATGGAAGCTTCAGTTGTCTGCTGCTGATTGATTTTAAACCCACAAACTTTGTTTCGACAGGTTTTACTAACTGAGCCATGTCGCTTTATGTCTTAACCCTACATGTATATATAGCCTGGGCTATTTTGAAAACGTTTAGCCCAGGAGGTCCCTACCTCAGATCTTGGTTGTTGATTGCAGGATCACGATGAACATTGGCACTCATGAGATAATTTCCCGGATTAGTTAGGGTTGAACATTACTTTGTATCCTCTGTAAAAGGTGCTATACAATTTTTTCTCAATATGTAACCATTATCATTTTTGTTACATGTACATTGTATTATTCTAATTGTTGTAAATTTGTTACTCCCAGCCATGTGGTTAATTTTTCAATTGAAAACATACACGGCCATCACAAAACTATTCCATCCATGCTTTATATTTCATTTTATTCATGAAGTCATGTGTTTTGACACTGCTTTCTTTTGTGTCCTGTGTTATGACACTGACTGTGCTTTCTTTTGTGTCCTGTGTTATGACACTGACTGTGCTTTCTTTTAATTTGTGTCATGTGTTATGACACTGACTGTGCTTTCTTTTGTGTCCTGTGTTATGACACTGACTGTGCTTTCTTTTGTGTTCTGTGTTATGACACTGACTGTGCTTTCTTTTAATTTGTGTCATGTGTTATGACACTGACTTTGCTTTCTTTTGTGTCCTGTGTTATGACACTGACTGTGCTTTCTTTTGTGTCCTGTGTTATGACACTGACTTTGCTTTCTTTTGTGTCCTGTGTTATGACACTGACTTTGCTTTCTTTTGTGTCATGTGTTATGACACTGACTGTGCTTTCTTTTGTGTCATGTGTTATGACACTGACTGTGCTTTCTTTTGTGTCATGTGTTATGACACTGACTGTGCTTTCTTTTGTGTCATGTGTTATGACACTGACTGTGCTTTCTTTTGTGTCCTGTGTTATGACACTGACTGTGCTTTCTTTTGTGTCCTGTGTTATGACACTGACTGTGCTTTCTTTTGTGTCATGTGTTATGACACTGACTGTGCTTTCTTTTGTGTCCTGTGTTATGACACTGACTGTGCTTTCTTTTGTGTCATGTGTTATGACACTGACTGTGCTTTCTTTTGTGTCATGTGTTATGACACTGACTGTGCTTTCTTTTGTGTCATGTGTTATGACACTGACTGTGCTTTCTTTTGTGTCATGTGTTATGACACTGACTGTGCTTTCTTTTGTGTCATGTGTTATGACACTGACTGTGCTTTCTTTTGTGTCCTGTGTTATGACACTGACTGTGCTTTCTTTTGTGTCATGTGTTATGACACTGACTGTGCTTTCTTTTGTGTCATGTGTTATGACACTGACTGTGCTTTCTTTTGTGTCATGTGTTATGACACTGACTGTGCTTTCTCTTGTGTCATGTGTTATGACACTGACTGTGCTTTCTCTTGTGTCCTGTGTTATGACACTGACTGTGCTTTCTTTTGTGTCATGTGTTATGACACTGACTGTGCTTTCTTTTGTGTCATGTGTTATGACACTGACTGTGCTTTCTTTTGTGTCATGTGTTATGACACTGACTGTGCTTTCTTTTGTGTCCTGTGTTATGACACTGACTGTGCTTTCTTTTGTGTCCTGTGTTATGACACTGACTGTGCTTTCTTTTGTGTCATGTGTTATGACACTGACTGTGCTTTCTTTTGTGTCCTGTGTTATGACACTGACTGTGCTTTCTTTTGTGTCATGTGTTATGACACTGACTGTGCTTTCTTTTGTGTCATGTGTTATGACACTGACTGTGCTTTCTTTTGTGTCCTGTGTTATGACACTGACTGTGCTTTCTTTTGTGTCATGTGTTATGACACTGACTGTGCTTTCTTTTGTGTCCTGTGTTATGACACTGACTGTGCTTTCTTTTGTGTCATGTGTTATGACACTGACTATGCTTTCTTTTGTGTCATGTGTTATGACACTGACTGTGCTTTCTTTTGTGTCATGTGTTATGACACTGACTGTGCTTTCTCTTGTGTCATGTGTTATGACACTAACTGTGCTTTCTCTTGTGTCCTGTGTTATGACACTGACTGTGCTTTCTTTTGTGTCCTGTGTTATGACACTGACTGTGCTTTCTTTTTTGTCATGTGTTATGACACTGACTGTGCTTTCTTTTTTGTCATGTGTTATGACACTGACTGTGCTTTCTTTTGTGTCATGTGTTATGACACTGACTGTGCTTTCTTTTGTGTCATGTGTTATGACACTGACTGTGCTTTCTTTTGTGTCATGTGTTATGACACTGACTGTGCTTTCTTTTGTGTCCTGTGTTATGACACTGACTGTGCTTTCTTTTGTGTCCTGTGTTATGACACTGACTGTGCTTTCTTTTGTGTCCTGTGTTATGACACTGACTTTGCTTTCTTTTGTGCATTATTTTGATTCTAGGATAAGAAGATTAATATATTGGAGGAAAAGATTGGCTTGATGAAAAAGTATCAAGGTGAGCGATTTTTTTTTCTATCATTTACTGTACATACATGTAGTCTTTGGCTTTTCCAGTTATCAATGTTACATTATATACCTTTGAATACTAAGACTACTACTAATGATAACTTTACCTGTCAAACTTTGTTTCACCATTATGTGATATTTAGCCAAATTCTCACATTGTATCAATATTTGATGAATGCTTCTATAGGAAGTACAACAGGAAATTGTATGTCTACTGACTTCAGCTATCATTTGAAACTCTTCTAGCCTAACCTATGACACACTTTCATTTTATGGATTTTTCTTCACTGCTTTCTTCTGTCCTACTATTATGATTCATTCCCACAATTTAGATTAAAAGGTATGACATGGTCAAGGAGGTTCATTTATTATTTATTTATTTGTTCATGTTTTATTTCAACCAAGTATCCCCTTTCAGTTAGCTAAGTGATTTACATAGGGGCCTTTAGTTGACCAACAATTGTACATGTAGAGTGTTGTCTCTTGACCAACTATTATAAAAAGGGCTTCTGAATTCCTGTCAGTTTGTCTTTGTGTAAATGAGGCTTAATTGTATGCATTTCTAATTACCTGAATCTAGTTTTGATTGGAATGGATTACCAGATCAGTAACAAGCTATTTATTTCCATATTTGCCTTCATGGAGGGGGGGCATCTATTGTAGCGTCCAACTCCAAACTCAAAAGAAATCCTCTGCGTTGATGCCCATGAAATAAAGAAATGCGGCATCATTACTTCCATACTCTGTATGCTCACAACAATATCACAAAGAACACACACATCTATACAGATGTCAAAAGATGGTTTTCTATTAAGACGTGAGATTTAAAAACTCATTTATATCATCAGCATTTGTCAAATTCTTCCTTTGTTACCTCTGTTATCTATACAGATGAACCTGACATTGAGTCGCAGAGAGTGAAGGAATTGGAGAGAAAATGTCAGAGTTTACAGGAACAGATTCAAGATATGGAGGTACATACATGCTTAGACAGCTTTGTCTATTTTCCATTTTCATCCCACATGGTCTAATTCTAGTTACTTTCAAATAAGTTTGTCTAATAGCAATGTGGTCTAAGTGGAGCATTGTGGCCAAGTGGATTAGTCTCCGGACTTTGAAACAGAGGGTCATGGGTTCAAATCCCAGCCATTGCATAGTTTCCTTCAGCAAGAAATTCATCTACATTGTGCTGCACTCAACCTAGGTGAAGTGAATAGGTACCAGGCAGGAATTTATTCCTTGAAATGCACTGAGCACTGTAAGGCTGCTTGAGCTACAGCCGGAGTAATAATGTCTGAGTACTTTGGAAGCGCATAGAGACGTTATTCATCATTGATACCTTCATAATGTATTATGCGATATAAAATAACTGTCTATTATTATGATTATGTACTGTTTAGCTCATTTATAATTTTGTCTGAAGAATTTTACAGGGGATTGCGATATTTGCAATTTAGAAAACTGAAAACTTTGTTCTCTATCATATCAAGTCTTTGTTCTCTATCATATCAAGTCTGGTTAATTGTAATGTAAGAAGGAGGTATCAATGATCAAATCTGGTTTGACTGATGAGGGTATTTTGTTTCCCTGCTCACAATATACAAGTCACCAAATAATGATCAGTTATTCAGAGTGTGTTTCAGTTTCTATGAACTCAGTTAAAATAGTCAAAAAGCAAGCTACAGACATGTGGCATGTTGCAAGAAACTGGCATTCATATTTAAATCAGTCTTAAGACCCCAAATCAAGGATAGTGGGTAGTTGCAATAAAGTTTAGCTGCAATTGAATTAAAGGACATTGACTTGATTTGGGGACTTACACTTGCTTTGTAATTGATTGTAGATTTCATGTAATGCCATGCTGTTGGAGTGATTAGATTGGCTAAAACTAAATTGGAGTGTGAATAGAGCTCAGAATCATGACCAATAATATTTGTTCCAACAACAAATCCCTCCCCCTCTTACATGTATCTGTAATTTTGGGGATATGTTTTGACTAGAAACATGGCTATAAAATAAGCATGATATATTAATATAATGTGAGTTTTCTTGAAGTTCAGCTTTTTGTCTCGCCCACATAGCAGAAGCAGCATAGATAGAATGTCAGAGATCCTTTTTTTAGATGTTCTCAGACTATTCATGGCCAGAACCACTATGCAAGAGACATATAGAGCATTTGTTGTGTAAACGATTATGTTTGTGTTTTAACTTCAAATAGAAATGGCATTCATATTTGGTTTTTGATGAATTTGTTTACAGGACTTTTTATCAGATTACGGCATGGTATGGGTAGGGGGTACCCATGAAGAAGATGAACCTAAGAGTGCTAAGGTGGATGGACTGTATCAGGAGATTAATTCTGGTATCAAGAGCCAAGAAGTCTGGAGACCAGGTATGATAGGAGGCCAGGGGCTATTAAGAGATGAATGTGGGCATTAAAAGCCCGGCAAAAAGTCACCGAGCGCTGGCTTTCTGGGCACCACTGGTTCGGGGGAGGGGGGGCATTGCTCAGTTGCTGTTGAAGATTTAGCTCGGAGTTAAAATTCCGGCGGCGACTGCTCACTTTTTAATCGCCACTCGATGCCTGGGTGGTCGCCATCCGGGTGCCGACCTAATCGAGAAGTCATCGTCAAATGATTTAGGTCAAAAATTGAACTTTTTGATCAAAGGCTGTCAAGCGCTCACCAGCCAGTCGCTGGCCAATCAGAGATAGGTCAATGATTTTGCGGCGATTTAAAGATCAGCCGGACGATTACTTAGATATAGGCTAGTGGATGACCGCCTGGGAAATGGTGGGTTGCAGTCGGTCACTGCTCAGACGCCAACAGAAAAGATCCCCTGATTTGATCCAGATTTGGCCTAGTGTATTGGGTAATCGACAGGGCACTGCTCGGCCACCGATAAGTCTTTTACAGCTCGCTCAACTTCCAAAACAATTGTTGGCGATGCCTTAATTCCAGCGGGGCCTTAGTGTGCTACTGAGTTGTGACTGAAGCCAAAAGGATAATAAATCTGGTGTGGAATGTATGGGGTCCGTGTCATAAAGACTAAAAACTTTGGTACCTCTGCCATTATGGCAAATTCCTTCGTAACAGGGCTCAACAGCTGAACAATCTAAAGGTTTCCATGGTAACAGGGCTCAACAGCCAAACAATTTCAAGGTTTCCATGGTAACATGGCTCAATAGCAAAATGAGTCCAAGTCATTGATGTCCTGTTGACTGGTCTAGATGACCTTGTTCTTCAATATTATCCCTTTCTTTTTTTCCAAATTTGTACTGTAATGTATATTATTTCCTGTAAAAAAAGTGGCCTTATCCTATGAATACTAAAATGTAAAGCCTGTTACTGCTATTTTTACTTCTCTCTTTAGGCTCATCATTGGTGTCTTCAGAGGACTGCATACCTAACTTTGACCTGCTCCTCAAGAATATCAAAGAATTAAACATCTTAGCCAGAGAAGGAGAAAAGAAGATTCAGCATACCGTTAGTGGAGCCCGTTTCAAGACGGTTGATAGTATCCCTCTTACTCTATATGCTAACGGGATCTTCATGTTTAATGGACCGTTCCGTTCTTATCAAGAACCTGAAACACAGGTTGGTATCCCTCTTACTCTATATGCTAACAGAATCTTTATGTTTAATAGACCTTTCCGTTCTTATCAAGACCCTGAACTACGTGCTAGGAGCATTATATTCACTTGCTTTACACGGGGTAAAGTAATTTGATGTACTTTCAGTTTGGTGCATTTGCTTTTGGGTATGCAGTCCAAATTTCACTAATATATCATTATTTTTCCTCTTACGCATTAAATCAAGTAAATTTATGTTGTGTATGATTTGAATAGGATTGCTAATTAATTCAATGAAGAGAAAACAAATTTGAAATACACCCAGATAATTGTAACAAAAAATACATAAGAAATTATTTGTTTTGTGCTGATTCGCTTTACTTTTATTCATCATCATGTTTTGTTTTATTTTTGTTTTGTAATGTCTCTCGTAATAGCAATGCATGGAAGATCTTATGGAAGGTTATTTCCCAACTGAACTGCAGACCAGATATCCTGATGGTGTGCCTATCAAGGTTAGTCTTATCACTAAGATTATCTCTTATTATGGTCATAACAGAGGTCAAGATTTGAATGCTATCTTTATTGTGGTAAATCCCCAAAGTTTATGTCACTATTCAAATTTTTACTACATTGTTACAATATTGTACGAATGTGTGTGTGCCCTAAAACGATTTTGATTGGAAAGCATGTTTTATTCCTCTTTACAATGATGTGTCATTTGTAATTCTAATGTTGTCATAGAGTGTAGAATGCACAGAATTGATAAATACGCAGCAACACCCTTCCTGAGTTTCATGTCACATGACCAAGGTCAAAGTTCATTTAGGGTCAATGAACTTAGACCATGTTGGGGAATCAACATCAAAATCTTAACCAAAGGTTAAGTTTTTGAAATGTCATCATAACTTAGAAAATCTATGGACCTAGTTCATGAAACTTGGACATCAGGTTAATCAAGTATCACTGAACAACCTGCATGAGTTTCACATTCACGTCACATGATCAAGGTTAAAGGTCATTTAGGGTCAATGAACTTTGGCCAAATTGGGGGTATCTGTTGAATTACCATCATAACTTTGAAAGTTTATGGATCTGATTCATGAAACATAATAGTAATCAAATATTACTGAACATCCTGTGCAAGTTTCAGGTCACATGATCAAGGTCAAATGTCAATATGGTCAGTGAACTTTGGCCAAATTGGGGGTATTTGTTGAATTACCATTGTAACACTCTATTTTATATGGATATTATATATAATTCTTTGATGGCAATATGTATAGAGTGTCACTTCAATATCACACTCCAAACAGAAAACACGGTTCACTCCAGTCATTTATAGTTAAATATCGTAGTTTAATTAATACTAGTAGAGATGATAAGTAGAGTATAGAACATTCTGAGAGTGATGATAATAAATGGTTGGAACCTCACTCGAAGGTGGAGAGGGACCCTGGAGAAAAGAACCCCGACTTATAAAAGGGTGGGCTTTTATACAGTAGAATGGAATGTCGGAATGTCATTAATGACCATAACGGACACCATATAAAAATCACATGTTACTGGGGTGATTGACCATAGGAAACACATCTCACTTGGGAGGCATAAACATGACAAGGATATATGTTTCTACCCTTGGGTTGTTAGGAATCAAAGTGTGGTTTATATCAAAGTACGAAGGAAATATTTCAAAGGGATTTTAAGTTGAGGGTTGTAATATTGGGTCTTACACCATCATAACTTTGAAAGTATGTTGGTCTAGATCATAAAACTTGGACATAAGAGTAATCAAGTATCACTGAACATCCTGTGTGCATTTTAGGTCACATGACCAAGGTCAAAGGTCAATTAACTTTGGCCATAATGGGGGTATTTGTTGAATTATCATCATATCTCTGTAAGTGTGTTGGTCTAGTTCATAAAACGTGGAAATGAGAGTAACCAAGTATCACTGAACATCTTGTGCGAGTTATATTAGTTTTCAAAGTCAGCACTGCTGCTATATTGAATCGTGTGATGCAGGTGAGACCACCAGAGGCATTCCACTTGTCGAAACATCACAGTCACATTATAGTTCATTTGATGTTAAGGTAAACAAGATTACTGAAAATGCTTTAAATGTTTCACATGTAAACATAAGATCCTTACAAAAAAATATTGATAGTTTACGATTACTATATGAATGTTCGTTGCAAACAAAATTTCATGTGATTGGGTTATCTGAAGTTTGGAATGTATCTTTTCCACAGATGTTAGGTTTACAAGGATATTCATTAGAAGTTCAGTGTCGAAAAGCGCCTCAAAGAGGGGGAGGTGTTGCCGCATATATTCATTCATCTGTACCATACAAAGTACTAAGTCCCAGCTTTGAAGTAAAACATACTGAATCCATTTGGATTGAAGCATCATTTGAAAAGCAGACATATCTTATTGGCATACTTTATAGAAAACCAAACACAGATGTATTAGAATTTCAGGAAAGTTTACTTGGTGCACTTGAAACCTTAAAAGTGGATAAAACAAAGTGCATTTTAATGGGTGATTTTAACATCAATATGAATAACCCTGGAAATACAGAAGAGGATTTTATTTCAGCTTTACAATGTATGCAATTTCAACAACTTATTAAGGTTCCGACAAGGGTGAATAATTTGTCAAGTTCTTTGATTGATCATGTGTATTCAAACTTCATTTCAAAATGTGTTTATTCAGGTACAATAAATACCGATATTTCTGATCATTTTCCCATTTATGTTATATTTGAAAATGAATTAAAGATGCAAAAGGTCAAACAGAAGATATTTAAGAGGAATTATAGGTATTATAATCAGGTCAGTTTTTGTGAAGAGCTCTCTGCTCAAGAATGGAGTGATATTGAAAATAAGACAAATGTAAATGATGCTTATGATGTATTCTTACAAACTTTTGGAGCCATTTGTAACAAACACGCCCCAATTTTGAAGTGTTCTGTTGTAAAGAAAAGGGCAAGGAACCCATGGATAACAAAAGCTATATTGAAATCAATCAAAACAAAACATAAGCTTTATTCTAAAATGATTTCATCTAACCACCAGCCACAGCATGTTGAAAAATATAAGAAGTTTCGGAACATCTTGACAAATGTTTTAAGAAAAGTGAAAAGGGAATATTACAGCTGCCTATTCATGACTCATAAAAATGACACAGGTCAGACCTGGAAAGTGATAAATGACCTCCTCCATAGTGGTAACAGTAGATCAAAGGTCACACAGGTTGAAAAGTTGTGCTCAGAATCAGATACCAATGGAGGGAGGACTCACGTTTCTTCTGCAGAGGAAATCGGACAGGTTTTTAATAACTTTTTTGTAAATGTGGGTCCGAAATTAGCAAGTAACATACAGGAAGACACTGCTGGTCGTAGCTTTAAGGATTATCTTTGTGATAAAAGTAAAGGTAAAATGGCTTTTAAACCAGTTACAGAATATGAGGTCCAATGTCAATTATTGTCTCTGAATGTAAATAAAGCATGTGGTCATGATAATATCCCAGCTAGGTTAATAAGGGATGCAGCAGATTTTATTGCTAGACCATTGTCTCATATTTTTAATCACTCACTTCATACAGGAAGAGTTCCAAATTCAATGAAAGTGGCCAAAGTCACACCTATCTACAAAAAGGGTGAAAGGGATAACCCTGGTAATTATCGTCCAATATCTGTCCTTCCATTATTTGCAAAGATTTTAGAAAGAATAGTAAATGATAGATTACTTGTCTTCTTGGAAATGAATGAAACATTGTATAAGCATCAGTATGGTTTTAGGAAAAAGTTTAGTACAAAACTTTCCTTAATTAACCTGATTAATGATGTTATCAAGTCGATAGACAATAGAATGGTTACAATTGGAATTTTCATTGATTTTAAAAAGGCTTTTGATACGATAGATCATACTATTTTGTTCAAGAAATTAGAACACTATGGGTTGGAAGGTATGCCCCTTCAATGGTTTATGGATTACTTATCTGATAGATTTCAGTTTGTAACTTATAATGGGGCACTCTCTGAGTACAGTCCAATAACTTGCGGCGTACTTCAGGGGTCTGTTCTTGGACCAACTCTGTTTCTCTTGTATATTAATGATTTACCAAGGTCAAGTAATTATTTCACTTTTAGATTGTTTGATGATGATTCCAATTTGTTTCATACATTTCAAGCTGGAAAATTTGAGATAGATCTGGGAGAAGTGACCCTAGAACTAAAGAAAGTTCTGAATTGGTGTAATGTCAATAGAGTTACTATAAATTTGTCAAAGACAAATTATATGCTAATTAGAGGGAAGAGACAGGCAATTAAGGTAAGAGAGAAAATTCATCTCATGGACACAGAGGTGCATGAAGTAGATGTTACAACATTTATTGGAGTAGACATTGATAAACATTTGACATGGAAAAATCATATTGCAAAAATTAAATTATGCATACGCAAGAAGGTTGGTATTCTATATCGACTGAGACACTTCGTACCACAAAGTATTTTGATTCTGCTGTGTAAGACATTCATACAGCCCCACATCACATATGGTATTGAAGTCTGGGGTGGAGCTAGAAAAAGTTATCTAGATTCTATATTATTAATTCAAAAAATGGCAGTGCGTGCGATAACATTCAGTACATATATGACAAGATCAGCACCATTATTCAGGGTTCTTAAGATACTTGACATTTACCAACTGTATAGATTATCTATCTGTAGTTTTATGTACGATCTAATTAATACAAATTTGCCACATTCACTGCTGCAATATTGTTCACTGATTAAACATAGATATAATACAAGGCAAAAGGAAGACGATAACCTGTATGTACCAAAAGTTAGGACAAGCTTGGGAAAAGAGTGTTTATCCTATGTAGGCACAACTTCTTGGAATGAGCTACCAACCAAAATTAGAAAGAAACCATCAAGATCAAGTTTTCGTAAAGCTATTGTCAAACATCTGTTGGAAAAATGAATTTTGATACCATCTATATTTTTTATCATCTAGATATCTTTCATATGTAAATACTGTTAACTAATTTTGTTAAATTGTTATGTAGTCATTGCTAGCGTGTACTAGTAGACTCACGATTTTCATTCTTAAAAACATGTTTCTATCTATCTAGACTAGAAGGGGCCAGACTTGACTAGCATCCATGCTATTTTCTGGTTCCTATTATCCTTGCTTTTCTATGTATTCATAAATTATTGTCTGTAAACTTGTAAAATTTGTATTATCATTGCATTGGATAATAAATTCATTCATTCATTCATTCATAGTACTCTAGCACTTAGTGCTGCCTGTGCTTGCGGGCAGTGTCGGCACCAAAGTTAAAATTTGGCCTGCTTGCTGCAACCAATAGATAGCGCACCATATTGTGAATCCACTGAATCGAAGATAAAATCTGTATGATGGTTTGAAACTATGGATTCAAAACACCTTTGTGACTTTGGGCCTGTATTTTTGTTTTCTCTCTCTCCTTTGTATTTCTAAGGTGGATGATCAGAGAGATGTTGTATTTAAAGACCAAAGAGATCGTGAGTTCTTTCCTGGTACTGGTTTGACTGTGGGTGGATGCAATGATGGACCATCCAGACTGGTACCCTCTAACCTTGATAAAGCAACCAGTATGAACAGTAGTGGACCACCAGTGAGCCAGGAACATTCACCACTCAAGTTGAGAGAAACAAGCAAGCCACCAGGTGAGTGTTTCACACAGCTGTTATACAGGCCTACTCTTGTATAAGGACTGGGTAACATAATAATTGGCTTACATCACAAGACTACTCTGCACAAAAAGTTGCATTGTGAGTACTAAACACAGCCAGATAGTAGTTGAGAATTTGAGGTGCAATTATTGAGGTTGCCTGTTCTGTCCTTTAGTCGTTATCTCAAAAGGTTAAGATTAGTTATTACTTATTATGCACAGTCAATGAGATATCACATGATGTTGGCCCGTTTTCTCCGCTTTACAAACCCTATGGTAAGTTCACTCTTTCGACTTTGTTTTTGAGGATTAATAGTTCATAAATGATTTTGAAATACATGTAATTAGCCCATTTTACATGTAGGTGTTCATTAGTGTTGTAACACAGTGGAATAGTCTTCTGATTATGAAGGTGACTTTTAACAGAGAGTTCTGGGTTCGAACCCCAGCCATAGTGTAAGTTTACTCCAGCAATAAATTGATCTACAATGTGCTGCACTCAACCCAGGTGAGATAAATGTGTACGAGCAAGAAGAAATTCCTCTTAAAAAGCTGTGAGCACCTTAATTGGTAGACTAGCTTTGCCTAGGTAACATAGCAGCGCCTTGAGCACCTAACAAGTTTGTTTTGTTCACTATACAAATACCCTATATTATTATTGTTATTATTATTACTACTTTTTAAATGTGTTTGACTTATTGATTAGACAAACTAAATTGATCTTTATTTTATCTATGTTTTCTTTTGCATGTAGTTGATCCTTTATCAGTTGATCAATTCCTTGGTAAGCTTCATCCTGTTGTATCATCAGATGGTAAGGTCATTGATGTCAGGTCTTCCGTTGCTGATTTGCTCAAGGTAAGCCTGTTATAGCATTATGGTTTGTGTGTATTTACAAAAGAAAAGGATATCATGGTTTACTATGTGGTTTGTTATACCAAAGTGAATACAACACATGAGTGCACTTTGGGTTTTTTAGCCCAGTATAATTCAAGGTGTAAGAGATTTGTTCTGTAGACAGCGGATATCTCTGTCCTTTTCCAAAGATACTCATAACCTATTCCAATATATTATGTCGGCATACCCTTTTTTTATACAAGGTACAATGAACACACTCAGTTTGAGTACCAATTTGAGTTACTTTTGCTTGAAAGGTTTTGACTCCAATGTGATTGATGTTACAAGCGTTGATTCAAAGTAAGCAGGAGTATTTGGTTAACGTGCCAGTACATGACATTTATTGATTTTAATGAGTATAAGTAATGGCTATGTGGAAAGCCCAGGGGCTATTGTCAAATGGACTATAGAGTACTCTTCCATATGGCACACTAACAAGTATTGTCCTGTTTTTCCTACCCTAAATAATGCCTCAAATATTTCATTTCCATGAAAGGGATGTAAAGCATATTCCCTTATTTGCTTATTTTGGCAAATTCTGTACCCTTTTCTATGTAGATGTGAAAACAACCCTTTTAATTTACTTGCTTTTGTAAACAAGCATGGTATCCACCCTGTGATGGCAGTCCCTCCACCGCCCTGCGCTTTCCATTATAATTCCATATTATATTGTATATAACTGGTTTCTAAGAACTTCATATTATTTTTACAGTTTGGATGTTTATTTTTCTTTTCAGGAGGAGACGATACCCAATGCTGTGACAGTAGTGGACACTCCGATCGTTCAGGGTATTAAAGAGAGAGCTATGTCAGGCAAGGCTGGTCAATCTAATCGACCGCTCTCTGCAAGGTCATCCCCAAGGAGTGATGTCGCCACGCTGCGTGTCAAATCAGAGAGTGGTGATCATACTTTCATCTTGAAGTTGAGATTTACAGACACCATAGGGGATATCAGGATGCATCTTGATAAACAGAGGTACATGTGGTTCCTATTAAAGGTCAAGTCCACCTCAGAAAAATGTTGATTTGAATCCATAGAGAAAAATCAGACAAGCACAATGCTGAAGATTTCATCAAAATCGGATGTAAAATAAGAAAGTTATGACATTTCAAAGTTTCGCTTATTTTTAACAAAATAGTTATATGAACGAGCCAGTTACATCCAAATGAGAGAGTTGATGATGTCACTCACTCACTATTTCTTTTGTTTTTTATTATTTGAATTATACAATATTTCAATTTTTATGAATTTGAAGATTGGGACCTCCTTGCCTGAAGCACAAAATGTTAAAATAATTGAATTCCACGTGTTCAGGGAGGAATGAAACTTCATTTCACATGACAATGACGATAAAATCAAAATATTTCATATTTCAAACAATAAAAAACAAAAGAAATAGTGAGTGAATGACATCATCGACTCTCTCATTTGGATGTAGCTGGCTCGTTTATATAACTGTTTTTGTGAAATGAAGCGAAACTTTGAAATGTCATAACTTTCTTATTTTACATCCGATTTTGATGAAATTTTCAGTGTTATGCTTGTTGAATTTTTCTCTTTTTATTCAAATCAAGTTTTTGTTGGGGTGGACTTGTCCTTTAATACATAAGACGTGTATAGTGCTTTTCCATCTTAATTACATGCTCAAGACACATCAGAGCAATATAGAAAGAGGAAGAAAAAAACTTACATATAATACATGTTTGAACTTTAACAATGAAAACAATCAGTCGATGTCTGTAAGAAAGCACTCTTATATAAGTATGTTTTCAGGTTTCCCCTGCAGGTGGTCACTGATGTCTGGATTTTCAAACTCTAGAAGAAAATTCCATACGGCCAGCCCTGCATGAGATAAGGCCCTTTCCCCCATGTTTTAGAAACTAGAATTTGTAAAGCTAAGGATCGTAAGGTTCTTGAGGATTGGTAGTTATGTATCAAAGACTTATTGTAACTGGGGTAAGTTCCATTGACAGTAAAAACAATAAGATCAAAAGTAGGATTTTGAAGACTATGCGTTCCTTCAGGGGCAATCAGTGAAGACTTTTCAATATGTGACTGTGCCTACTGAAATGTTTAATACAAAACACATCAAAGTTCTTGATTGCTAAACATAAATCCTTTAATGGGAACCAAAGTCTTTTAATCTATGTGCATTGACCTGTAATTCTGGTACTGGATGATATTTCAATAAAATGGAAATAATGCAGTATCTATAATGCGTGGAGGCGTCGTGGTGTAGCGGTTCTGACTCTTGCCTTGTAATCAGAGGGTCGTGTGTTCGAATCCCACCATGGCCTAGCGTCCTTTGGCAAGGCGTTAATCCACACTTTGCCACTCTCCACCCAGGTGTTAAATGGGTACCCGGTAGGATGTGAAAGCCTATATGTAGTGTGCCTAGTAATTGAGTCTTGGAACTCTTGTTGGAATGCTCCCCAGGGAGTGGAGAAGGTGCATACATTGTATGCGGGCATGCAAGGATCCGATGACCGGGGTAATAATATGTCTGTAAAGCGCTTAGAGACGTCGTTCCGATGTATTAAGCGCTATATAAATGCGGAATATTATTATTATTTAAAATATATTGAATGGTTTAAGAATAATGTTGATATGCCGTGGTATATGTTGATGTATCGCGGTAACACAATTTGATCAGAATGATGTCAATTATGTAAAGTTAGTCACTATTTATTGACCAAAAATGCTGTTCCATAGTGCTTTAAACCAATTTTGTAAGTTGGAACCCAATGCCAACCGATGAAAGCCATACTTTGTTTCCATCTTTGCTGCTCTCACAGAATTGCAGCTCATTATGAATGTATATAAGAAATTTGCAGACACGGCGATTTATCGTGTGATCAGTGATATTTTCTTGGAGAACATCTACTAACATTGAAATGAAATATCGAATACCAAAAGATAATCAGCCCTTTATTGTTAAAACTTGCAATCCCTATGGGAAATTGCCCTTTTGAATCGCAGGTGTACTCGTATTTCACAACTTTATTGTGGTAACTTTTCCTTTGTGTTCTAACTCTTTTCTTATGACTACAGGAAACCACAATCCCCGGACTACATCCTAGTTACAACATTCCCCAATAGGACATACACCAAACTGGATGCAACACTTGAGGAGAGTGGTTTGACACCAAATGCCACTGTTTTGATGAAATTAAACAGATAATACCTTGTATCCTTCTTGCCTTCATATATTTTGGAGATGAACTATGACACAATAAACACTGATAGCCAGTGGATGGATTTAATGCCAAAAGTCTTTCTTGTCTCAACTGGATAAAAATAGACAATGAAAAAGGAGAATATGGATAAGATAAACAATGTGTTGTGATGAAGCTGAAGCAAGAATATGACCAGATCTTCTGATTTAATTTCAAGGAAATAATCTACAACATTAATGAGGGGATTGACAACAACTGCTGTCTTATATGCCTCCGAACACTATAGCTTAGATTTTCCAGTTTTTTGTGATACAGTAAGTTGAAATCGTCCGTCGTCCGTCCACAATTTCAAAATGCTACTACTTCGCCATTTCAAGTCCGATTTCAATTCTGTTTGCTTTATGATAGCACTAGGTGAGGCATTCAAAACTTCTACACAGTATTTTGAAATTCATTAAATATGCTAATTTATGCGCATTTTTCAAAATTCACAAAAAATGCTACTTCTTCTTTATTTGTTGACCGATTTTGATTGTTTTGCTTCCATCTGATAGAGCTTCATGAGGTTCATTAAACTTCTACACAGAATTTTGAAATTTTGACCAGAACAATTTTTATGCTAATTTGTGCGAAATTAATTTATGCATATTTTTTAAAATTCACATAAAATGCTTCTTTTTAATATGTTGACCGCTTTTGATTTTTTTCTTCCATCTGGTAGAGCTTCATGAGGTTCACCAATCTTGTACACAGAATTTTGACATTTTGACTAGAACAATTTTTATGCTAATTTATGCGAAATTGATTTATTCATATTTTTAAAAATTCACATAAAATGCTTTTTCTTCTCTAATTGTTGACCATTTTTTACTTTTTTTCTTCTTCCATCTTGTATAACTTTATGAGGTTCACCAAACGTCTACACAGATTTTTGAAATTTTCATTAGAAAATTACTTATGCTAATTTATGCAAAATTTATTCAGAAATCACAGAAAATGCCTCTTCTTCCTCATTTGTTGACAGACTTTGATATTTTTTCTTCCATCCGGTAGAACTTCATGAGGCCCACCAAACTTCTACACAGAATTTTGAAAATTTTCAGTAGCAAATTTTTTATGCTAATTAATGCAAAATGTATTCATAAATCATCAAAAATGTTTTTCTTCTTCATTTGTTGATCAATTTCAATTTTGTTTGCTTTATATGATAGCTTGAGGTGGTGATACAAAATTTAAACATAGAATTTTGAAACTCATTGAATCTGCTATTTATTCATATATTTTCAAAACTCACAAAAATTACTTATTTGTTGATTGATTTTGGTTATTTTTGTTTCATCTGAGAGCTACATTAGCTTCACCAAGGTTCTACACAGAGTTAACAAACTTTGACTAGATAATAATTAATACTTAATTCATATGAAATTTATTCATAGATCTAAAAAAAAGGCTTCTATGTCATTTTTTCATCAATTTCAATATCCTCAGTTTATGTCACCAATATAATTCACTACAGTGTCAACTATGGGCTGAAATTAAAATTGTGTTAAATTTTGTTGTGAGATGCTGGATGAGCTCTACATCATTGATGTTATAGTTATTCTCTTTAATAGTTTCCTTATTTCGAGGTCAATTCTTTTTGTTCAAAATCGAAAACAAACCAACATCGGATTTCAAAACACAATATGCCTTTGAAAACTTGATTAAATATCAAATACAATAATTTAATTCCAAAAGGCCTACTTCAGGCAGAGCGGCTCTTAACGTAATATCACAGCTGCTGTTTATCATCTAACCCTAGCTCACTCTCACCTTGACTGCGGAGGTAAAATGTTACATAAGAGAGATTAAATTGATCATGCAGGGTTGAAATAGCTTTGAAATGAAATATCTTGGATCCTCTAACAAGATTTTTGTTAAGGGGTCATGACACCACAGTTCATAGCCTGAACTGCGGTGGGCTCCCCAACAAGGGTGCGACTTAATGTACAAAACACCGAGTGACATTTTCCTAAGACTTTCATTATATTAAATTGCTTTGTCATACATGCTATTTATAACACCAGGGGTCAGTTGCAGAAAGAGTTGCGTTTAAACGCAAGAAAAAAATCAATGGCAAGTCCCAAATGCGCGCTGTTGATTGGTTGAAAATCAAGTTACGCAGGATTTTTAGAGTTGCAAGAAAGAACACTAAATTTGCATTTTAGAAAATTAGAAAAAGGAGACCACTGCTGATGGTTGTTGGAGGTATTATATTTCCAGGTTGTCTGTCCGTCCGGTGTTTAATCTGGTGGTACATGTAAGTCAATTGATGTCACACTCACTGTTTGACTCAAACAAGTATGTTCCAAGTACGCAGATAGGAGTGATAATGATCTGATTAGTTTGAGGGATTTCAAGGTCAAAGGTCACATTTCTCATTATTATAAACATTGAAATATCTTGTTCTTCTTTTTTAATATTCGAGGAATGATATTAGATTTTTGGTTCAAAATGTTATTGTTTGAAGTTCTGCAAAGGCAGATCGAGGCATAGATTTACACTGCGTGCTGCCGGGAATCCATCTCTTTCTAATAAAAAAACAGATTTACACCAAAATGTCCTTCTTGCCATCATTCATGTGAAAGAAAAATATAGATACTGGAAGTAAGTGGTTCAGGGGGCTATTTCATAAGAGAGATTATTAACATCATTCAATTACTATAGAGCATTGTTACCATGGTTACAATTGGATGACAAAGTTACAATAAATGTAACTGCAGTGGGGTCCATTGGTCAATGCATCTTTATAATTAGGGTGTTGGATTCCTTCTCTTCCTTGCCACAAAATTTGACAAGCAAAAAATATAATAAAACAAAGTGGTCATAAATTTTTTTTGGACATTCCGTCCCAGAGAAATTGTATTCCTTCCCTGCCTGTATTGATTGCTTTGGAAAATTTGGGAGGTTGAATCAACCCCCCCCCCCCCCCGTATGGGTTTGTTGCTGCTCTACCAACTGAGTCAACACACCGGTCAAACTCCAGATGGTTTGAGTGAGGGCTCATCGATGTTCATGTTTGATTCTTTGGAGGTGGGGCATTATTGACATATCATTCATTCCAGTTACCCTTGCTGTTTATAATATATGTGTATGTTTTACATTATGAAATGCCTATTATGAGAATATTTATTAATATTTTATATAATCGAATTGTGAATAGGGTTGCAAAATTCCCGGGAATTTTCGAGGTGGAAACTTTCCATGGGAATAAACGGGAATTTATTGGGAATTTTGGGAATTTTCGGCAATTTTCGGGAATTTTCAAGAAGTGTTGGGAATTTTCAAGAAATGTTGGGAATTTTCAAAAAGTAGCAATTTTCTGACATTCATATACAGGAATTGAAAGGATTGCCCTGGCAGATGATGCTTGATTGTGCTTTGTCAGTAAGTTTCAAGTAAAATATAAAGATAAGATGGTTAGACAAAGCAGAATTTCAATGAATTTCATGTAAAAGTTGATTTACTGTATTACTGGTTGAATGGTATGTACGATGGCAGTACACGTACACTGCAAATGCTTTACACAAATGATATACATTGTTCATGGATTGATGCCTCTTGGATATTCTGATCTTTTTGCAGATGAGAAACATTATTAATAATTATGACATTGTTGTAATGAGCATTATATCATTATTATTATATTATCATTACTTTATTTCTCATTTATTTCTGCATAGTAGAAGTGATAACTTGGTGCTGTGTGCAGCATTAATTTGATGAGTATAAAAACAGTTTTCTGGTTAGAGCTTAAAGTTAATTTCAGTTCAATTAACCCTCTAATAGAAATAAACATTTTGTTCATTATTTTCAAAATACTAGATCAAATTAAATGAAACTGATATGAGATTGTCATTTAATATCACAAAAGATATGAAACTGATAACAAGTTTCTCAATCTCAATCAAGGTCAAAGGTCATTTGAGGTCAACAAGCTTTAATAGTGCATCTTTATTTCTCCCTTGGTGAAAAATTATTCATCTTGATTGTTTTCAAAGTCAGCCATTATAATATTGTTATTTCTTGCCCCCCCCCCTCCATTTTTTCGGGAGTGGAGGGCGGCATCAGAAATAAAGGAGTAATTTAACATTTTTCGTTCCTGGACCTGATTTTTCCCATTTTAAGACACAAGTCAGCGCCATAGCTGCTGGTGGGATTAGTCTGCTGTGCAAACCTAGTTTGGAGACACAGACCATGATTGAAAATTTGATCAAAAAGTGGGTCTCCATGCAAAGACTAGCTCATAAAATCTTGCTATTTCCTGAGCGAGAGGGCCTTCAGTTCACAAGGCATGAGTAGGCTGCACATTCAGACCCTTAACTCGAGTGAAGGCTTTACACAGCAGACTAAGTGCAAACCCTTTACTCGAGGAAAATGGTCAGAATATGCAGCCTAAGGTTTCTGCCAATGACTTGTGTACAGAAGGTCCTTTTGTTTAACAGAAAGTTGTATTTGTGCTAGTCTTGTGTGAAGTCCCACATGTGGATCAAAGTTTCAATAAGGGTCTGTGCATGCAGACTGCATGTAGGGGGCAATGTTCTCTTAACATGTTATTATATAATGGCAGGTTCTCACTTAAAAGACATTTACATTTAAAGAAAAATGAAAAAAAAAAGTGTAATGCAAAGGGTTTTTTCATGTTGAATTGAAAAGCTTCATTTTGTACATAATGCTCCATCATGTTACTGGATTCATATACATGTACATGTATTTATGTACAGTTTGATGAATATTTTATACCCTGGGCAATTTAAAGAATGAAGAACAGTATAAATACAAATGGAAAGTATGATATTTGAGGATATCTATTTATGATTGTTTATTTAAAAACATAATTTATCACTTTTGTGAAAAAATGAAAATTCCCAAAATTCCCGGCAGCTGAAAATTCCCGAAACTTTCCATGGAAATTTTCCAAAATTTCCGGAAAGTTTCCAGCCCTTTGCAACCCTAATTGTGAATGTTATTGTAAAAAAAATCTTTAGAGCAACAATGCATTTAATGTTTTCATTTCACATGTGTATTTTTTACAAAAAAAAAATAATTATAAGCAATGTTTTAAGCTAAACTCAAAGCTTTGATTTAGGCTTATTCTTGATTGATTACATTTGTTTCTGCTGAATGCTTTTATACATAGAAACTATTTGTTTGCATGGGTTGAAAATGCTTGTATTCACTCGGGCTGGTATACAATTCAATACTTCAGCCAGAGTTTAAGTATCTTACCAAGTATTCTGCTAGTTTAAAATACATATCCAGATTCATTAGTCAATTGTCTTTTTTTTGCTTAAATCCATGTCAGCTCCATATACCTGACTTACATGTGTGCAAATTACAAAAGTAAAACACTTCACAAGTGATATGAATGCAAGTATTTAGCATTTTGCATAGTCAAGTATAATGCTACATAATGTACTTAGTTTATCAGTGCTCTGAACTGATAGGTCTTTCTACGAGAAGTTGGTCTACTTCACAGATACATGTAGCCTAAACCCATTTAATCTACTATCAGTTTGATCTAATTTACATTTGGTACATACTATAAACATTTGTTTGAATGCCTGCTTATTCTAATTTCCATTTAATGGTTTAATCTCCACTCTTTTTGCTAATTATTTTGCATAATTCAACTGAAAATAATGATGTATAAACAGCTCAATTAAACCATATAGATTAAAATGGTGATTATATTACACAAAATGGTTAGAGGCAAAGTGGTAAATATGACGCTAAATGGCAATTTGCAGACTAAATGACTGAGATGAACTTTAAAAGGACCTACGATTAGACCATGTGAGATGCGACAAAATGAAAAGAAGATGAAGAGAGTTTTGAGCAATTGGCAATTTAACCTTCCCTGTGTTTTGTATGTTGATCCATTTCATTGAAAAATCTGGCATGCGACATATCTCTACTTTTATTTTATCATGGGTAATGCTTGGAATGGTCACTTTTGATCAGTGATTAATTAAAGGTTAAGAAAATGCTTATTAATTGTTGACTGTCAATGAAATAAAGGAAAATCAGTGTTTTACAACTACGTCCCATTATTATGATACTGCAACAAATAACTATGAAAATTTGGTTTTAAATTTGAGTTCCTTTTTTTTGTTACAGGAAATAGATCATACACTAAACAAAACAAAACCAAACATCTTACATGTCTTGAAGTGTCAGTTCTGATTATATTCCAAAGTTATGATAGTCCTGTATTAAAACCAGATAAAATCCAAGTTGGGTGGCAAAGATTCCATAGATTAAAAGTGATGGCGATGATGAAATTGATGTTGAAGCACTATAAATAAAAAGAGTCACTGTAACGAGTTGAAATGTCCGTGAAGACGATATTGATGATGATTAACAGTCAATTTCAGCAATCCATGGCTCGGAAAGCATTCATTAAAACAGGTCGATGAGAACTGAGAATTCCTCTCTCAAAGTGACTACAAACAGTTCATTGATGGCGTGCAAATAATTCCACAGAAGATAAATGTTGTATTCCAGTTTGAAATAAATTGTGCTCTGACATAAATTCTGGTGTGAAACTCTGAGTTCTTATCTGATGTGATGATGTCCTTGAAGAATCTACCAGCTTATATATAAATATTCACTATTCTGGAAGCTTCTAGTATTGTCTTTAAAAAGAACATCCTTCGTTCTAGAATAATCCACTTCTGGAAGACTCTTGAATGACCTCTTTGAAATTAACAATGTAACCAACATAGATATCCCATTGTCCCTTTTCACTGCCACTAGGAGCCTATTGGGTAGCAGTCTTGCATCTTTACATATTCCAGAAATAACAAAAATTACTCTCATTACTATCATTAGATAGGTGCCTAACAAATGTTAACTGAGACATTCTGGAATATTCTTAATCATTATGCAATGAATATCCTTGAAGGACAAGTCCACCCGAGCAAAATGTTGATTTGAATAAAAAGAGAAAAATTCAACGAGCATAACACATGTAAAATAAGAAAGTTATGACATTTTAAAGTTTCGCTTAATTTCACAACATACGCACATCCTGGTTGGTATGCAAATGAGGAGACTGATGACATCATCCACTCACTATTTCTTTTGTATTTTATTACATGAAATATGAAATATTCTAATTTTCTCCTAATTGTCAAGTGAAACAACGATTGATTCCTCCATGAACTAGCATTGCTTAAAACTATATGATTTAGTCAAGTTGATCCCTAGTGTCAAATCTGTAAAAAAATGAAATATTGTATAATTCAAACAATAAAAAAACAAAAGAAATAGTGAGTGAGGGACATCATCGTCTGTCTCATTTGCATGTCACTGAGTTGTGCACATCGCTGTTTTGTGAACAATAAGTGAAACTTTAAAATGTCATAACTGTCTTATTTTACATCCGATTTTTATGAAATTTTCAGCGTTATGCTAGTTTGATTTTTTCTCCATTTATTCAAATCATCATTTTCGTGGGGTTGACTTGACCTTTAAAGAGGAAATAACTAAATAAATGAATGTAATTGCTCTTACAATTCTTCTTAAACATAACACCATGGAAAAAACCTGCACCTACATTATACAAATTGTAAAATGATTCAAAATTATGAGTTTAATGAAAGTTGTAAGTACAAAACTCCTAATCCTAGGTTCTCATCCAAGACCAGTCTTGTCCATATACATATATTAACATACATTAAGCCTAGTCAGATACACGAGGAGCCATTTCTATATTTTTGTCCTGGCAATAATGGCAATAATCCTGAACGCTTGGTAAAATAAACAGAGCGATTTTTTTTTGTAAGAACAAAAGAAAGTTTATTTCAAAAAACATAAGTGATGTTCAAAATCTAGGGGCGGCGAAACAGAGGCAGGTGGTACTTGCCCCTCAAAATTTCTCGTGAGATCCCTTTTTGTTTTTGAAAATGTTCTTTTTCAAAATGAAATGTGCCCTTTTACTCAAAATGAAATAATAATAATAAATAATAGTAATATACAACATTTATAAAGCGCTTTATACATAAATTTCAAAGCGCTAAGAAAAGAGGAGAGAAAATAATACAAGATGTTAGAGAATAAAAGAATACAAAATATCTTTTCGGAAGTAACTCATGCAAGACTAAGATGTATACTTACACCATAGAGATATATACTTAATAACGTAATAAGTATACATCTCTATGACTTAAACCTAAAAGTCTTTAGTTAGAACTACCCCCAAAACTAAGACAAAAGTCATCTCTTAGCGCCCGATCGGGATAATTTGATGATTTTTTTTCGGCCCATGCACCCACTTTCTGGAAAAAAAATAATGTCGACAATACACTTTCTATACAACAAACAAAACCACGTCAAGGGAAGGATGTCCGTTTAACAGTGATCATCAGCACCAGAATTGACAACAAAACGAGATTTACAACTTCAAAAAATCTCCAAACGGCTCGCTCGCTGCTATCGCTCGTGGGATTAATATAGCCTAGATAAAATTATGTATCATCAATCAGAAATCCCTTAAAAAATGTTTTGCTCAAATTAATTACAACGAAATACACAGCTACTTCGAGGAGAAACGTAATCTGATGGTAAAAATATATGTTTGCACCCACGTCCATTTTGGCAAAGAAATTTCCTATTTTTACTCACTTGCCCCCCCCCCAACAAAAAAAAAACGGTCCGCCGCCCCTGACCTCCAATACTACTGTCTTTGAAAGGGAAGCCATGCAAATGGAGATGGTGTACCAGGCGTGATGCCATGTAAGCTTTTTTTTTGGACCGAGCTGATACAACGTATGATCCCAGAGAATGTAGTGACCCAGCGCGTGGCTCGAAACAAGTTAGTTGGAATCACGAAGTCTAAGTTCACAGGGATCATGGTTATACACCTGCATGTATTGTGGAAATTTTCCTCTTATAGGGTCATGCAAAGTCAATTAGCTTCAGGGTTATCATGTTCTAGAAAATATCACTTTAACCTTAGAAGCATCATGAGCTGTATAGTGACCGGGTAGAAAATGATAATTCATGTGATGAATGGGGGGGGGGAGAACACGAAAAAATAATAAAGCTGGAAAAGTTGAGTAATTATTCAATTGTTTATTGAATTTGAATTTATCAACAAACTTCATTCATATGGCATGAATATTTTGTTTTAAAATGTATAAAATTATAACATACTAACAAAAACATTCATAACTATATGTCGTATAAATCAGTAATACATCAATACATATATTTCCAATTATTATAAAGATATACATCTATATACAAAGAGAAATGACGAATTGAAATTTAACATAAAGAAATTGTAGCATAATGCAATATACATTAAGTTATCTAATTATCGAATACAAATCAGGAAGTAAACGTATAACGTTCGAGATATTTACTTCCTGATTGTTCTATTTTGACAAAGAAATGAAACTTACCCCCCCCCCCTCCCCACACTCAAAATACCCTATCGCCTCCCCTGACTGAATATCATGAACAAAAGATCAATGTAACAATCATATTAAACACTTGATCTGTCACAGTTTAAAAACAGGATATGAGTAAGGATTGCCATGGATATGGGTAAGTTTAAAGGGAACTCACCTTCAATTCAGACTTCATTGCATTCCAATTCTATAAACACGCAATTTACTATCACATTTACTATAAAACAGATAACTAAAATGACTGCCACTTTGATAATACACAATCATCGTCTTCTTCTTTGGGCAGCTTTAGATCGACGAGGTCTTCATAGATGTATGAAGAATTTGCCTATTCGGATGGTGCTATAGTCATTATTATGTTTCGTTTCCTGATCGTGAACAGTATGATTGCACACCACCAAGGGCATTGCAAACACTATATCCCTTTTGGGAACCATTCCAGCATTTCAACCGCTAAATCAATAGCGGTAATTATGTTGATGCCCTATATTTTTCATGTTTTGTAGGATATAGTGACGTGGATTATTGTTATTTGATAAATCTTCCTCATCTCAAATCAATGACAGGTCAAAGGCTAGCCAAGATATGACTGATCACGTGTTATATTTCATCCAATCACTAGAATATGAACTATATCATTTTATAAACACTTTTTTTGCGTTGTTGTCGTTAACAAGTTAGAATAAAGAGAAGTCTGTGCCATAAATGCGACTATATTTCAATTGAGAAAAAATATGACGTCACATTTTGCCCCTTCCCAAAAGGAAAATATACTGGCGCCTACCCTGAAAATAAGCAATTGAATATTGACACTCCATATAATTGCGGGATCTCATTCATTTGGTGCGTTATGTGACGTAAATCCGCAAATTTGATTACAATGGTTAATGTTTCCTCCGAATATAATGTTCTTTACTCTAATGTTCTCTATGTTTCCGTATGCATTGGTCTTGTCGAAGGTCGGTGCAGTAAAAAAAAAAGATCCCCACATCAGATTGCATTAAACATTACAGTACAGACCAATTCATTTTTTGTTGTGTTTTTATTTTAATTCGGGGGCGGCGATCTGGAGGGGGGAGGGGCACAATGCCCCCCCCCCCTTTGAAGTACTGAAAAGTGCTTTTTATGCAAGAAAAATGCCCCTCATTAAAACGTGTAGTGTGTCCCTTTCACCCATTTTAGGTGTTACTTTGTGCCCTTTCTCATGCAAGTGCGAATTTTACCCCCAAAAAATGCCCCCTCTCGAACGTCGTGTTGTGTGCCCCTTTTTACTGAGAAGGACCTGTTTTATGTGTTAGCAAGTGCCCCTTTACCTTCCTATAGGTGCCCTTTCTCGTATCAGTGCCTCTTTTTAACCAAGAAAAGTGCCCCTCATGTGAGCAGGACTCGTTTTATCACATTATTAACGAGTTCCCCTTTAAAAAAGAAAATAATATTCTCATTTTACCTATGAAGGAAACCGGGGAAGGAAAAAACTTGTAAGAATAATCCTATGTGCATTAAGTTCCATGAGTCATGAAATAACAGTGGCCTACAGATGGGGGGACTCATGCCACCCCCCCCCCAAAAAAAAAAAAAGAAGAAAAGCATAACCAAGAAAAAAGAGAGAAGGGTGAAATATGATATTGATTGATTGATTGAAAGCATGAATGCTTGTAAGCAAGTAACCAGAGGACCGACGGCTTAAGGTCCTCTCCGAAGGACCTGGTACTGAAGATTAATGGGCAATTAAAGGGCACTAGCGCACCAAGTGGGAATCGAACCCGGGTCACCGGAATACGAATCCCCCTCTCTACCAACTGAGCTATCGGGCCTTATTCTGAATATTGTGTCAAATTTATCACAAAATTGGATTTTCGTTATAAAAATATCTAAGTACATGTATTTTGGCGGCGGAAGCCCAAAAACTTAGAAGGGGTCTACCTGAAATTTTGTGATAGACACATGTAGAAAAAGTTGACAAGCAAGAAAAAAAAAGGTTTTAGAGGGGGGAAGAGACACTTTAAGGGGGGTCCACCAGAATTTAGGGGGGGACGCAGGAAACAAAATTGACAAGCCAAAAAAAAAAAAGGTTATCAACTAAAAAATTTAGGAGGGGATCGTCCCCCCACCTCAAATTTTGGGGGGACCTGTCCCCCCCCCCCTGCTTCCACCGCCACCGCCTATGGTTAGAACAATGAATTTCAATAACGGATTCAGTGTGGAGGAGTCTCTTACAAAATGAACATAGCAAAATAATATCATCTTTTTTTGGGGGGGGGTAAAGTTTACTTTCATAGGTTGTGTTTGCCCATAATCATTATGTTGCAACAATTCAAATAAGCAAGATAAGTGTAATGCATAGTCGATCGTCTTATTTATTGTGTAACCTGTTGGATATTGAAAGTGCTATCAATGTACAGTCAATCAAAACTCCCGCATAGGCCTCTTCAAAATCAGTTTTATTTCCAACAGAATATAAAGTATAAATACAAATTATTTTTACACATTTATTACAAAAATTTTCCATACAATCATTGATATTATTCAACTTAACATAATAATATGGTATAGTTTGTAGACAATTTATAATATATAATTCAAATAGAAAAGGTATATGTATAGAATATATATATATATCATATTTATATATATATATACGGCTAGCTGGTTCGTTTCGGCTGAAAAATACAAGCAGTTGGTGTAAAGTCCGTCTTTTTCACTTCTGACTATTTGCTCCTCAGTAACTTAGATTATGTCTCATAAATTTTAAAATATCCATTAATATCTCGGTCATTTCAGTATTCAGTATCTTCGTAATTTCAGTACTTTCAATATCCTCATTCATCTCAGTATTCTTAATTTAAGAACATCATGAGATAAATCTTTTCAGCTAAAACAATGTTAATTGATACTACTATTTAATATTTAAAGATACAAATCTAGCATAATTATATAGTTGTAGACATCGTTATTTCCCAGCAAGAAGAAAATACCCATGACCAGTACGGCAGTGCGATATTTGTACGCAATGAGCTGATTGTGGATAAGTCTAGATTCAGACAACATTTAAGCTTAACCATTGAACTTATGGGAATTTCTGTAAGTTCTATAAACCGCCTAAAGGCCTGGTCACACCCCGAGCGTTGTTGGAGCGGTAGGGAGAGAGGGTCGAATTTCGACAACGCTCGTCACCGCTCACGAAATTGGGGGAAAAAATCGAAAACATGGGCGTTGCTTTAGCGGTGCACCGCTGAAACCAGCGTAGCTTTAGCGTTGGTTGAACGGTGGCGAGCGGTCGCGAGCGTTGGTTTAGCGGTGACTCGAGCGTTGATAGAGCGGAGTTCTGCGCATGCGGGTGTCGGCTCGACGGGGTTTAACGGTATGATCACGATGACAAAGAGAGTGTACTATTTATGCAGCTGCTCATTGTACTCGCCACAATTACTCTGGTAGACAAAAGTACATCCCTTCATTGCTATTATTTAACAATGAATGGATGAATGCACCGTTCCAGCAATCCCGTGTCCCCTCGGAAAACGCTTACAACCGCTCCACCAAAGTTTGTGAACCGTTTAATCACCGGCCGGGCAACGCTGGCGAAGCAGCGGTTTTCCAGCGTTCAAGATGTCTGCGTTGGCCTAGCGGACCAAAGCGTTCACGAACTTTCGTCTAGCGGTGCCAACCTTTGTCTGGGCGTTGTTAGAGCAGCAGTCAACTTCGCTGGAGCGGAAAATTGCCCGCTCCTCACCGCTCGCAAGCATGGAGAAACCAACGGAGATGGAGAACTTGTAGAGAACTGGTCAGATGTAAATCAGTTGTCACTCATTCATGATGCAAAACTTCCCTCCTTATCTCCTTCACCAGCTGCAGAGGGAGAGGTGGTTACAACCCCGAGTTGGTCTTTGGATCAAATTGCATCGCCCAACGAGAAGGTTGTGCTTGACCGGCCCTATCCCGCATACTCAACATCGACCAATAGGGCTAAAGGTAAATTCAACCATTACATCACCCCTCGCACAGTTAATCCCTCCCGGATACGTTTCAACCTGAAAAGGAAGAAACTGGGAGCAGTTTGCCATAGATCTGGGCCCCGTCTTACAAAGAGTTACGATTGATCCGATCAATCGTATCTATGGACGGCCAGCAACGTCAACATCTATTATGCATGTTTGTTCAAAACATTTTCTAGCCATGATGTATATTCATGCATTCATTGTTTTCTTGAAAATTCACTTCGCTTCTTTTTGCATACAGATGACATTGTGCAAGTTTTTCGTAGAAAAAATTATGACACCGATGGATTTCCATAGAGTTACGATTGATCGGATCAACGTAACTCTTTGTAAGACGGGGCCCTGGACACATATCTCCAGAATCTCCGTACCCATTACGATACCTTTGTGAAGTTCCTGAAGAAATCATCAAGGAAGGATATATTCCACGAGGATGCCGTACAAGCCCGGAGTATAGCTTATACTCAGGGCTTGACGGATGACTCTAAGCTTGGTTCTGCACAATGAGTATGTTCTTGCAGCAATATAGAGGCGAACATTTTTGCACCTACATGGAGATACACTGATAATGATATAAATTTCTTTAAGTCATGCCCGGACCCCATATATATATATATATATATGTGTGTGTGTAAAGTTATACATGTACAACAGCTTTTGGGGCAACTCTTTTTATTTAAATATTGTAAAGAAATGGATGAAGAGAACAATAGTAGGCGTAGCTTAAATCAAGGTTCCCCAGAGCTATCTACCCCTTGGAAAAATTGGTGGTGCCGAAAAAATGTCTCTGCCGGTAATCGAACCCGGGCCCCCAGCTTTGAACGCCGGTGCCTTAACCACTAGACCACAGAGACGGGTTAGTGACTAGGGCGAACCAGATCCGATTGACCGTCAGATAGACAGATTTTCGACACCATACCAATTATAATTTCCTTTGTCGGGTGAAGGTGGGTTTAGAACAATGACAAGCCGTCATGCCTCAGCTGGATCAAAGCTATTGCTTCTCCCATACGTGTACTGTATCGAAGCAATAGCTTTGATCCAGCTAAGGCATGGCAGCTTGTCATTGTTCTAATCCCACCTTCACCCGACAAAGGAAATTATAATTGGTATGGTGTCGAAAATCTGTCTATCTGACGGTCAATCGGATCTGGTTCGCCCTAGTCACTAACCCGTCTCTGTGGTCTAGTGGTTAAGGCACCGGCGTTCAAAGCTGGGGGCCCGGGTTCGATTCCCGGCAGAGACATTTTTTCGGCACCACCAATTTTTCCAAGGGGTAGATAGCTCTGGGGAACCTTGATTTAAGCTACGCCTACTATTGTTCTCTTCATCCATTTCTTTACAATACATATATATATATATATATATATATATATATATATATATATATATATATATATATATACATATATATATATATATATATATATATATATATATATATATATATATATATATATATATATATATATATATATATATATATATATATCGAGCATATATATATATCGAGACAAAAACAGGAGAAACAAAAAAGAAAGCAAAGCAATCTCCAAAAGCATAAAATGCTAAAAACATTATGTAAAAAACCTTTCACAAAATAAAATAAAATGTGCTTTCTCGCTTTAACGGTTCTACAGTACCTTTGGACACACTTGCCTAATGTCATGTAAGTCCCTACAGATCGCTGTCATCAGACTCGTAATCATCATAGTCATCAAGAACCGTCCATTCTTTCCTCTTAAAGATTCGAATCTCCTTACCAATAATGACGGCCACAAGGTCATTGCCGTAATTCGCCATAACCTGCCCTTTATTGACTTCTACGCCATCGAGCTTATCGAAGATGTACTCGAGGACACGCCCATCATCTAAAGAATGCTTGGTGAGCGTGACGCTACAACTACCCCAGGAGGCGGACAGAACGTAGAGGGCGTCACTCTCCGTGCACGAGATGGCCAAGTACTCCACTAAAGGTTCCTTGACTTCATGCTGGATTCTCCCGTCTTCATCAGTGATTACAACCCCTTTCTTGTCCTCTCGAAGAAACGCCAACTGACCAGTCTTAGCCACCGCAACACGTGAAACCCCGAATGGAACTTGGAAGCTATTACTTTCTTTCTGAATTCCGGCGCTTGCTGGGTTTCCAAAACCATGAAAAACAGATAAATTTGGTTTGTGTCGGTTTACTGTTGCAGATCGCAATGAAAATACGTTAAAACCTGCGTTTTGTATCTTCTCATTTTGTGGTGAAGTCTTGGAGGTTTTCTTAGGGGCTCCCGCAACTTTCTTTCGTACAGCAGGTGACTTCAAACCTGAAAATAAGAACAAATATTTGTGAAGAAAATACTTTTGGAGGGACTAGCAGAATCTCCAACGAATTGGTTTTTTGAATGTTTTTTTTTTACAGATATAATTTTGTAAATCTTTTCGTTCCTAATTCTTTATTGTAATCTTTTTATCCATTTTCATGATTTTAACTATTATCTTGTATCAACTATAAATATACCGATGATTTCTTTTTTTTCTTATTACTATTATTATGACTATTATTGATATTATTATTATGATCATAAGTGTCATCATCATCATAGTAATTGATATCATCATTACAGTGATTAAATTAATTTTGTTATACAGAACATCAATAATGTATGTGTCCGATTTCTTTTCTGTCTTCCTGCAAATTTAAGACCTTTAACTCAAGGGGGCGGTACTTTAGATTCCTTTTTTTAACGAGCTTAGATGTTCGATCTGAACCATGCACGGTTCAACTTTATCTTTGAAGAAAAAAGAGTATTTTGTTTATATCTAACAGGGGAGTAAACGTACTCAGTGTCGGGCTTTTTGTTAGAGGTGTTGCTCCTGGTGATGGCCCGGCGGCCAGAGGGTTAGGAGATGTTGGATGTATGGTGGAACCCCGGGAATATGCAGTTGCTTCGTTGATCCTCTGCAATGGTTTAGGTACTTTAGCAGTGGAAGGGAACACCTGTGACATTTTCCCCAAACAGTTCTCCACAATTATGATTCTTCCTGAGCAATCGGTCGTCATCATTTCTGTGTCAGCTGACCAACATGGCGGTGTAACTGATCTCATCTGGTCAAAGGAAGAGAAACAATCATCACCACCTTTGATTTCAGAAATTCGTGCCATCCGTATTCCCAAGTCCACACTTTCTCGGAATGATAAATATACAGCCTGGTCTCTAAACGAAACAGCTACCCCTGCTACAGATCGGTTGTTCTGGACACTAAGAAGCCTGGCATCCCAGCGACCTCTCCCATCAAGCGGTCTTTTGTACAGGTTTTGTTTAGTTTGCAGGATGATGTGGTCATTATTGCAGAAAATTCGTACGGGGGAAGAATTTGGGTTCAGTTTGATTGTAGATTTGACTTGCCAGACTCCAGATAAAAAGACATCGGCATAGGAGGACATTGTCAATGCAAGATGATGACTCTGTATCGAAGTGCCTTCCAGTGCTAAGAATTCATCATTAGCAGCCACTATGCTTTCCTCGGCTAAGAGTTTTTCCATTTTGTCGATCAGCTCATCTGGAAAAGCACTAAACTCGGGTGCTTCATTTGCTTCTGTGATATTATCTGCTTCTGATATCATACGACTGATATTCTCTACTTCCTTTGTAGTATTCTCTCTGCTGATCTGGACATTTCTTTTAAATGCCTTTTCAAACATTCCTACTTTTGACAACAGTTGTTCTTCTGCTTCGTTTAGATACGTGGTTGCTGCAAGCTTGGCAACAGCAACACTTTCTCGCATCTCTTGAAATTTCTTCGGGGCACTAACTCTCCCTTTCACGTCAGCCGCATTAATGTCCCGTTCAATCGCTTCTTTTCGCTGCTGACATCTGGCCCGAAGACTTCTTACCTTCTCTTGCATACTGGTGTATACTTGTAGTACCGTTGTACAGTCATGGCCACCTTTAGTGCTATGTTCAAGGGCAACACAGTCTCTGCATACGCGTGTTTTGCAAGTTTTGCAGAAGTAGTTCTTCATCTCGAAGTCATGTTTGCCACACTTGTATTTGCCGACCTTCTTAGAGTCCTCCAGAAGTTCTACCTTCACCTTCCCGTTTTGGATGTCCGAGAGAAGAACAGTGCGATGGTTACGAAACTTCAGTTTCATCCTTTGGTGTGAGTCTGAACAAGATTGGCAGATCAACTGAAAGCAATCTCTGCAGTAGGTTACCAGTGAAGATTCTGTATCTCCACAGCTGTCACATCCTTTTTGACTTGAGTTCATTTTAGCCTTCAGTGTCTCAATCATCCTACATACGAGTGGGTTTGATTCAAAGCCGGACACACCCTGTTCTGGAAGGGAAGATGCTTTCCGGCACATCGGACACTTTAACTGCCGCGATCCCATCATTTCACTTTGAGATTTGAGAAACATTACCAAACATTTCTCACAGAATGAATGGTCACACGAACTGAGTCGTTTTGGACTGGTCAGAACCTGCATACAGACCGCACAAAATAGTTCCTTTTCAAGCTTTTCTACTGAATTCGCTGCCGCCATTATGTCAATCTTCCGAGACACTAATTGGTGGTTTAAAAATATCAATGTTTCTACAAATTGAAGACCTTTAAAAATTGGACGAAAAAGGTCTCGCTCCAAATAGTTTGGCACTGAAAATACAAGTTCAATATAACTGCATGAGAATATATATGGAATACATGGCATTGTTTTGTGGGGATTCCCCGCATAGTTCGTCAATTTATATTGGTATGGTAATTCCCTAGACCAGGTAGACGTGGGATGAGAAACAATCATTTTTTTTTGTATCGTTTAGGAATAATGGTCCTCATGAAATACTGAAAATAGGATAAAGTAACCATATCACATTCGGGCTACCATATGCAGCCTACTATTCAAATTGGAAAAATACAAATGACATCCTCATGCACTCGGTCGATGAAGACACCATCACAGTATTATTTTCTTTGTAAATATATATTATATCAATGATTGGCTTGCTTTAGGCTACGAGGTTCGAAACAATATTGCAAAAGAGAATAATGTTATGATTGTTACCATGTTTATTACTACCATGCCGACTATGATATAAACATACCAACCTTTACATATCTCAAACTTGCGTGTCACACAGGGTGATGTAGACATTGAGGAAACACTGGAAAAACCAAGTCAACATAATGCTTATTGTCCTTTGCACGGGCTCACCGTGCAAAGTCTTTGCTCATTGTACAAATTTTCTTCTCCAATTGATTTTTCGGGCGAAGAGAATAGCACCAAGAAAGGGGAATGATTAGTTATGAATTATGATCATGAATTTATTATAAATTTGTAGGTTTAGACTGCACGCTCAGAATAAACACACTCCGTCTTGTGGTGCTGGCACCAGGATTTTTGGTGTAGTTTAATGGGTATAAGAAGAGGGCAATAGTAATATGAAAATAATAATTGATGAAAGCAGCTATATAGGGCGGACAAAAGCAATCCAATGTTCCACAAAATCAAGTCCGAATCTTTTAATGACTTGTGGTCTGAGCATTACATCTGAAGCTATTTTAGAGCGTGATTACACGCGAAGCGAGGAAAATTGTTTTGTTTTTAACTTGAAGAGAGAAACTCCAAGTGGAATAATGAACAGATAAAGAAAAATCCATTTTTCCATCCAAATTAATAAAAGGTTGTAAATTTTGATAATCAGGTATGGCAAAAAATGGGGGTTTGTGACACCTATACCATTTACAATGATTCCCTGTTGCTTGTCCTCTATAGAGAGCGGAGCTCAATCATGTCAAGAGCGAAAATATTTGCTAATTTTAACTTAGTATTATCATGATTATGGAGCAGTTCTAAACCTATAACATCATGAACATGGGGAAAATTAAGAGTGAGGGGGCATCGTTCAATCTTCTGATGATATCAAACTTAAAAAGAAGAGTATGAGCTTTAATGACTATCTATAAGCAAATCAATGAATTAAATCCAATTTTTTGCTAGGCTTGTATCTACTTTAAGGAAAATGGTAGCCTTTTGTCGAAGAAGAGAACTGACCGGCGAATCTCTTTGGTGAACTCGAGATCAGGCGTTCATCTCACCCGGGTTTAAGCGATAATTCTTTTCTTGATATTTATACGCATTATTATCAGAAACGGTCTATAAAATTCAAGGGAAGGTGATGCTTTTTATAGTCTTGTTCTTGACCATTCCACAACAAACCCCTCCCTCCCCTGCCCCACGCTTCTTGCATTGATGGCGATGAAAATACATGTTCAATAAGAGTAACTTATTGCACATGGAATTTTCGCCTTATTAGTTTTTTTTAATCAAGCGATATAGGCTTACACATGCGCGCGAGAGATACAATTTTCAAGTTTTGAAGAATGTACAAAGTATTTTATAGAACTTTATAGTTTGAATTTGATGCGGACGTAAGAACATTTACTTATGATGTCACTATATCCTTTTCAAGTTTTTCGAGGGACACCCCATAACACCTTTGTGCCGCAACTGGACGCAATCAAGCACAGCGCACACTAGGCGATTCGTTGCGATCCGAATTTCAAAGAAATTGTAATAAAATTTTATATGAACATTCCGACCAATAGAGTATTAGCGATCAGAGTTCAAAATAGTGGAACGAATTGTATTGAAATTGAAATCCAGTCCAGTTCGTGCCTCTCTGTAGGAATAAAAGCATATCAAATTCATCATCGGCTGCGACTTGAAGCCGATTTTGACATAACTCCGAAGGCAGGGTTTGCTGCAAAGCAAACTTATGGTTTTATTAGTCCTAACATTATGCCACACTTCAAATAAAATAGTTTTAATGCTTGGAACGTTCACATTTAATGCGAATTGCGATTTATTATTTCTTAATGCAGAGTGTGCGCTGCAGAGTGTGCGCTGCATGGGCTTTCTGCAAGGACTTCAAACCAGTCCTAGGGAAATATACGGTTTCTCATAATTGTACTCCTGAAAAGGACTGTTGGGTATCTTTCTTGTTTGATTGCTAGCACTAAAAGAACTGTTAATCGGTGATTCAACAAGTATACTCTGGTCATCAGGATGGAGATACACTATAGTTTATTTATAGAATGACTTTAACTACGAAACGGCTTTCAATTGATATAAAACATTGAATGTGATCGCAATGAAATTTCGGTTATGCGAGGAACCAAGAGTATCAGTAGTAAATCTTAGATGGCGCTCTTACAAAACATTTCATAGTTTTTATAAATTATTACACAAAAAAACTAATTGCACCACTACAGCGCGATGTGGCATGCTAATTATAGGGTAAATGAAGGTTACGGTATGCCTATTATCAGATAATTCTTTTTTATATAATTTTGAAACGGAAAAGCAAAAACGGAATATTGAGCTAGAACTGATTCTGAATTTGAGATTTTAAACAGAACACGATACCAGAAATTAAATATGTAAAATGAAGCATTAATTTTGAAATAGAAATGTTTTAATTAGTTTTACCTTGTTCGTTAGATATATATATATATATATATTTATTTTTTTGCTTAATGGAAATCTAGCAACCTTTTAGAATTCATTTCTTTGTTGTTAAAATTGCATGATAAAATCAAAATGGATGAAACTAAACACTATTTACAATAAGTTTTTACTTTTTACTTTTCCTTCTCCCTCCCATTTACCACTCCTCTTCCTTCTCTCGTTTATTAAAAAAAAACGTCATCTTGTCTCCTTGCCCCACATGACATCGAACAAGTCGAATTGCCAAGTTTCAACTAACTTGTCATCTTTTCTTCTAGTTTCAAACAATTCGACTTGGTCATTTTTAAACAATTCAACTTTGTCACCTTGTCCGGCTGCATGTCCAAAACAAATCTTTCCGAGTTCCAACAACTCATCTTCTTATCATTTTACATGTCGTCTTCTCTGATTGGCACAACAATGTTCCATAAAATAAGGATTCTTCCTATGGAGAATGGAATGAGAGATATAACACAGCTTGAACAAGGTCAGAACTAATCAATGCATGTGATATGCCCTCAAGGGGTGGGATCTAATCAATATGAGTTATACCCCTCCTTTTAAGTTCTTATTGATTGTTACAGAACCATAATGAAGGTCTCGTTGGGTTTAATTTTTCATTCAGTTCTTTCTTTCCTTCTTTCTTTCTTTCTTTCTTTCTTTCTTTCTTTCATTCTTTCTTCTTTTTTTCTTTCTTTCTTTCTGTCTTTCTTTCATTCTTTCTTCTTTTTTTTATTTTTCCTTTCTCACCCCCCCCCTCTTTCGTTCTTTCTTTCTTCATTCATTCATTTCTTTCTTTCTTTCCTTCTTTCTTTCATTCTTTCTTCCTTTCTTAGTTTTATTTGTTTCTATTCCACCATTATGTGTGTCTTTTCTCCTCTCTTCACACAAATCATTCAATTACCAATGTTAAATCCCCTTAATAGGCCTATCAGTATTTATTTTTGAAAGAAGTTGTGTGCAATTCCATTATGATAGAACATGTAAACACACTTTATCAATACATTTACTTCCACACACGTAAGTCCTTATATTATAGTCACGTTAATGTTTCTTCACATGAACATGATCATGATAAACAACCTGCAATGACTCATTCTTCGGGGTAATTCTCGACCGGTAAAGTATCATTTACATACAATCTAATCTGGTTATTATCAATACAAACATCCAGACAGCCGGTACTTGAGCCGGTACTACGTGTTTTTTTCGTGTAATCCTGGACCCCCTCGGGTAATCTATTCTCTGTTGTTATGGCTACATGACGCTGGTATGCAGCACGTGTGCGTTCAACCGATAGGGGGTTAAAGGGTTTCCTCTTATACCCATATTCACAAGAGTAGATCTGTGAAAACTGTCATCCAGTCATGTAGTGATCGCATTCGTACCGTGGGTATATAGTTTCTGCCAGTAGTATTATGGTAAGTGATATCATAACAACCATTTCTTGCAGAACTTTCGTATTAATTTCTTGGTTGCCTATCAAAATTATAAGTACATATGTCTCATATACCGTAGATATATGAATTGTTTTATTTTTTGCGTGTGTGTGTGTTTCCTTTTTCTTGCATGTGTTTCTCTGTGAAGATCGACAAAGATCGAGTGTCACACTTTAAAACCGACTTTAACAAAATTGTTTACTATAAATTTGTTTTTTTTTTACCAGCATTAATGACCAAAGGATATACATTTTTTAGAACTTTGTAAACTTACTAATCCAATATTTTCATATTGGAAATACTCATTCTTCTAGGAGATTTTCGATCTTTTCCTTAGGGAGCCCTTTGTATATATATATATATATATATATATATATATATACATATATATATATATATATATACATATATATATATATATATATATATATATATGTGTGTGCGTGTGTGTGTGTGTATATATATATATTTTTCAATTTCTATAATGCTTTTTTGATAGAGGGGAGTCCAACATTGGCCATAAATTGTATGAGGGAGGAAAAACATATAAGAATAGTAAAATTTTGAAAGGGATCGAAACAATGAAGAAAGTTATTGTAAATTATAAAAACTTAAGAAAACTTTCCCTCATAAGTAGTTATCCCCACCCCCGGAGATGCAATCAAAATAAAAGACAAATAGCGTATTTCAACTTTGCCATCATAATAATCAACACTTTGATTGTTGGCATCAACGGAAAGACAAGACAAAGTATATGAAATAAAATGCCAGTTTTGTGTATTGGCCTGGGAGAGTATAGTATCCACCGTACATTCATATTGACATTCACCAATACGGCCAAATTAAAGTCACCACGACCAAGGTACGTAGGCAGTGATTACATACTTTCATAACTTGTAAATTCAAAACTTTCTGATTGTTCGTCTGATATTGTAACCTATCCTCTTAGTTTTCTACTCTACCCTATACGCTATCTACTCTTGAGTTTTCTTTTCCTCTGAAAACCATATTCATATGGTTTGGATTCTCCTATAGCCTTTGACGTTGTAGTGTTTGAGCAATATTGTAATGGCGGGTCCAGTATTAAACATGTGTCCAGGGGGTACGCTACTAAAAGAAAAAAAAAGAAGATCATCACCACTTACAAGGTGTGGATTCCCGTTAAAAAAAGAAGCGATGAAAGTTTTTTTTTTCATTTTGCCTGCCATGGGCTATACTCTAAAAAGAAATCAGTAAAAATGACTAGTTACAAGTCCACCCCAACAAAAACTTGATTTGAATAAAAAGAGAAAAATTCGACAAGCATAACACTGGAAATTTCATCAAAATCGGATGTAAAATAAGAAAGTTATGGCATTTTAAAGTTTCACTTCATATTACAAAACAGTTATATGCACATCTCGGTCGGTATGCAAATGAGGAACTGATGACATCACTCACTCACTATTTCTTTTGTATTTTATTATATGAAATATGAAACATTTGTATTTTCTCGTCATTGTCATGTGAAATGAAGTTTCATTCCTCCCTGAACACGTGGAATTCCATTATTTTAACATTATGTGCTTCAGGCAAGGAGGTCCTAATCGTCAAATGCGTACAAATTGAAATATTGTATAATTCAAACAATAAAAAACAAAAGAAATAGTGTGTGAGTGACATCATCGACTCTCTCATTTGGATGTAACTGGCTCGTTCATATAACTATTTTATATATGATATCGAAAGAGTCCAGAAGAGGGCACTCCGTATTATCTTCCAGGATCGATATCAAAGCTACGAGCATGCTCTCCAGATCTCGGACCTTCAATCGCTCAGTGAAAGAAGAGAAAACCTATGCCTACGATTCGCGGAATCACTCTACAGACATTTCCGTGATTGGCTGCCGGACATGCAAAGTATGAACCGAAAGTTGAGACACAGTGAGAGATTGAGAGACTTTAAATGCCGAACAGAAAGACTACGAAATAGCACTCTTCCTTACTTGGTTAAGACTCTAAATCAACATTTTACTTATTAGGCCCATGTAGTTCTTTCTTTTTGCATTTTATGTGAATCGAATGGACAGTTATCTCCATGTTATTGAATCTTCTTAGTACTCAAATATTAATAATGTCATTTTACTATTCATCAATTTTTTTACACAGTTGTGAATAAGATATTTATTTATATTCATTTCATGTTTCTTTGTATTCTGATCATGTGCAATATTAATATTTATTTCAATACAGGAGCATTCTTTAATAAAATTTGTAATTTTCAGTTAAATATTTTACTCGATATATTCCCAATTGCATATTTTGGTTAATCACTGAATTAGTACGATTTATAATTGATTACGTTTAATCATGAATGATTTTAATTTGATCATAATTTGAGTAGAGATTGCATGACTTTAGTTTGATTTTATTTTTACCATATATTCACCCAGATCATTCATTTTCATTTTAAACCTGTGCAATATCAATCTACAAACAACCAATTTCAAAATAAAGCATTCTTGTATAATAATATTGAATTTTAATAACTTTCGAGTAATATACTTCCTAGATTGCATTGTTATTCCCAGTGAATACACTTTTATTTCTCACTAATAATCGTTTCAAAGAGTACTACTTTCAATTATGCATGCATGTAATTATTTCATTTACTATTTATTTCTCGAACCAAATGTTTAATTGTATTAGTTATTTTATCCTGTACATACATTGTAACCATTGCAATTCAGTCTTTGGACTGCGAGAATGGATATTTTTTAATAAAATCCTTCAATCAATCAATCAACCAATTTATTAAAAATGAGCGAAACTTTGAAATGTCATAACTTAGTAATTATACATCCGATTTTGATGAAATTTTCAGCATTGTGCTTGCCTTGATTTTTCTCTATTGATTCAAATCAACATTTTTCTGAGGTGGACTTGACATTTAATGGGGTCAGCTGGGTGCAACTGTTATTCTAGTCATATTTAAATATTTTTGGTCGTATTTTACCAGAACAGAGTTATTTCTGACTAGAATGTTAGTAATGTGACTAGACATTTCAGTTGCACCAGGTTGACTACTGGTCTAGTCAATTTGACTGAATTGTTTTAAGAGTATATGTTCGTTTCCTATCACATTTCTTTCCAGCAGCCCCTAACATGCCTAACGACATATTTTCGTAAAATACTTAACTTCATTAATATGCATAAACCTAAATCATAAACAAAATATATAGTAATTAACAATGTCGTCAGCGCATGCGGTGCGGTGTTTGCCTAATTCTCGCATTTGCAATAGCAAGGTTGCGGGTTCGAATACGAGAGTATAGTGACTGCACTACGAGTGTTGATTTTCGAGTTTAAATCTGAACGAGAAAATCAACCCTAGTAGTGCAGTCCCTATACAAGCATTGTTAGTGTTAAATAAGCACATCATTTTTTACAGTGTATATTGCCCAACATTTTAAGAGTGTATGACGAAACGTTCAGAATGGGGGAGACGTTCTCTACTTTATCCCTCTTCCTGAATTTGTCAATATGCTAATAGTCTCCTTTAATTGTAATTAACATTACAAGATGGCAAAAAAGGCTATATACTGTCTAGGTTACACAGGTAAAAAAAGAGGTGTATAAGAACTTGCCTTTGGTCTGTTGGTTGCGCCGTATTATCATTTTATGTCTGTCGCATGACTCTATGCGTGCCGTTGCAAGGCAAACCATGCAAACATAACCCGTGTACTTCATCACTAATTTCTTAGATAGATAAGCACACAAGGCTTGGCAAAATTCTTAAAAAGTGTTCATAAAACCTCAACGTGCTGGTTATATAATAATATATCACATTAATACTAAGAAGGCAGGAAATAGCTAATTTGTTTATTACTATTTAGTATTCTACTATTTAATTGAAGTCATTCTCCTTGTTTTCTCTCCTAGGTTCCAATAGATGACAAAGATCCCTTTCAGAGAACAGGAGAAAGCGACAGATGTGATTACCATACTAAGGAGACATGAATTTCTGATTGAATGTGATTTCTGAATTAGCTACAGAAGACACCATGTCAGCTGATGATCCGAAATGCAGTCGAGAAGCAAAGAAGTCGAGTCTGATTAACGATCAAAATGAAACAAAATCTTCGTCACCAGCCAAAGCGGATGACTCGTTACGTGGTTCCAACTCATCGCTTCGTGACTCAACCAATGATCGTGTATCGGTAGCCAATGATAATCAGGCTATCGATGATCAATCCCTAAACGCTCGACCAGGAAGCAGTATGTCATCGAATGACCGACCGACAAGCAGCAAGTCACGAAGTCACGTCAGCGACGAAAGCGACTTCGACGACGGAACCGAGAATGATGATGGACAGAGCATACAGAACATGGATGCGCTCAAAGGAAACAGACCCAAGACAGGTCATCACAGGAGGAGACAGAAGGATGAACCTGACGTTGATGATTTCTCTGGTCTTGTGAGTGCTCTTAGACAGGAGACAGAGAATCTTGCTGCTCAGTTTCGTGATGGTCCTTTGGGGTCGATAAATGCTGATGATGATAAGGTTGAGACTGCATCTATTCATGATATCTTAGAGGAACTTACCGATTCGCTTCAAAGAAGTGAATCAAGAAGCAGTCAGGTAAGATTTAGCATCACCCAAAACTCAATCATCACGACTATCATCATCATTACCAAAATACTATACCATAAACAACGTATACCATAATGCATAATGTCAATGGTATAATAAACACAAATATAGAATGCAAATAAGTTTGATGTTTCTCTTTCCGCCAAGATACAAAATAGACTTATCCAATCGCATATTGTTCATTTTATTCAAGATGTAAATGGGGAAAGCCCTTAACTCAAAATTATTGAAAATACACGGTGTGTCAAGGGAAGATTAAGATTAAAGGGATATACTCCAATCTTAACTTAAAATAATATGATTTGAACAGATTAAGAAAAATCAGACAATCGAAACAGTGAAAATTTGATAAAAATCAGACAAGGGATAACAAAGTTACGACATTTTAAAGCTTTGGATTGTTTCGTTGCAGTTCTATGCATGTCTTCCCAAATAATCAATGAGCAAACCGATGGTGCCCTCTTATTATTTTGTTTTTTTTTATTTAAAACTATATTCATTCAAATTTTGTCTACCAAGAATGAAATAACTTGGACCGACAACTGATTTATTGCATTAGCTATCCATTTTTTGCAACTTATTTTGTTATAAAGGAGACATACAAACATGACTGTATGACAATACGCAATAATCATAATTACATGTAATAATTACAGAAAAGGAAAACTGAGGACATGGCATCATCGGTCCATATATTGTTTATTCAGGAGGGTGTGCATATTTTTTCACAAAATGTTTCTAAAATCTAAAATATATTAACTTCGTTATATCAGATTTTGATGAAATTTTCAGCGTTTATTATTATTTTTTTTTAATTTTCAGTCCGGAGGCAATTATGTTTTTCGTTCAATACTTGCGTACCCGGTTGTTTTGGAGGCTATTAATCAGTGTACAAATCTTGGACTTGTATTTTTTTTAGATTTTTGCTTCAATTTTCAATTTAATGGGTTTTTTTTTTTTGAAAAACCGTTCTAGGCGAGTCTGGAACCTGCGTCTTCATGCATGCATAGTATTATCCGGTTTGAACCTGTCCATGTACCTCCCATTAACCGTGTTAACGGTCTTATACAGGTTTCACTCTGTTTGTCTCTCTCGGATTGTCTTTATACCGTATATACATATTTCAATTCCTTTTAACAAGCTATGTCCATAAAGATCATCTGCTCATAATGCCGACCACTTTTATTGTATCCCTTAAAAGATATTGTAGGCTAACCGTTTCAACTGTCATGACTGTATTATAAGAACTTTTCCATCATAGAGACCATCTGCTTTAAAGACTAATTTCCTTGACTCCATGTCGAGTGTTTTGCAGGTTTACCAAGAACATATCCGTAGATATCTCTTTTTTTCCGTCTCCCTTGTATTCTTCATATTCAAGTTTCTATTGGTTTTGTTTTAAAGGTATGTGGTAGCATTGGTAAAGTACTGGAGGCCACAGGAGAGCTCCGAGACATACTCGAGGAGAAACTGAACCGGTCTGGATTACAGGTTGACCGAGAGAAATCAGATGGTAAGTATTTGTCATAAGTATTCCACAGTTGATCTACTGCTCATACACAAAATGTTGGGCAACATACTGTCCACTGTGTTGGGTAATGTTGGTAAAAAAAAAAATTCTGGGCAATTATTATCCAACTGAGCAAATTTAATACCCAATTATTAGTTTTTATAACCCAATTTGGACAGATTTTAACCAATAGTTGTATGGATAGTTTGTTGCTAAGGGATGGTTAAAAATTTGGCATTTTTTGTCCAACCATTTTAAGAGTGTAGTCTAATATCACATGGGATAAACCCGTTCGTTGTACCATTAATTTTGTATATTCACCGTTTCATAACTAAACGATTGGTCTAATTTCCATATTGTCTGTATGTAGGCCTATTTTTTTACTATATAAAATTAATCTTAGTGAAATAGAAAGTTCGTATAGATGACATGCTTAGTATATCACTAAGTGGTATTAGAGCATGCGCTAGTGAATATAAAAGTAAGTGGATACGTCCTACCTGGAAATTAGACTTAAAAAAGTGAATAAGCTTAATGATAATAAGACAAACTGATGAGAGGGTTTAGAACACTCGAAATTCATTTTTATCTCTAGATTTAAACAACAATTTAAAAACCTTTCAGTTTCCACTCCACAAAACACAAACTACCAATCACAAACGCTGTTAAAATTTATAATTGCGTGGTTTAAGTCCATCGCTCTACTAACTATTGTTCAAACTTTTAAACAGGTTTTTTTTAGAATTGTAATTTAAGAGTCTTAATATTTAGGTTTTAGAGCGACGGACTCTAACGTGCTTAACATTTAAACAGACTTTTTACAGTGTGAAAACGAGCTATACTTTTTATTTTATTCTATTTTTTTGCAGACATTCAATTATTTTCCAAAAGAGAAATACATATATTATAGTTTACAGATAATTACACAATAACCATAATAGATAATATCACGACGTATACAGTATGCCATAAGCTGAATTATATATTATTGAATGATAAATTACAGCTTATATCATATGCTATTTTCATGATTTCTGTGTAAAATTCGTTATTTTTATACAATAAGATTCGCTCAGCGATAATGAGTGATGCTATCAAAATTGATTCGTTAATCGATTGGTTGAATAGTTTTATTGATTGGATTCTTTTTCCACATGAAATCTCACAAAACATGCGGAAAATTGTAAACTTTGCAAAGAAAGAGGGCGAAACAGTTGATGACATGATTGATAGTAATAAGCGAAAAAGTTTTCTACAAAAGTCAGTGGTCTGAATTCGGATGTCCAGTTTAACCTAGACCATTATTTGACTCTGTGCTAATATTATGGTTAGCCAAGAATGCCAAAATTCTGTTCATATACATATTTTTTTAATACATTCTTTCTTATGTTTTAATGATGTATAAGAATTTTTAAGTTATTATTCATGCACAGATAGTTATTAATGAAGTGGGCACCGAATTTACTAACCATTTGAACCTCATACCATGCCTAGGTCTTGGCTACAACTTGTCTAGCTATACATGGAAAGTCCGGGGTTCGATCCCCGGGCAACAGCATCTATGCCCGTGAGCAAGGCATTTATAAATGCTCTTTCCTATATTCAAATAAATAGAAAGGCTATACGCATTATCGGTAACGAGGTGTGCACTAAAAAAAAATTGGGCAAAAGTTTGAATTATATCCCCTAAATAAAAATAAGGGACATACATGTATTAATATACATATATTGTAAAATATTCTTGATATACAGTATACCGTATGCATGTATATTATAAGCTTGATGAAGCTTGCAAGTTGCAACTAAGATCGTATACGCCTCTCCATCCATGCACTCCCAACTCAGCGGGATACGATGTTATACTGTCTTCATGACTGGATATACTTCATACTCAATCTACTTAGTGGTTCACTTTACACGTACTCAGGGCGGATGATATTTATATCTAAATAAATAGGGCAAAGTTCAATGCTGAAAATTTCGTCAAAATCTGATAACAAAATACTTAAGTTATTGAATTTAAAGTTTAGCGATATGAATTTAATGAATATTCATTAGGTGGGCTTATGATGTCATGTCCCCACTTTCTTGTTTCTTTTGTAATTCTGTGCAATCATAATTATTTCATATTTTCATACATGGGTACACAGTAAAAAAAATTATACGATGTTGTTTACTATATGAACCTCACAGTAACTGTTTAAACAGTTTAAACAACTGTTTAAATCTTAAGCAACAAAGTTTGATTTTCAATATCTAATTTTCAATAAATTAAACATGATTGTTTAAACGGTTAAACAAATACTGTAAGGTTCATATAGTAAACAACGTTGTATAAAATCTTAAACAGCGTTTTTTGCTGTGTATATGATATGTCTCCTCATGACAAAATAAGTTGCATCCACGAATATCTAATGCTTTAAATCATTTGTCATTCCAATATCTTTAATTATGTGAGGATAAAAATTAGAATAAACACAATTTCATGAAATAAAATACAAAGAACAAGTAGAGATATGACATCATCAATTTGCTCATTGAATATTCATGAATACAAGCATGGAACTGTTTCACCAAAATAATGTAAATCTTTCAAATATCATAACTTTGTAATTCCTTGTCCGATTTTAATTACATTTTCAGTATTGTGTTTGTTTGATTTAAATTTTCATTCCTCAGTACCCTTTTAGCTTTAGAGTGTCGTCTTTTTGTCTTGACGAGACAACGAGTCATTTTATCTCACCACGTCGAGTATTATGTCGACATGGTGATATATCTTGGCACGTTGACCTTCTAGTAATCATGGTAATAGCGTTATTATGTCGACACTTGACTTATAGAAAGTTGTAATTCGAAATGGTGAGCTTTAAAGAAAGTGATATCAACATTGAACATGTTGAAGATTCAGCAACCACGTATATCACCATGTCGACAACGTTTTAATAAGTCAACTTAGCAAAATAACGGTTTCTTTCTGTGACGACCTAATAATGCTAACAAGTCCACATATGAAGATGAAATATCTTCCCATTTTGTTAAGTAGATGGCACTTAAAAAGTACCGTGTTGAAGAGACCCAGTTGATAGAGTCTGAGTAAAGAGGGTATTGATCGAGGTTACAGAGATCTGAGTATACAAAGTTTTCTTTTTGTTCCGGCGATTGTTCATGTTTGGCACGCTGAGAATAGATGTAATGGACTATAATACAAAGGCGGAATAATGCATGAGATATTCCAAGGACCACCATCTGGCCAAAGGGAACTCTTTCACCAAATCATGACATTTAACAACTTTGCATTCAATTGCTTGTTAACATCAATCTAATCATGGTCCGTAACATTAACACAAAGCTTAGCGATTAATTGCTAAATGAAATGGCCTATCAAAATCACCCTTGCATGCGCATTTTTTTCTGTGGACTGACTATGAACCAATCAGAATCGTTCTTTCAAATTAGCGATTCATCGCTGATCTTTGTGTTACGGTGCCCATGGTTTCTACCTCAGTAGATTGGAATACAATATTCTGATTTTAAAGTCGTTTGAAAGGTCATTTGTTATTCATTAAACGTGTCATGAAACATCACCTTGATTTTGACCTTAAACAACAACAACAACAATATTCTGTTTTAATTATTGTGTTGTCTTACGCTTAAACAATGCATCCCCATCTTATCAGTCTTTATGATATGAATTCTAGATTATCATTGACTGAATCTATGGCATGGCAGCTTATATACATTAGCCTATATACATAAGCGTTCTTGTAATATTTCTAATGAATGTACTAATGACTATAGATCTATTGACCTGTCACGGTTTAAGATGAGTATGGTATATCCGCATTACTATTCTGTGAAATATATAACACGCGACGTGATTTAGCTCAGGCTTTCGAATAAAATGCCGGGCGTTTTATACTTGTTCCAAATCTTCCTCGTGTGTGTAATTAATAAAGGTATATAAAATGAAATACATTTTGTATCATTCATATTAGTGCATATTACTCAACCCGCACTCCAAATTACTGATTTTATGCTTCATATAAGTCATTGTAATCATTCATTAGCAGATTAATCCGATCAATGATCTGGTTAAGTGGTTGTGTTGTTTTTTATGTATTGTATAAGCGGGCAATAGAAAATTCGATCTATTTAGTGGTATTATTGCATTACACCAAGTCCAATAGTGTCGCATGGAACCACATCGAGCATCCTACACGAGTGGTAAATCCAGATACCCTTTCTTGTTATCAAAACACAATTAAAAAACTCTCACTTTGTTCTGTGTTTACACTCCATGTTGTATTTTAACACCAACTATCATCTCTTAACACCGGAATACACAGTAAAAACGCTGTTTAAGATTTTATACAACGCTGTTTACTATATGAACCTTACAGTAGTTGTTTAACAGTTTAATCAATCATGTTTAATTTTTTGAAGATTAGATATTGAAAATTAAACTTTGTTGTCAATATTTTGAACACTTGTTTAAACTGTTTAAACAATTTCTGTAAGGTTCATATAGTAAACAGCATTGTATAAAAATTTAAACAGCGTTTTTACTGTGTATGTCATTCTGAACACCGGATGTGTTGGGCCTGATTCTCTAACCTACCCCCCCCCCCCCTTCTAATTACTGCACCACCTTCGTCCCCTTCATATTTAAAATCACACCAAAACAAAATTAATTCTCCCAGTTTGCATCTGAAGTGTTTAGCTGCTTAAAATTTACCGATTCAATACGTCCACCTTTATTCAAGTCACTGAATAAATGCAGGAGTAGGTGGAATCCACTCACCCGCCCTCACCCCAACCCCGAATACACTATTCTAAATCAACATATTGAACAGGGGATGCGGAACGGCTTTAAAAGTGGGGAGGGGGGCTGACCATGCAAATAAATCACAACCGGAAGGTAATTTTTACGTTTTTGTACTCAGTTTTGAAAAAGTAGGGGCCAAAGCGTACAGCCCCCCTCCCCCTGTTTCCGCGGCCCCTGTTGAACACTTTTCTTGATTCCATGCTCTTCGGTAAATTAAATGAAAACACTGTATTGACCAATCATTAATCTTCAAGGTATACGCTATATAATAGACCTCTCTTCTTAATATAGGAGGTTGTTTAATCAGTAAATATTGTAAATTGGTGACGGCGCGGTAATATGTATTCTATTGGCTGGTTTAGCATAGTGGGCTGAACACACACAAGGATGACCACACTCTCTTATTATTGATATTAAGCCCTGATCACACTGAAGAAATAAAACAGCTGAAACGTTTTGAAAGTGGAATAAAAAATGAATTATCGATTGCTTGATTTCATTTTTGCATGATTTACAAAATAATGTCATGTGATATAAACTCCATAAATTCCTATTGTATTCTCTCGTAAAGGCTGAAAACATTCTTGTAATATAGAAGCATGTATGGATTAACATGATTAATGTGTGTGAATGTGATATCGAATGCACAGATAAAAACATTTGTAAGTTTTATAGAATTTGAGTGAAACTTAACTGGAATTCACCTCCAGAGTAAAATTTGAACTCGTGATTGGGATTAGCGTTCGTGATTCTAATCATGTTCTACTTTAGTTTTACACGTACTAGAAATTCGTCAGTAGCCTTATTTTTCACTGGAATCATCATTCAAATTACGTGTGAAAGGGCGATGATTTTTATCAAAGCAAATAAGGCGTTTTCGAAACTTTAAGTAAGGAAATAAATGCACTGAGAAGAGTCAGGCATACATAATGATCTCATAATTTAGGCCTGAGCATGTGATTTTAGACACTTACGTCAGTAACGACTTACAATTAAGGAATTTTTTAGATAGTGTGAACGGGTCGCTCAGAGAGCCATAGAAGGTTGGCCTGTTTTACGGGGTAGTTTTAGATTTGTGTACTTTTCTCTCTTCTCCCTAGTAACCGTACGCTAATACGGTCTGATATGATCACTATTACTGTATTCCAGTCAGCACTCTATCCAGCTTTCACATACAGCAACATACATGTACTTCATCACTTAGGATATTTCCAACTCATTCAGGCCCATTTTTGTGAACTTTCATCCAGGATTTAATGTGGTTTTAGTGCCGAAGTTCTGTATGCAATTATACAGGGACTTTAACTCGCATGAGGCGCCAGAGACTCATCAGGTAGTTATCAAATTTTACAATATGATAGTTCATTTTTGCAGTATACACAATGTGCTTCTGATACATCGGTCAGTGTCATATGAATATTGCGATGAATTAAAGATTTAGTTACTGTGTTCTATTATAGCTTTCTTAGCTAGCATCATAATATTGGCCAAAGTACATTTTTAAAATGACGATAATGTATACTGAAGATGGTGCATAATACAACTTATAGCTTGAAAGTACTGAAAAAACCCTGCATGAAACAGAGTTTAGAATTCTTCAAAGAATTATTTAATTATGTTTACCACTCGTGATAATGAAAGAAACCGATATTGTGTATTTTCCATGACGCAAAAGAATTAGACTTTATTCACAATAATTATGATGAGCTGTATTTAAAATCACCGGGTTCTTGAAATCCTCCTCCGAATAGGGGCTTTATTCATATTCATAACTCGCTAGTAAAGTGGGAGGTGGTTATACAAATTGCCGAAATCAACTTCTATCATTACTCAAAATCTCAGCAATCTAATTTTATGCCTTTTTTGTTCAATTTATAGATTCTATGTGTTACTAACTTATCCCCTAAAGCATTACTGTAAGAAAAATCATTTGTTTGCTAGATTGGATGTTCGAATCGTTTCAGGCTTTTTTTTTGTTTAGATATTTGGATACATTGTGCATAAAATAGTATAATTTTACCATGTTTATGTTAAAAAAAAAAACGCTTAGCACTTATTTATAGAGTGAAGTGTTATTAGATACTTTAAAGCTAGCCCTCTTTTTAATTATAATTTTAAGTATTTCTATGTCACTCTGTATGTGCATTGATAATTGTCTTTCCTGAATTTATCAAATATATAACTCGTGAAAAAAAAAACAGAAACAGAAAAAGCAAGGGACTGCAGAGATATCATAAATTCAAACTAACCACAGATAAAGGCGAAATTTATTCATGGCTGGTGGTGGAAGAGGTGGCAACTTTTATATATTAAAATAACAGAAAACATAGAGTCTCACGATTCATAAATTTATCTTTGGTACTCTTTCTTATATAGTTCGTGTTATTTCCACTTTCCCTTCCTCTTCTCGTTTCATCTTTATGTTGACAATTAAAGGGGGCAATAGATCCCTGTACCTCCACCCCTGCTCTGACCAAATATTTTGCAAATTAATATCCCCCCCCCCTTCCCCGGAAAATGTGATACCACCACCTTTCTTCTTAATCCTCAAAGCAACATTAAAATGTTTATAATGATAATGGCATAAAGAACATCAACACCTGCAGATATATGACGCAGTTTTAGAAAACATTAAAATCATTACGATGGCAACGAAACATGTTCTGTGGCTTTCATACACGAATGAACGTTACCATAGTAACGATTTATCACGATTAATTGATCCAATCGATCGACTTTGAGTAACATTCATCAATCTCGCGTTATTAACCATTCAAACTATGTGGGATGATGAATGTTGTTTCATTTCATAAATGTGATTGGGTGGAAACACCTAATCATAATGATGTGAAGAAGAAAAATAGATGTATATTCTACATGTACGTAGTGTTTGAAGGCTGTGAAAACAACAATATTAAGTTCCATGCATTTCCAATGCTTACCAGCAAAGTATTTTATCTTAAAAACTATTAAAAAATCGCGATTCTCGATATTGAGATTAATCATGTTAATTGTGCTTTTAACTTTAAAACGACCTGACTAATATGGCGTCATTTTGTTTTGTGAATGACAGGGGCGTTGATTCATGCTTCGGATGGCGGAGGGGGTAAGAAAATGGCCCAAAATTATGAAACAGAACATTGAAAAAAAATGACAATTATGTATGTTTAATAATACATTCAAGTTCAATGGTTTTATAGAGCTTTCCAATACTTTAAATTGAAGAATATATTTGCATTGAATATTGTGAATTGTCCAAGTTGTCAAAATTATGGGGAGCAAATCGATATACTTGCCCAAAAATATTTCCATGGGGTCGATCGCCCCCTGATCACCCCCCCCCCCCCCCCCTGAATCATCGCTTCTGGTGAATTGCATTGTGATTACATTGATTACATGCGTTTGTATGTAGAAAAGATCGATTATTTTTTTTATTATTACGAATTCGAGTTTTGATAAGCAAACCTATCATGATGATGAAAAATACTTCCTGCAAATTGATGAAACCTCTACAATTTTTGGCGAACTTTAAAAGGATACAATGGTTGTTATCGATTGATGTGATGGTATTAAACTGCAATTCGATCTGTCTTCATGAATAAAACATCTAATATCTCTATGAACCAACGAGTTTTACAAAATAATAACAATACGACATTCTGTTTTAGAATTTACAATGTTATCATCGATACCCACAATAATACCTTGATAACAATAGTCCTATTCTGAATCCAATATTCCATTCATCGTGAAAGTATAGCAACAAATATATAGAGTGTTTACGCGATTATACCAAGAAGTGTATCAAACACCTCAATTTTCTTATTTTATCTATCGTGTTTTGTTTTCTTCAACTTCAATCTCTAGCCAAAGCACATACATTCAAGAAATGTGTTGCTTTGTTTGGTTAAAACTGTTTCACATTGCTTTCTTCTGCAGCAAGTTCTAAGGAAAATTTAAATAGTAGTTGAATAATGTGCATACAATTCAGTAATTATTTCAATGTAGTCTGTATGACTGTTGGAAGTCCTCCCCCCCCCCCCCCTGCAAAAACCCCGGTGTTGATTTAACACCAGCTCGGAATCTACATGTTCACAGCAGAGAAGTATTGAAACAACACCAGTTTGGAATCAAACCGATGCTGTTTTAATACTAATTGGTGTTGTATAAACATCTATCTGGTGTTTGACCAAAACGAAACTGGTTTTAGACAAAAACGAAACTGGTGTTATTTAACACTTCTCTGGTGTGGACATATATAGATTCCGTGCTGGTGTTTAATAAACACCAGAGTTTTTGCAGTGCATATACAATACGCACATAATTTGGAATTGTATCAATACGGTTACAGGTACACAACTTTTATGCCTACTTCCATGCATGGGGTAACAAAATAAACAAAAATTATATTTAAAAAAAGCCTCAACAGCAATTGCATGCAATTAATTCATGCTTTTTATTATTATTATTTTCACTTCTTGATACAGATAACAAAAAGGGGAGCACTGAAGCTGTTGCTGCCGCTGCCGAAACACGAGCAACCCTCGCCAGACTAACAGCCGAAGTAGCCGAAGCTAACCGAATGGCGGCCGAAGCTGAAAACGCTGCCGCCGAAGCAAGAGCGAGAGCTGCCGAAGCCGCCGACGAAATCACCGAAGCCAAAGACAACCTTGAAAGCATCAAAGAGAAAGAACAAGTCGAAGAGAAGGATAAGGAAGAAGAACAGACACTTGCAAACGATGCTAAAGATGGGTCAGATAATAGTGTTGAAGAAGGGGAAAATGAGAAGACAGATGAAGCGGGGGAATATGACGAGAATTTTGAAGAGGAATCTGATGAAGATGTTGAGAACAAAACTGGCGACAATGATGAGAATACGAAGAAAGAAGAGGAACGTGATGGGGATAAACCAGGAAGAGAAGAAAGACGAACAGATGAACAAGAAGAGAAGGCAGACAATAATAAACGTGTATTGACACCACGATTATCAATGAAAGAGAATTTATTAGAATGGCCATATCATGTGTGAGTATTTATATTGGTAATCAGTATAATATAAATCATCATAGTATTCATAATGATAATAGCAATGATGATTATGATTGTATCATCATACGTAATACAAATTCAAATTCAAAAGTTTATTTATACAAAATCCTGACATTGAAGGATCATCATAAAAAAACGACAAGATGGATGAGACGAACTTTGGGCTGTTGGGGGCAGCAATATAATGACTATCATAACGATTTCGGCTTTGCTATACGCTGTATCATAAAATGCATTAATTGGGTGGTACCACGAGGAGGGGGTGTCGGGGAGAGAGACGGCCCCTGATTGTTCAGGCACTTAAAAAAATCAAGGAAAAGAAAGAAAGAAGAACATTAAACAGATAGATTCTCGGGTTGTTTAACGATATAACACCAAATTGAACATGTTGAATGTTATTAATTTCTTTTAATGGCGTTCTTATTTCGCCCCTTCCCAGATAAAAATACCGAAACCTCCTGTCGCTGGTATTGTGTTCCTGGAAATTGATATTTTCGCACAGCGATGTACGGATTATTCAAGAACATAGAAAACGTATTGCCTAATGCCCTTCATAACAAAGAACAACCAAGAATTCTTCGTCGTAAATTGGTAAATTAAAACTGCAGTTTAGTCAATGAATCTGGACAAACGACATCTTTGCAATTTTTCGTCACCTCCGAAACATAGGATGAAAGAAATGCTGTTCCGGTTAATCAATTTTCGAATAAGACCTACCAGCTGTACTTTGTCATTTGACTGGCATTTTCAATCTATTCACTGTGTTGTTGAATCCTCCATACGTCGCAGAGCAAAAACTCCCCCATAGCTCAAATGGAATGCTCTGGTGATAAGGTTTATTACTAGATGATCTGATTATTATCTTTCAGACTTCCCTTAAAAGTAAATGGAGAGGAAGAGGTTGGGTGTGTGATTCGATTTAAAGATGATTTCTTCCCGCCTCCTTCATCACTTCATCTAACCTGTCACCTACACAACAACCTCAGTACTAACGCCATGGATGACAGCGAAGAAATGGTTAGCAATGTAATCAGACTACGCCATGAAGACGACGATGATGACGATGAGGAGCATGACGATCTCGGGGCTCCCATCGTGGTAGCGATACCGTATACGGTATCAGCAAGGATGACGAGCACGAAAGAGTTCATCGTCAAGATGAGAGGAAGAAATGATGAGGATTGGCAGACAGTTGCTACCCTGGCAACTGAAAGTACATTTATAGAACAAAAGGTAATTTTTTTTCCTGTAAAAACAGCCATCATCTCAATAAGTGTTTTTATCATTTATTCATCATCGTCAACATTATTATCTTATTACCATTGTCAATTTTTACTTCCATCAGTGTACAGATTAAAATCTGCTCCAAGCTGAACTATTTATATCTAAATAAATAATGTAAATCTATAAAATGTCATAAATTTGTCATTCCTTGTCCGATTCCGATCAAATTTTCAGTGTTTCGTTTGTCAAATATTTTAAAAATCTGTTCAAATGATATTATTTTCAGCCTGGATCACCCCCTTAACAGTCAATAACAAGTCATGATAGAGGTAGATGCAAAAGCACTATAAGGCCGACAAATCCAATTGATATATACTTTCAGACAAGGCTGTCTAGAAATTGTAACGCAGGCTTTGAATGAACTGAAAGTCAGTGATAAACCTTTATAACGATTTTAAACAGGGTCCGTTTGCTGAAGTTAAGACAACCCGCCTTGCATCATTTGTAGTGGTTGCTAGGCTAGCAAGAGATAAACAAACGGTTACTAAGAAAGGTGGAACCTTGAAATCGTCTGCTGATCATCGAGTTACCATCACGTATCCTATGGGAGCATGCAGTCTCATCAGTGTTACTTTAGAGGTGAGGTTACATCCTTGTTCAAGAGCCCCATCTCAAAACCTTAACATGACGACCCCTGCATCCCTATCCAAAGGAGTGTTACATAAAATGAGTAACCATAGGAACTGTGTTTCTCAGCCACTCAAAATCAAGGGAAATTGTCAGATCTAACAGCTAAGGTTGCCAGCTTTGTTAATGAAATACCTGCCTGGAAGTTATGATTGGTACTGATGAAGTATAATCTAACATTGACCGTGCCACATTTGACCATCTGCAATGTAACCAAAAATCTATATACTTGTTTCACCATCTTATACGGACCATTGAAATCAAATGATGCATTATTGGTTTACCATATCACATACAGGTTCAACCGGCTGAGAATGTAGTAAGCGAGATTAAATCCCGTCTTCGTCACTGTTCAGAGCTTATAACAGCCAGTCCTATCATTCACCTGACCCATTCAACAAAGAAACACTTTGAGAAACCTGTTACACTAACCATACCATGTCCACCCAACCCACACAAGAGCAATGATGCTCCCGGAGGAGCGGGAGATTCTACTGGACCAGGAGGTGGAGCAGGAGGAGGGGGAGGGAAGAAAGAGAAATCTACCAGCAATATGGATCCTCTACATCCTGAGGGTGTGGTCGTCATCAGGTATAGAAAGATTTCTTTCGTCTTTTTTTATGATTGGTTGAGAAATCCTCCTAAGATTCAATTTTTTATTGATGAAATGCAACTTGAACCATATCCCAGCCATGGCGTATAGTTTCCTTCAGCAAGAAATTCATCCACATTGTACTGCACTCAACCCAGGTGAGGTGAATGGGTACCTGGCAGGAATTTATTCCTTGAAATGCGTGTGCGCTGTAATCTAAGTAATTACGGCTGCCAAGCTACAGCTGGGGTAATGGGGTAATAATATCCAAGTCCTTTGGAAGTGCATAGAGACATAATTCATAATGTGATATGCGCTATACAAGAACTATATATTATTATTATATACACACACATAAACTCAAACATCCAATCCCACTCATACTACGAAATGATATAAATAACTCAGAAGTGCAATGTAAATTGACCAGACTTCAGCTCCACCTTGCTTCATCCAGTGCTGATATCATTCGAGGAATATAAATACTCCACAACCATGAAGAGTGAAATTAAACACTTTTATCTTAATTTCACGATAGATTCTCTCCCATTATTATGTTTAAAGAGAGTGAAAAGAGTATACTCCTTTCAGGCAGAAATTTCATCTATCCTTTTTTTTCCAGATCAACCAAGAGTAGTATCTTCGGCGGTGATCCTTCTCAGGACGCCCTCTATCTGTTAGCCAAACAGGAGCAAACTTCACAATGGAATGAGCTAGATGATATACCTATCAGACAGATAAAGAAAGACGTGGTAGCCATAGATCTCAGTGAACCTGTTAGTAGGTAAGACTCCCTGCTCGTATCTATTCGTACCTGCAGCTCGATTGATAGCTCTCAATGCCGTATCTCAAAAACTAAGTCAGGGGTGGCATTTTTTTCTTACTACAAAACTTTACGACTGTTAACAGATTCTTCCATTACAAGTTTTTATTTTCAATGTATCGATTATCACTGATTTATAATGGCATTACCTTGCTCATATATTGGAGCAAAAGTTGTGATTTTAGGACAAATATATGTAATTTCTTCACATATCAATGCCCCTTTTTTTCTAATTCACCCACTGCCTTGGTCATCAACGATTACTATCGAAAATATCTAGCTAATTTTTGACATTTTACACGCCCCGTCTGCTACATCCATTATAGACCTGTTCAACTTGCTCGCTCATGTAATATTCCGAACCATTGCACTCATAAACATTCTATCCTATAGGTTGGTTATCTTAAGGGTTGCCCAGGAAGCTCGCTACCCTGTCAAGAGCATCGCCAATACCTTCGAACTTGCTCTTCAAATTCGATATGCTAAACTCGTATTCATACCCAAGGAAGACGAGCCTCACCGAGCAGTGGTTACATGTGTGCCTTCCAAGCAGTTAGACAATGTCCTCAGAAAGCTTCTCAATGATGGTTATGACGGATCACCGGATCATAGCGATGATATACCAATGACAGAGGGACAGGAAATTACACTCAGGTAAGGCCTCGAGCTGTTGCATCGGTCTAAACTTTCCCAATTAACTTTGTCATCCAAAGGTCACATCTATGGAATCCCCCCGCCCCCATTTTGATTGGCTATATATCATGGTAGTAATTACTGGATGGCAAAGTTACCAAGATATAGTTACTTTTATATAATTATATAGCATGCTCCGATAGTCATTTCCAAAGTTTAATCATATAGTGGCTGGCTTTAACATTGCGTGTGCCCCTCCTTTAAAATATCTTCACACTACTAGTATACTAACCAGTGATTGACTAGAGTGGTTGAGTTACTATGAAATTAGAAGGGAAAAAAGGTCCATTGCCAATAAAAAAGAAAGAAAAAGGGAAAAAGAAAGACGAAGAAAGGAAATGGTAAAATCTTATATTATATTATGCTGAATTTAATGTCAAGATCTATCACAATAATTATTTTTTTCATTTAAAAAATGCCAAAGTCGTGGCTTGCTCGCTTTGCCCGCTCGCTACTTTTTAGAAATTTTCCCCATATACAACATGTTGTAACCCTCAAAATATTTGATTCATTACGCCACTGTTCAGAAGGACCAAGAAGAATTCATTGGAATCGCATTATCTTATCAATAAGAACAAGTTCTTGAACATATTGAATCAAATATCCTTTTTATTATGTTATTAATTTTATCAGGTTCAATGGCAACGTTCAGATGGTAGACCGAAATGAATTGAAAATTAATTTTCATTCTAATCGTCGGATCTTTCACTACATCGAGTTAAAAGAAGTCAATCGATTTGGAAATCACAGTTCACCTGAGTACCGAGGATGTGCTGAGTTCTATGGAAAGGTAGTCTTTGTCTTATGGGTTTATCATTCATTTGGTCTGTAATTAATTGGGCTACCTCTAAGATTAGATAGTCCACTACCATATAGGCTAAACCCGTTTTGATCTGTATAATTGTTTTGAAATACACTACCAAACATTTAGCTTAAGCACTTAATCTAAATTAAGTTCGTAAAGATATCGTCTAAAATGAAAGGTCGGAAATTTATACTCAACATGATTCTATTCTGAGTTTTACTTTACCAGTAGATATGATGGAGAGTTGGATAATTATAATGTCATCTGTAATGTCATTATATAATGTATGTTTGTCTCATCTTGTTGCCATGGTAACAGGCTCGCATCACACTGGAAGACATGGAAGACCCTGAGGAAACTATGTTGAAAGAAGCAGAGGCGAAAGCAAAAGAGAAAAAGACAGAGAAGGAAAACAAACCAATTTCATTAAAAGATGAGAAAAAGATAAAGGATAACAAGTCATCAGATCAGAGCAGTTTCTTCAAGAATTCGCCTGACTTACTCTGCAAGCTTCATATTGCTCTACCAAAGGTAGGGTCAGAGTGCTAGACTTGTTTAAGATTTATTTATTTTTCTGTATTTGATTTGATTGTCTTTCTCGTTTTCCGCATTTCCTTTCCTTTCATTCCCTCTCATTCATATTTCTCCCCCGACAATTTCACTTTCTCTCAGTCAAACGAGGAAGATATTCTATATCTAAATGCAAATTAAGAAAAATAATCATATGCATTGTGTAGAAGAGGAAATAAATATATCATGCTAAGTGCTTTTTAGAATCGAGAAATAGCATGTTGAAATGAAGTGAAATTGAATTTAAGAGAGGGGAGATAAGAGATAAATATAGAATAAGACGCAATCATACAGGAAGGAGAGAGAGAGACGGGTGGTGAGCAGAGCCATATACCATTACTATAAATGGCTGTCATCGAATCTTTATTACTAGCCTGCTATGAATCATATTTCTATGCTATAGCTCATCATTCACAAAATTACTTTGTGCTTTACTGGTATAGCCTAGGCCTATGTTTGATAAAATATACTGTATTGAATGCATGACGAATTTGTTTTTGTATTACAGACTGAACCAGATCAACCGCTTCCTCCAAGCCGGTATAGGACTACGGCTATAGATGCAGGAGGTAAGATAAATATCATTATATATCCCTATATATATATATATCCCTACATCCCTCTCCTTCTTTCTCTGATGATGATGATGATAATGATGTTGATGATGATGATGATGATGATGATGATGGTGGTGATGATTATGGTGATGATGATGGTGATGATGATGATGATGATGATGGTGATGATGATGATGATGATGATGATGGTGATGATGATGATGATGATGATGATGATGATGGTGGTGATGATGATGGTGATGATGATGGTGATGATGTTGATGATGATGTTGATGATGATGATGGTGATGATGGTGATGGTGATGACGATGATGGTGGTGATGATGATGATAATGATGTTGATGATGATGTTGATGATGATGATGGTGATGATGGTGATGGTGATGACGATGATGGTGGTGATGATGATGATAATGATGTTGATGATGATGTTGATGATGATGATGATGGTGATGATGGTGATGGTGATGATGATGATGGTGATGATGATGGTGATGATGATGATGATGATGGTGATGATGATGATGATGTTGATGATGATGTTGATGATGATGATGATAAGGGTGGTGATGATGATGATGGTGATGCAGATGATGATGACGATGGTGGTGATAAAGATGATGACGTGTGTGATGATGAGGAGGAGGAAGAGGATACAAAATGGATATTTGATTCATTAGAAAAAAATTACGGTTTCCATAAAATTCCACTGGGCACTCGATCATAATAAAATGTTTGTGTATCTGTTTATGTTTCTATATAATCAACATTCAAATGTTCATCAGACTTCAGATTGGTTTTATGTTGTAGGTATCCATGCACAGCTGATCAGGCCTCGAGACAGAAATATGGTAGAAATCACAATATCGAAAGGAAATACTCCCCTTAAAACAAAATGATAAAAAATAATGCAAGACCTAAACAACCATTAACTTCATTGTATTTAATAGTAAATTCCCTACGATTGAAAGGTAATGATTATTTGTTTTATTAGGTATGGTGTGTAACTCCAACCTACGATGGTTAGCTAGTGAGCTTGGCAATGAATGGGAATCATTAGCTGGATACCTAGGATTGAAAAAGAATCGTGTTCAGAGCATTAAGAGAAACAATCCTGACGCGCAAGAACAACAGGTAAGTCAAACAATTTCATTTATAGGGGTACTCCAGACCCGGACTCCAGGCCCGTGACCCCAGGCTGAAAATGATAGGATTTGAACTGATAAAGAAAAACCAGAGAAACATAACATGCTCAGTGAGCCGGAGTACCCCTTTAATGCTTCCAGTTGACGACAACTACAAGTACAGAATCAACCATGATTCAAATCTTACAATTTAAGTAGTATTTTTCATTGATCAAGATTTCATTAGTAAAACAAGTTTCACGAAACGGGGTTAAAGACCCAAAACAGGAGCGGATCCAGGTGTTTCTGAAGGAAGTTCTTTTTGTCCCAATTATTTGACGAGCGAACCCCACCCCCCCCCCCTCATAAAAAAAGTTTTCACTCCTATATAAAGATAGTTTGGGTTATTGTTTTCTCTCTTTTTTGGGGGGGTGCAATTTTAGGTATGCACCAGTAATTTCACACTGCCCCCACACTCTAGATCCACTTCTGCATAATTCGTATATCACTGTGCCTTGTGTATATTATCCCCCTCCCTCCACATTCAACATTTTCTTAACATAATTAGAACATAATTTTGACTCTTTCTGTATCTTTTGTATTTTCTCTAGATCTTTGATATGTTAGTTACATGGAGGAGTAGCTTACCCAAAGCCTACAATAAGGATAGGAAGATATTATCTTCATTGACTCGCTGTGGGAGATATGATCTTGGCGAAGAACTACGATATCGAGATAGCGAACCAGACAATGAATACGCAGAAGATTTTGAAGATTAGGATAATTATATTTATTGTTTAAAAATATCATTATTTTTGTCTTATTCTTGATAATGATTAGTGAAATTACACATATTTCTAATTCTATTTTTGTTTTGTCTATATATGTCGTAAACAGTATGTTAGGTGCACGACCCCCCCCCCCCCTTCTTGTCTCTTATTGCTCTTGCTCTATTATTTTTCCCCTCACTCCTTCTCCCTCTCTCTTAGTCCATCTCTCCAACTCCACTCTCATCTATCCATGCCCCCCCCCCTCTCCCTCTATCTCTCTTTTTCTCTCTCTCTTATTTTTTTTTGCTGCATCTTGTTTTGAAAATGTTCACATATATACTGTATTATATATAATTTTATTTACATTAACAGTAATATACATATATGTATATATATTACTGTTTATGTAAATAAAAGTTTCGAAGTGCCCTTTTCCGGTAATTTATTTCACCAACTCCCACTATCACACAATTTCACGCAATTTTGTTCAATATAAATATTGTATTTCTTCATTAGACCAAAGCCTTGCAATTGTTGTGTTTTTATGTCTAAACGCCAAATAGTTTGTCTGATATCGACAAGGATCATGTGTATGAATTGTGTGTATGTATATCAACCACCGTTGATTGTATCAGTCTGTATGTTCAAGTTATGTAGACTATTGTAGTGCCGTCTGCGTTGTTTGTTTTAATTGTTCATTTATCATGTTGTATCACCCAGAGCTTTCAAACAAATCCTTGTTATCTGCGTTTTCTATATTGTAAATAATAATATGCTTGCAATAATAATGTTGTTTCCGTCCATTTTGCTGTAAAGTAAACTAGAAGTATATGTTATTTAGGGGTATGTCAATTGTGAACTTTGGACTCCAAGTGGACTTTAAGTGGGAAACATTTCCATGATCCTTGGACCTATATGATTGATTTGGATCAGTATTTTAGAGGACCATTTGATTCCAGGTGTGAAGGAATTCATCAAAATCATAATTTGTCAAAATCAAATTGAATATATTTTATAAGCGTTCTGTCTCGGTGAAAATTCCACAGTCGGGGTGAAAATTACAAAATCTCGGTGAAAATGTTCGGGGCAGGGGCGGCGGGGGGCATTGAATGGTTTCAATTTCTATGGTGATTATCATCGAAAGACAATATTTTTTAATGTATTTAATTTATTGCGTAATTTCATCAAAATTCTTTGTCATAATATATAGCATTTAGCGGTGGCTGTTGTACCACGCACCGCGAATCAATGAATAATGAACCTTTTCCCGGTGCAATTAAAATGAAACAGATTCTCCATGCGTAGTTGGTATCATGATTCGTAGATGTCATCATGGAGAAAAAAATACAATTAATTTACAAATGCATAATGAGTTGTCTGTAACTATATCTAGTATGGGAACTATGTAGATATTCTTCTCAAATTTTATTTTCAGAATGAATGAAAGATTTTCTTTTTGAAAATGTAAGTAAAAAAATGGTCGATTGCTTTAATTAATAGAAATATTCAGTCGTGGTAGTGACGATAATGCTGAATTATAGGCCCATCATCAAAACAAGAGCAACTTGATTCTTTACATTGATCTGAGAAAAGAAAATGCATTTCAACCAGTCCAGCATGTCCAGTGCAAGCTGAAGAACATCTCCAAAAGGCACTCGAGGAATCTCCAAATTGGACCCTAAATCCCATTTTTTTTTTTCAAATCACAATAATTTGTGAAAAAGTAAGGACATTTATCATGGTTATTGTCCAAAACTAGTTAATATGTTTTCGTTTGTTCACAACATACACAGCGTTTTTTTTTTTCAATGTAGTGAATACATCGGTTGAATTGCATATAGGAAATGCGCTGATGTACATTCTAATGATCTACATTAGATCGTATGCATAGAGTTGGATAAAGCATCGTATATTAGCATCATATTACTGAAAAAAACCAATCTTAGTGCTTTTTATCAAAACCTTCAAAAATCCCCAAATTTATTTTAATCCCCAAATAATATTTTCCATCCCCAAAGGCTTCTCAAAATTCCCAAATTTTCAGACTTTGGGGATGGAAATCCTCAAATGGCACAACTGATTTCAACCGCAGCTAAAAAAAATATATATTAAGCGTACGTTCTTAATGCGCTCCTTTAATTGGTTGAAAAAAGTCTCGTTTGATTTTATTTTCATTTACGTTTGATTGTGTCCGTTTCTGAATGGGCCCATGAGCGGAATTCAACTATAATGACTATTTGAAAAATAATCTTAGTAACGAATGGCGAGAGAACAATATTTAGATTTATATAGAACAAATTGTACAATCTGTGTTTCCGTTAATCTCCACAATCATCATAGGGATTATAATGGCAATTGAAAGTGAAGATTGACTGGACCTGAAGATTTTTGCGGGGATCGCTTGTATCTCCTTGCTATATACAATAAAAGATTAGATAACGATTAAAAAAAGAGCTTATTTGTAAATTTCATTATCATAAGATGAGTGAGAGAGAAGGGGAGATGGAAAAAAGGAGACAAACAGGAAGAAAGAAGAAGTGAAAGGGAAGATGGGAAGGTAAATCGTTGTGAGCGAGAAGAGAGGGAGGGGTGAGGGTGGAAGGATAAAAGAGGAGAGAGGGAGGGGTGAGGGTGGAAGGATAAAAGAGAAGAGAGGGAGGGGTGAGGGTGGAAGGATAAAAGAGAAGAGAGGGAGGGGTGAGGGTGGAAGGATAAAAGAGGAGAGAGGGAGGGGTGAGGGTGGAAGGATAAAAGAGAAGAGAGGGAGGGGTGAGGGTGGAAGGATAAAAGAGAAGAGAGGGAGGGGTGAGGGTGGAAGGATAAAAGAGAAGAGAGTGAGGGTTGAGGGTGGAAGGAAAAAAGAGAAGAGAGGGAGGGGTGAGGGTGGAAGGATAAAAGAGAAGAGAGGGAGGGGTGAGGGTGGAAGGAAAAAAGAGAAGAGAGGGAGGGGTGAGGGTGGAAGGATAAAAGAGAAGAGAGGGAGGGGTGAGGGTGGAAGGATAAAAGAGGAGAGAGGGAGGGGTGAGGGTGGAAGGGTAAAAGAGAAGAGAGGGAGGGGTGAGGGTGGAAGGATAAAAGAGAAGAGAGGGAGGGGTGAGGGTGGAAGGATAAAAGAGAAGAGAGGGAGGGGTGAGGGTGGAAGGATAAAAGAGGAGAGAGGGAGGGGTGAGGGTGGAAGGATAAAAGAGAAGAGAGGGAGGGGTGAGGGTGGAAGGATAAAAGAGAAGAGAGGGAGGGGTGAGGGTGGAAGGATAAAAGAGGAGAGAGGGAGGGGTGAGGGTGGAAGGATAAAAGAGAAGAGAGGGAGGGGTGAGGGTGGAAGGATAAAAGAGAAGAGAGGGAGGGGTGAGGGTGGAAGGATAAAAGAGAAGAGAGGGAGGGGTGAGGGTGGAAGGAAAAAAGAGAAGAGAGGGAGGGGTGAGGGTGGAAGGATAAAAGAGAAGAGAGGGAGGGGTGAGGGTGGAAGGAAAAAAGAGAAGAGAGGGAGGGGTGAGGGTGGAAGGATAAAAGAGAAGAGAGGGAGGGGTGAGGGTGGAAGGATAAAAGAGGAGAGAGGGAGGGGTGAGGGTGGAAGGGTAAAAGAGAAGAGAGGGAGGGGTGAGGGTGGAAGGATAAAAGAGAAGAGAGGGAGGGGTGAGGGTGGAAGGATAAAAGAGAAGAGAGGGAGGGGTGAGGGTGGAAGGATAAAAGAGAAGAGAGGGAGGGGTGAGGGTGGAAGGATAAAAGAGGAGAGAGGGAGGGGTGAGGGTGGAAGGATAAAAGAGAAGAGAGGGAGGGGTGAGGGTGGAAGGATAAAAGAGAAGAGAGGGAGGGGTGAGGGTGGAAGGATAAAAGAGGAGAGAGGGAGGGGTGTGGGTGGAAGGATAAAAGAGAAGAGAGGGAGGGGTGAGGTGGAAGGATAAAAGAGAAGAGAGGGAGGGGTGAGGGTGGAAGGATAAAAGAGAAGAGAGGGAGGGGTGAGGGTGGAAGGATAAAAGAGGGAGGGGTGAGGGTGGAAGGATAAAAGAGGAGAGAGGGAGGGGTGAGGGTGGAAGGATAAAAGAGAAGAGAGGGAGGGGTGAGGGTGGAAGGATAAAAGAGAAGAGAGGGAGGGGTGAGGGTGGAAGGATAAAAGAGAAGAGAGGGAGGGGTGAGGGTGGAAGGATAAAAGAGAAGAGAGGGAGGGGTGAGGGTGAAGGATAAAAGAGAAGAGAGGGAGGGGTGAGGGTGGAAGGATAAAAGAGAAGAGAGGGAGGGGTGAGGGTGGAAGGTAAAAGAGAAGACAGGGAGGGTGAGGGTGGAAGGATAAAAGAGAAGAGAGGGAGGGGTGAGGGTGGAAGGATAAAAGAGAAGAGAGGGAGGGGTGAGGATGGAAGGATAAAAGAGGGAGGGGTGAGGGTGGAAGGATAAAAGAGGAGAGAGGGAGGGGTGATGGTGGAAGGATAAAAGAGAAGAGAGGGAGGGGTGAGGGTGGAAGGGTAAAAGAGAAGAGAGGGAGGGGTGAGGGTGGAAGGAAAAAAGAGAAGAGAGGGAGGGGTGAGGGTGGAAGGATAAAAGAGAAGAGAGGGAGGGGTGAGGGTGGAAGGATAAAAGAGGAGAGAGGGAGGGGTGAGGGTGGAAGGATAAAAGAGAAGAGAGGGAGGGGTGAGGGTGGAAGGATAAAAGAGAAGAGAGGGAGGGGTGAGGGTGGAAGGATAAAAGAGAAGAGAGGGAGGGGTGAGGGTGGAAGGATAAAAGAGAAGAGAGGGAGGGTGAGGGTGGAAGGATAAAAGAGGAGAGAGGGAGGGGTGAGGGTGGAAGGATAAAAGAGAAGAGAGGGAGGGGTGAGGGTGAAGGATAAAAGAGAAGAGACGGAGGGGTGAGAGTGGAAGGATAAAAGAGAAGAGAGGGAGGGGTGAGAGTGGAAGGATAAAAGAGAAGAGAGGGAGGGGTGAGAGTGGAAGGATAAAAGAGAAGCGAGGGAGGGGTGAGGGTGGAAGGATAAAAGAGAAGAGAGGGAGTGGTGAGGGTGGAAGGATAAAAGAGGAGAGAGGGAGGGGTGAGGGTGCACATGGAAGGATAAAAGAGAAGAGAGGGAGGGGTGAGGGTGGAAGGATAAAAGAGAAGAGAGGGAGGGGTGAGGGTGGAAGGATAAAAGAGAAGAGAGGGAGGGGTGAGGGTGGAAGGATAAAAGAGAAGAGAGGGAGGGGTGAGGGTACGTGGTGGAAGGATAAAAGAGAAGAGAGGAGGGGTGGAAAGAAAAGAGGGAGATAAGAATACTGCATGACGGATTGGATGAAATAAACTTCAATCCCATTTAATGCTAGTACATGTTTGATGTTATAGTCAGGCAGGCGGTACCGGTTCCTTGGAGAACCTTTCATGAAAGTGTATCCGGCTAGACCTGTTTTTCGAAAGTTACCACATATACGGAGCTTCTCGGTCAATCATAATCGACGAAAGTTTTCAAATCTGACATCTACACTGCAAAAACTCCGGTGTTGATTAAACACCAGCCCGGAATCTATATATGTCCACACCAGAGAAGTGTTCGTTGTGGTCTAACACCAGAAAGGTGTTTATACAACACCAATTAGTATTAAAACATCATCGGTTTGATTCCAAGCTGGTGTTGTTTCAATAGTTCTCTGGTGTGGACATATATAGATTCCGGGTTGGTGTTAAATCAACACCGAAGTTTTTGCAGTGTAGTAAGACAAAACAATGTTGATGAAAGCTTTCCCGGGCTTCAGAGCGGCAACAGTATGAAAGGGGAAGTTCACCCTGACAAAAGTTTATTGTAAAAAGAGCAGGAAATATAAGGAAAACAATACTGGCAAAGGTTTGAGGAAATTCCATCACAGAATAAAAAAAAATTATTCGAATCTAAAATTATTTGATTTGTGACGTCATAGGTGAGCAGCTTCTCTACATATCGTCATTTTCTCAGAAAATTGAAAATGATTTTTATTGTAAATTCAGTTTTTCAATACTCAAAAGATATCCACCCGCTCCTAATAAAAATTATAAAAAACAATTCATCAAAAACCATTAAAAATGAAAGTTATACATTTTGTATTACATATCATATGGGGCGGCTGCTCGTTTATGACGTCACAAATCAAAGACTTTGTATTTTAATAATCTTCTATAATGGAAATTCCTCAAACCTTCACCAATATATCAAATTATTTTTTCTGTCATTTTTTTCCAACAAGTTCTCGTCAGGGTGAACTTTCCCTGTATACAACAATCCGGGGCCCCTAACACCAAGTTAGCAATGATCGTAGAACATTTTTTCTACGATTGATTCCATTGACTACAATGTACAATCAATCGACCATTTCCCAATATTTGTTGAAATTGTATTTGATAGAGTCTCTAAAGATAACAATATTAAACATACATTTCGTGACTTATCGGATGACAATATTATTAGATTTCGGGAGAGACTGGCATTGGTTGACTGGAGCGAAATATACAATATTCACGACGTTAATGTTTGTTTTGACAAGTTTATGGACATATTTATGTCGATTTATCAAGAAACTATACCACTAAGAAAATTTTCCCGATCTAATTATAAAAAAATACCCAGACTTCCGTGGGTTTCCAAATCGCTCCTGAAGTCAATAAATCGTAAAAACAATTTATATTGTAAATACAAAAAGAATCCTGAAAATAGTCATTTAAAACGAAAATATATTCGTTATCGGAACGTTCTTACATCCCTGTTACGTTTAGCTAAAAAACAGTATTTTGCTAATCAATTTGATAAGTATAAAAATGATGCATCGAGTACATGGAAGGTGATAAATAATGTTTTACAAACAAAGAAATCGAAGGAGTTCACTAAAGAAATTATAAATAATAATGTAACGGTTGTAAATCCCGCAGATATGGCTGACGTGTTTAACAACTATTTTGTCGATATTGGTGCGACTCTTTGCCATAATATTCCTGAACCTGACAAAAGATTCCAATACTTTCTAAAAAATCCCAACCCTAAAACCATTTTCCTTACTCCGATCACTGAATTTGAAATTAAAAATATTGTAAATAATTTAAAACCTAAAAAAAGTCCTGGATGCGACGAACTTACGAATTGTGTCATAAAACGTGTCATTAATGAAATTTTAACTCCCTTGACTTTTATATTCAACCAATCTTTGGTAACTGGTCTGGTTCCTCAAAATATGAAAGTAGCCAAGGTTGTTCCAGTGTTTAAAAAAGGCGATAAACGGATTGTCAGCAACTATCGTCCAATTTCACTCCTTACTTCCCTGTCTAAAATTCTTGAAAGATTAATATATTCTCGTTTGATAAATTTCTTATCTGATAATCATATATTATGCGATTCCCAATTCGGTTTTAGAAAAAAACATTCCACTGTACACGCCTTACTTTCTTTTATTCACAAAGTGGCAAATGCTATTGATAATTCTCTGCACACAGTTGGTGTATTCCTGGACCTTTCCAAGGCCTTTGACACGATCAATCATGATATTTTGCTTTACAAGTTATCACATTATGGTGTGCGTGGAAAGGCCTTGGAATGGTTCACGAGTTACCTAACTAACAGAAAACAATTTGTTTCAATAGAAGGCCATAAATCTCAAATGAAAACTATTTCTTGCGGTGTACCGCAAGGATCACTCCTAGGCCCACTGCTTTTCTTGTTGTATATTAATGATTTTAATAATTCATCAAATGACCTATCATTTATTCTTTTCGCGGATGACTCGAACCTTTTTTTGTCACACCGTAACCCTAATTTACTACTTACCATTTTGAATAGGGAATTGCGGTCTGTTCAGACATGGATTCAAGCAAATAAGTTGTCACTCAATGTAAACAAAACAAATTTTATGCTTTTCAGTAACTCTTTGAATTCTTTGCCGGACCATGTAATTATAAACAATGTTAATTTGCAACAAGTAAATTCCACCAAATTTCTCGGTCTTTACATTGATCATGAATTATCATGGAAATGTCAAATTGATTATATATGTAAGTTATCTTCTCGTAACACTGGCATTTTGAATAAACTAAAATATTTTTTTCCTGATCACATTTTAAAAACATTATATTCTACACTTGTTCTATCCCATATGAATTATGGAATATTGGCCTGGGGTAATTGCAATACAACCTTAATTGATAAAATATTCACGATACAAAAACGAGCAATTAGAGTGGTTAATCAAGTTGGTTTTTATTCCCATACAAACCCATTATTTTTCCAAAATAAAGTACTCAAAATTTCTGATATATATGCATTTCAAGTTGGTATATTTATGTTTCAGCTTTCAAGAGGTGAATTGCCTGATACATTTGTTTCTATGTTTCAAAGGAACAACCTAATCCACACATATCCCACCCGGCTAAGTGACTCCTATCACCTTCCGCGTACTCGCACTCTCCTTGCTCAAAGAACAATCGCATTTGAAGGGCCCAGGTTTTGGAACGATCTTCCCCATGATATGGTACAGAGTACCTCACTTAATATATTCAAACGTAAATTAAAAGCGATGCTTATCAATTCTTATAATTTCCCTTTGTAAACTTTTATATTCATGTACTTTGTTAATACGCTCTGGCTGAGTAATGAGTAATTAATAATAGTGATAGAGTGGCGGACTCTTTTTTACTTATATATTTTATTACTTTTTTGTATTCCTTACACAATCGTCACATTTTGGCATTACTTTGTTATAATCAATTTCTTACCTGTCCTCTCCTCATTAAGACCGAATTTTTTTCTGGATCCTGCAGACTTAACAAGCCTTGCTTTTTTATGCAGGTTCCCTCATATTTCACTCCTTTTATTTGTCTTTAATTCCAAATCGCTATTCTCTTTAATTTGAATTCATTGTTATGCCTTGTCTGATTTGTATTCTCATGAGTTTTCTGATGTTGTTTTCAAATTTTGTTTGTACTTGTGAAATATGTAAAATAAAGTCAAATCAAATCAAATCAAATCGTAAAAATAAGCTTACGATCAATTGCTAACCTTTGTGTTACGGGACCCAGGTAATGTAAATCGAAATGGTGGCATTGGAAAAGGACGAATCGAGACATAGCTCATCATGGTTGATGGAATTAAGTGTTGTAGCTTGGCGCCTTTCGAGGAAACACTGCGGACCATTGCTCGGGTTTTAATTTTATTGGCCTCGTCAGACACTATTTTAGGGGGGGGTAATATCTCCTTTTCGCAACGTCTAGACGAGGCTCACTGAGAGGCTAGTTTCCTCATCAATTGATCTTACAAAACTAAAGGTTAATCAATGCAGAGTTTTATATACGTCTTATACCCCATATGCCATATAAGCAAGCTTTATGGTGAAATATTCATAAGATATAGAAGTATAATATTAGAACTATCTTGTCGACTTTTTCGATTACTTTTCTTTTTTCTTTTTCCTTCTTCTTCTGCTTTTTCTTCTTCTTTTTTCTTCTTCTTCTTTTTCTTTTTCTTTTGCTTCTCCTTTTTATCATTATTATTATTATCATCATCGTCGTTGTTACCACCATGATCTTCCTCCACCTATTGTATAAACAGATAACCCCTCTTTTTCTATTTCTTTCTTCTTTGTGTAGGGGAAGTATGGTTAGCATAAAAGTTCATGTGCATTAAAAGAGAAAAAATAAACGAGCATAACGTTTAAAATTTCATCAATATTAGATGTATAATAAGAAACTTATGACCTTCAATACTTTTGCTTAATTTTACAAAAACATTCTGGTCGGTATACAAAATATAGAGTCCGATCACGTCACCCATTCGCTATTTATATTGTACGTTATAATGGGAAATGTGAAATATTTGAAATTTTCTCGTTATTATAATTTTGAATCAAATTTTGATTCCTCCCTGAATATGTGTAATAAGCCATTGTTTTACGATTTGCTGAAAAGTTTTGCACTGACAAACCTCTAAAAGTGAAATACTGTAATTAAAAGAAAAATAAAATACAAAATAAGTAATAAGTGAGTGAGTGAGTGACACAATCGACTCTCTAATTTGCATATCACTGTGATGTGCATATAACTCTTTCATGAAAAATTAGTCAATTTGAAATGTCGTAACTTTTTTAGTTTACATCCGAATTCGAGGAAATTTTCATTTTACCTGCTTGGTTGGGTTTTATTTTTAAAGAGTCCACTTTTTGTTGGATTGGATTTGATCTTTGTTTAAACTCTTAGCCTTTCGGACGATGTGCAATCTGGGTCAAGGAACCATATTTTCATACTCTACTTACTTACCTGACTTCATTTCAGTTAACCTCTCTATTTATAAAATGATAGACAGCATAGTTTAGTGGAATCAAATCAAACCTAAGCCATTGAGTCTAACGTCTTTAATTTTCCTTGCATTATGTCGGCAGGAGAACATTATTTTGGTAGACCTTAGCGATACATTGAAAAAGGGAAGGATATGGATACAAGCGTAATGAACCACAAACTATATACAACTGACCCTCGTATCACTATATACAACTGACCCTCGTATCATATCTAGGTCTATTAGACATATCTTACAATATACACAATCAATTCCAATTAAGATTCAATTTCATACGGCGCGGCGTCCCTACCGTTTGACCTATCAATTATCGCTTCCGAACACGGTTGCGAACCAACCATCTCGTATTATATTATATACCCCACATTATTACATCAAAAATTCTGATAGAAAATAATGGGAGGGGGAAGAGGCTGTTGCCTGGCTGTCATGGCAACACACCCAATTAACATAATAAGAGAAGACAACGGTCTTGATTAGTGCGGGTGTGATGTGCTCTCGTATTACAGGTGTATGCATGTCATTTCATTTTGTGTACACTGGAGCACGCAGACGAGATTTTTTTTTGTTCGCTTGGATGATTAACCACCGTGGTCGGTACCAGATCTTAGGCACAGATATGGTGAGTATAATTAAATTAATATTATTGCTATCAGTTAGACTTTTCGGGTGTAATCATTCAAACTATTAGAATTAAAAAAAATCGCTGACAAATTTCGTTCAAGCGCAAGCTTTTGTGATTGAATGGACCGAGAAAGGGTGGTGATACCATGTAATCCTATCAATTTTTTATTAGAATAACTAGTAGAACGTTGAAAGAAAATTGCGATCATTATTTCAAGTATATTTTCATTCTCTAAATCAATCATATGTCTTGCGATAATTGCTTAATCTGCTTCTTGGCACTGGTGTTGGCTCAGTTGGTAGAGCGTCCGTCTCACAACCGGGAGGTCGGGGGTTCAAACCCCGGCCGCGTCAGACCAAAATACGTTAAAAGATGGGAGTTGCTGCTAACATGTTTGGCGTTCAACGATTAAAAGGATAGAGCCTCGTCGATCTGGCGCTGCACAACGGCTGCCGCGCCCACGATATCAATTGGGAAAAGCAAATTTTCGGAGTATTTAATTTCGTGTCTATTTCGAACAATGAAATATGGATTTTTTTTTTTTTCATTTCATTTTCATTAAAACAAGGATTGTAATCTTATTTGCTTCAGCTAAATTTGATCTATTAGTTACAAACATTGCAACAGAATATTTGTAATAGATTGCAAATATTTTCTTACATCACATCCTAATTTTAAGAAACTATCACACCCTACGTTTAAGAAACTTGTTTTTGATGCACATAATAGGCTCTTATTTATTGATATTTGCAAGTGAAACATACTTTAACAGTTAATACGTATGATAGTAGTGGTATGCACAACAGAGTAATAATGACTCCCACTCTCGTCAGCCCAGAGTTACCCTTCCTGGTGGAGGAATTCAGGGAATGGAACTACAAGGTACAAGGTATGAATTCAGGGAATTAATGAAGCGCAAAATAAAAACGAATCTCTTACTTCAGCTTTATTCTGTAAAGAAAAAAAAGTATAAATAAGAGGTATTCTCATGTAAGAAAAGGTATGATAGGAGAGGTTACTCCCGTATCCCTGTTTTAAATTGCCAACTAATCCAGAGTACCATTCATTATCATCATACAGGGTTGGGCTTCATTACTTTCTTCAATTACGTAATGGAAGAAATGTTCAATTACAATTACAATTCAATTGCTTTCTATAAGTCGTAAATTAGATCAATTCATATTTTGTATAATATTGTAACACAACCCATTTTCTGCACTTCCTTATAGCAGTAGTGTCTCCTCTTTCCTCCCTATCATGGGAAAGAATACAGGTTCATGCAAGAGAGCACTATATAGCTATAAGAAAAAAGAGAAATAAGCAATCCCGAGTAAATTGAATAATAAATTAAGTATTTATGTAATTTAACTGAATGTAATTAAAAGTAATTGACAGTAATTTAAGTCAATTACAATTACTATTCCTTAAGAAAATTCAGTTACAATAACAATTACTTTTAAAAATGTAATTAATTACGTAATTATTGATCAATTACTTTGCAATTGAGCCCAACCCAGTGAATGGCTTCATGCCACTTAAAAATGAATTAAATTTTAAATTGTTGAAAGGAAGAAATTTTAACGTTATATGTAAACACAAAAGAGTGTAGTTCAGCTTAATAAATATTCCATCAAATATGAATGTGAAACTACAATTAGCAACAAGATACAAAGCTGGATACACAAAAGAATATTGAACCATATTTTCTTTTTGCAAAATTTATAGGGTGACGACATTCAATCGATCTCAGGGAGTAAAGGAAAGATCAATATTATTACTATTTGTGTGTTGTCGCCTCTCATGAAGAAGTAAAAGCGTGCAGTTAAGCATTTTATGATCGGAAACCTGTCTTTTATTTCCACCCTAATTTAAGCTCTTTAAATTTAACAATGAATACACTAGGACCTGACTTATTATCAGCTTACAGCTGAAGTGGATACTCTCCTTATTTGATAATATTTTTTTTTATTATAATTGATATCACTCTATCAATATGAATGATTTAAAATTCTAAATCAATGACACAAACTCTAATGTTTGTAATTATTCAATTACTATTCTATATACATGTACAATATGTTGAAACTATTTCTAATCGAATGAATTTAGAGTTATGGTAATATATCATTAGCTATGCAGATATGAGACCAAATGAGTTTAACAATAATGATCACAATTACGACTGGACAAAAATCTAAAGGATATATTGCAAGTAGGGGCTAGATGAAACGCCACCATTTTTTCTCTGTTGAATCTATTCTTTCTTTTCTACTTCTTTCCCCATATTCTTATATAACTTCACTACTAGGAAAACCAACAAAGTTGGCGCCTCCCCCCCCCCTCCTATGACGCCGCTCTGAAAAAGGGATGAATATCCATGTTTTGATGACCAGGGACGGATCCAGGATTTTCCAAGGGGCACATTTTTTCGATAAAAAAACTGACAAGCCCCACCCCTCCCCCAAAAATCAACTAAAATCGGAGGTTATTTCGTCCGCGGAAAATTTGAAAAGCCAAAAAAAATAAATAAACAAATAATGGTCCTCACTTTAATTAGGGGGCACACTTAGCTCTAAGCGGTGTATTTACATTACAATATTTGATTGTGGCTCTCAAAAGGCCACCCCCGATCCGCAAGTGTTGATGACCTTCCCGTTCCTTGTCCAGTGTTTGGGTCAATACCGCAAGTAATAATTAAAGACGTGCCACACCAACCATGCACTGTCTCCAAACTGACCAATGGTATGTCTTGTGAATAACGTAATATCTGGGGTCGAATTCACCGCGGTTCTGACTCTGTCATTATACTCTGGAATCCAGCGCAAACGTTAATAATCAATATTGGATGATACCAAGCGGTGGTTATTATTAGGCCTACACTCCAAAAAAAAGTAAAATAAAAAAAAATGCTCCATGAGGGTAATCATGTGTGCAACCAGCATTGGGCATTTCTTTTGGGCACTTTTATTTATCCAGTGCGATGAAGATTTTGCCCATACTAAAATGATTGCTGCTTATTTTCTAACCTTACTGGACAATATGCTTCCCGCATTGGGTAAGATACTTCCCCCAAATTGGTAGTATAATTACTCTCGTGCTGGTTATAGTTTTACCCAATATTTTTACAGCGTACTGCTGATAATAAAAAGGGATGTGGGAGGGAAAGAGTGAATCCGTCTATAGCTAATTTCAACTATACAATTTAAAAACATTATTACACGATAATAATTATTGATGCTTTATAATGTAAACAACACACGTTTATACATCGTCATTTGTAAAGGCGTGTTAACAGAGTAATTCACAAGTGAACCACAGGAAGGCTTGCAAACTTGCTCTGCCACCGTCATAATCGGAGTCAAATTATTTCAGTTTGTGTCTTACAATCTGAAATGATATGTCTCAATTTTGCCACCAACAATGTAAAGCATCAGCAACATGCAACATTAAAATCTATAAAACTTATACAAACGACACAGTAAACATACATAGATTTATGCCAAAAATCAGCTCTTTCATTTGCATATCACAATTATCACCTGTTTTACGAAGAAAAATCCTTTGTACTGGTTTTTGCGCTCACCTGGTCACGATCAAATTAATTCAAATCAATATAGTTCAATAAAAATCTAGGCATTCTGACCGACTAGTCATCTGGTCATGGTAGCTATTGTGCATTTATTATCAAGATCATGTTAAATGATCAGATTTTCTTGTGTGATATACTTTTGTATATCAAAGAGTGCTTAGTAAAGCAATACATTATGCTTGTTAATTAATATTGTAACCATAACCTTGGATTCTATCCAGTCATCATTCCATGACACCGAGCATTGATATACGCTACAGACTGACTAAATTATTTCACGAAACGTTCTTACTATGTCCAAAGTTAGTACTGGAACCACTTTCATCAGTATCTGTCAAGTTAGTACACAGTGACTGAGTAGTGACCGGAAGGGGACATGGACCCCTAAATATTTTCACACCTAAAAAAAATGAAAAAGGGAATGAAAAGGAAAGAAACAGGGCTGAAATATGATATGGTTTTTTTTAAGATTTTGTCAAACTCTATCACAAAAGAAGATTATAATTAAAAAAAGTTCAAATCTTTTTTTACTTTGTCCCATATGCCATGTCTGCCCCACTTATCTTTTTATTTCTGGTCATTAATAATTCTCAGTCTCTCAGTTATCATAATTACTATTTTTTTGGGGGGGGCGGGGGGGGGGGCTATTTACCTAAAAGGCAACACGGACTGTGGTTTGTGTTGAACACACTAAGAAGTTTACAAAATAACAACATGCAAATATCTTGTCGAGAAACAAAATGATTACAGCAGTGATGATACCAGGATTTCAAAAACGGGCAAGTGGAGGTCAAAGGAAAATGTTGAAGTCTACTATTGCCTTTTATTTTTCTACCTTTGTCAAAAATTCAGGGAGTAACGGTGGGGGAGGGGTGGGCGTGCAACTTCCCCCATGTCTTCCCCCATCAGCTTTATGATCCCTTGGATGTTGTCTCGTAGAACCTTGCAATGACACTTATTGGCACCATCTTTCCCGAGACCCTTTCCTCCTTTTCCGCGACCTGACATATTTATGAATAAGATGTAGGCCCTATGTATCGCCACTTTGTCACATGGGAATGAGGTATCGAGTCCGAAAATATTTTCATTATCACATTTTCGAACTTTTATTTCAGGAATGATGATATAACTGTATGTGTTGCATTTGTACAACATTACTTGTTGAAAACAATTACACTGTTTTTTGCTCTTTGAAATGAATTTCTGGTTTGTATGGTGACAATTGAAAACAAATGATATAAACATAACCATTAAAATATAGCGCAATTCGAAAACATGCGTGCCTTATTATTGTTGCACTTACCTTTCTTAGCGATTTGTGGCTAGTAAATTCCTTTACATTTGCTGTTTCAAGTCTGGGTATAAATTCAATGCATACCTGCTTTTCAATAATTTCAAAGATCATTTGATATCATAATGAAACAAAAAATCACAATATATTTCATTAATTTGTTTTAATAAATATTGCATCAAGAGCATCGATAAACAAATTGGATCTAATGGCACTAGATGCATTAAATGCACTTTCCTTTAAAATCTAATCACGAATTTTCTTAGAAAATAAGGAAGAATGACCTCCAGAACTTCAGATATTAAAAAAAGTCTTGATCACTACCTATGCATGTCCCTTGGTGGGTGGGGGGGGGGGGGCAGGGTAGGTGTGGTCACCCGTCCAAGGATTTTAACCATAAAGATATACTGGGCTATTTTTACGTATACATGGTATTAATGCCACCGAACACCATGTACATGTTACGATTAATCTGCGACCCGATTTTGTAATAAAACGTAGTAAAATTTTATGCAAGGTATTGAGAAATGGAATATAGTTGCTGTGTAATGTTATAAATCATATATATTCAAATATATATGTGACTACCCTACCATCCAAAGCCGTGGGTTTGGTCTCAAATGCATGCGCAAGACTTGAAAGGAAAAAAAAATCACGGCACAATGCGGCGCAAGCAGTCGCTTTATACAATTATTTTTTCACAAAAAAAATGTCGAGGGGATGTATTAGATCCCCCCCCCCTTCAAAAATGATATGAAAAGTAGGAAGAAATATTCTACAATACCCAGAGTGCTCAATTAAGAAAAATAAATGACGTCACAATTAGGAGCCCTTTCCCTCAAAATACCCCGGTGTCGCGCAGTTTGTACATGGCATAAGTCATCTTCATTTTGTAGACATTTCAAAATCTTGTCAAGTCGTAACCGCACTTATTTTTATGCTTCTCAAAATGCAGATCGCTCTGTAATCATTATATACTCTGCATTAAAGCATCTTCTCCCAAAGCACGTTTTACTGCGTTATGGTAAAGTCGAAAGGAGCAGAAGCACTCTGTTACCATGGTAGCGCGTGGGTTGAATAGCACCTGTTATACACGCATCAATAACTTCACGCCATCTTCAACATGTCTATTAGTTTTTAATAAAACCTTTTTCATGTCGTTCTTGAATGCAACACATTTTCCATTTTCTGTCTTATTACCCTCTCTGCTCCATATTCTCTTTCATAGGCAGTCGATATTTTCTAAGAAAAAGACTGAAAAGACAAAAATAGAGGAAACAACTCTCACAGGAAATTTATTAACAAAAATTCAATGTAGCAGAAACTGACATCTTTTCCAATAATTTTCGATGGCAGATATTAGCTTAGAAGTCATTGCACCATACTTTAAACGATAATTATTGATCATTAAAGAGATGCTAATAATTGTTTAAGCCTACATTTTTATATTTAAGTATGGATATGCAAAAGTGGGCCAAAATCTAAAAAAGGGGGAGGGACATAAAATAAGAGCGAATGGTGGGATATTTATAGCGAATTAATGTAAATATTTTGGACGAAAATGTATTACGAAGTATCCCATCCTGTATATGTAAAGAAAGGATAATAAGATTGGTAAAATAGCATGGATGTTAACATCAAATATCACGGGCTATACACAAAAGGATAGGAATTATTTGAGAAACCCTTCTGAGCATAATCACAATAAATATTAACATACCAAAATCGAGAAACAAATATAATTTGCACTTCTCGTAGAAGCTATTATTCTGAGAGATTCTACAGAGTGAAATCCTTTTTTTAGGAAATCTGTTATAAATGGGGGTTATATAATTGGCAAGAAAAAAAAAGAATCACCTACTGGTAATTTTACAACAAATTAATAGTAAATTCCGAAGACATAGCCCACTCTTTCAATTCAATTTTAAATATCTGACCTTACAAAACTTAGTAAACCAGATGAAAGCTTTACTATGATTCTCTCGGAACCTGTAACTTCTCCACAATTTTTTAAATCCTACAAGCCCTAATGAAAATAATAGAAATAACAAAACATTATTTTAAGTCAAGTATAAATCACACTGTTCATCCCCTCTGACTCAGATTTTCAATCTGTCAGTTAATACTAGGAAATGTCCAGAGTGCCTCAAAATTGCTAAAGTAAATCCTATTTTTAAGAAATACAATCCATATGAAATAAGTATAAATATAGGCATGTATTCCCCACTGCATAAAACAAAATCCTCCAAAATATTATTTACAAGAGACCATACAAGTTTTTGGATGCATTCATTTTCTTAAATTCATATCAATATACATGATGTACGTGTAGTTTCAGAAAAAAAGTCATTCAAACAAACTCGCTTTAGTGCAGTTACATGATGAAATAACCGATATGCCTTAGCAAATGAAGAAAACGTAATATTTACATCCGTAAATATCAAGGGCCATTTATACGCTAGACCACAAGATTTTACTTCAAAATCTTTACTCATATGGAATCCATGGTGTTGCTCTTTCCTGGTTTAAAAACTATTTAACCATTAGACAACATTAAGTGGTGGGTAATGATGTTTCTTCAACTTTTCTACCAATCCGATTCTTGGTATACTCTATTAATTAAACAACCGCAATCCTTGTAAAAGGATTATTACAATTAATTGATTTTACTGTATATCACGTATAACAATCTATTATGGGCTATCACAAAAAAAACTATGTTTGCAAAAGAAAACCCTCCGCATTTGCACTGGTTCACAATGTACAGTGCGTATCAAAAAAAAAAACGGGACAGATTTTAAAAAATTATAAAAAATTTTTGTTTCAAATTATGATCTCTATATTTTGGTGTCAATAGGTGCTCTGAGGTCTTATCCTTCAAATACCATTAAAATTATTTAGTTTCGTTCATGCTTGAGCGAGCACGGAATGTTGTTGTCTGGGGTTAAAAAGGAGGCTTGCGCCAGAATGGCATAAAACGATGAATATGATGATCGGAGTTCTTGCTAATCAACAGACTTCCTCTTAATCTTTTCACTATCTTTGCCATAATTTTCGAATTATGCGGTCAAAATTCATTTCCAAATTTACTTATTTGCTTGAATATTTCTGTTGTTGTTCCTTTTTTATATGTTCTCTTTTAGCTTTGAATATTCCTTCTTTATGCAAGAACATTTTTTTAACCGAAGTATGGGAGAGCGTGTTTTTTTTCAAATCCTTTCATTGCGTGCTAAAAAAGTTATGGTGCCTTTGAACAGTGGCATACTGATGGGTGGAAAGTGAATACTGATGGGTGGGGGCTCGGGGTGCTCCCCCCCCCCCCAAAAAAAAAAATCATGACCAAGAAAAAAAGTGGAAAGGAAAATGAAAGAAAACATAGAAAATGAAATATGATATCATTTTCTGAATATTATGTCAAAATCACAAAATTTGATATTTTAATAAAAAAGTGGAAACGTTTGCTTGCTCGTTTCACAACTTTTTAATACATTTTATTCGATCTGCCATATCTTGTTCCTTCAAAATTGACTCAATGAACCATTGACATTGAAAGATATGAATCCTTTCCTGTTTGTCCTGTCAAGCACATAATTATACTTGGTGAAGGATTCAATAACCCCTTGAAAATAGGATTTATGTCTTTTATAGGTACCATAACATAATTTGTTTCACATTATAAAAGGATTTGAATAATTACAAATTCTCCCAATTAATAATGGAAATCTTCTTACTTGGGTTGACAAAAAGTCTTCTTTAAAAAAAAGTCTTCTTTTCTTACTTATGAAAAAAAATCAAAGGTAAAAGAAGTTTAGATGAAAAACAAAATAATTCAGGTAAATAAATAAATTTGTAAATGAATTTTGACAGCATAATTCGAAAATTATGGCAAAGATAATGAATAGATTAAGAGGAAGTCTGCTAATTAGCCAAAAGTCTAATCATCAAATTTCTCATTTCTGCCATTTTGGCGCAAGCCTCTTTTTGAACCCCCGACAAAAACGTCCCGTGTTCGCTCAAGCATGAACAAAATTTATTTTTTTGAATGGCATTTCAAAGATAAGATCTCAGAGCATCTATAAACATCAAAATATAGATATAATAATTTGAAACAATTTTTTATAGACTTTTCAAAAATGTCCCGTTTTTTTATACTCACTGTATAACTCACACCAGACCATTATTTTACCAATTGAAAACTCTGACAGTATTTGACATTGATACACTACAAAGTTTTCTGTTCACAGTTTTCATTTAAAAAAATGTATACTTTTAATAAAACCATTCACGATTTCCCATCCCGTAAATCTTCTAATTTACAGTTAGTTAATCCAAAATTATTCATTGCCAAGAAGTCCACATGCAAGACATTATTGTCCTGACCTTTGGAATCCTCTCTCAGACAGCCAGACTCAATCCTATTGACTGTTCCCTTTATAATTTAAAGCGAACGTTAAGGCCGTGTACTAATGGAATATGCATGGCAAACATGGCAAGCTGTATGTGTCATAATCTTTTCATTTTTCACCACCACCACCACCACCCCCACCATCATCATCATCATCATCACCATCATCATCATCTCCAGTATCATCATCATCATCACCATCATCATCGTAATCATCATTACCATTATCATCACCATCATCATGATCATCATCACTATCATCATCATCATTATCGTCATCATCATCATCATCACCATCATCATCATTATCGTCATCATTATCGTCATCATTTTCGGCATTATCATCATTGACATTTTCTATTATGATTACATATTATTACAAGTGGTGGATTTTTTTCTTCCATTTTTAATGTTACTGTTTTAATGTTTCTTATTCATCAATTCTGCTCATTCAATATGATTTAGTATATGTTTTGGTTTATCTTATTCTCAATCATCGTTGCTTACAATGACAATCCATCTTCTGCAAGTGATTTTATGTGCAATGATGTGTATTTCTGATATTGTCAAAACGTCTTTGTTATATATATGTTTCTATATTATATTGTTATGCAGAAGAAAAAAATAAATCAAATAAATTTTCAAGAATTTTATGGAATTCAACCAAATGAACATAGAAATAAAGAGGCGGATAAGCGAATCGTCATCAATGGTGATGATAAAAAAGGACATTCGAATTTACAAGTAATATAAGTTTGTTTTATTTACAGGCATCTCAAGGGAACGATCAGGTCAAATGTGACGAACCGGTTCAGATGTTTAAATTAACTGCAGAGCAAATGGAAGGTAAGTCACATATAAATACTACATTATTTCTACTACTATACTACTATACTACTACCACGCTACTTCTACTACTACTACTATTACTACTATTACTTCTTCTATTACTACTACTACTACTACTACTACTACTACTATTACTATACTACTATACTATACTACTACTACTACTACTATACTACTACTACTACTACTACTACTACTACTACTACTACTACTACTACTACTACTACTACTACTATACTACTACTACTACTACTACTACTACTACTACTACTACTACTACTACTACTATACTACTACTACTACTACTACTACTACTATACTACTACTACTACTATACTACTGCTACTACTACTATTACTATATACTACTACAACAACCACTACTACTAATACTAATACTTATACTCCTACTTAGCTACTATACTACTACGACTACATTGCTATATTGATGTTATAATGACGATGATGTACAAGACCAGATGACTGTATAGATTAATGATAATAACATTGAAAATAATAATCATAAAATTAGAATAATCATTCTGACAATAATAGCGATAACATTATTTATAATCTTTGTTATAGCAACAACAAACTCATATGATCAGGTTATGACTGAACGTCCTATTGTCTGTTTTCGACCCACCATTATTTTCAATCCTTTTAGATATCTTGAAGTAGGCTAATTATTCTGCAATCATATTGATTAAAAATGGTTAATAAAACCGCGTTATATTTGCATAATTGACCCAATAGCCTCATATTCTACCACATTAAACCACCTTCATGTTGAACCCACAAAGTGAGTTATTGGCATGAATAATGCCACTGTCAGACCGGCCAAATCGACAGCAGATCGACAAAAGCTGCTAAAGGTCAGGTCCACCCTATAAAAAATTTCATCAAAATCGGATGTAAAATAAAAAAGTAATGACATTTTAAAGTTTCGCTTATCACAAAACAATTATATCCACAATTACTGACATGCAAATGAGAGAGTCAATGATGTCTCTCACTATTTCTTTTGTTTTTTATTGTTTGAAATATAGAATATTTCAATTTTTACAGTTTTGACATTAAGGACCAACTTGACTGAACCATAAAATGTTAAGGCGATGGTAATTCCACGTATTCAGGGAGGAATGAAACTTTGTTTCAAAGAGAATGAGGAGAAAATGGGAATAAATCATATTTCATATAATGAAATACATAAGAAATAGTGAGTGAGTGAGTGAGTGATGTCATCAGTCCCCTCATGTGCATACCGACCAGGATGTGCATATAACTGTCTTGTGAAATTAAGTGAAACTTCAAAATGTCATAACTTTCTTATCTTAAAATCGATTTCGATGAATTTTTTCAGTGTTATACTTTTGGGATTTTTCTCGTTTTATTCAAGTCAACTCTTTGTTGGGGTGGACTTGTCCTTTAATTTCAATAGATCGGGTTGGAGTAGGTTTCGTTGGTGTGTTCACTAATTCAATCCGGATCATAATGGAGGATTATTGGGATAATGAATTCTTCCTTGCCGTCATTGCTATAATGTGAAAAGACCTGAAATTGTCATTTTACCAATATCTTTAATTCATGAAACTCATGGTCACGTTATTAAGAACACACTTATTTGTCGATCAATTTGCTGTTGTTGTAAGAGGCTTGCTTAGAAGTAATATATACACTCTTGTTCAATTCGTTTATTTCCATTACCAACGACTACAATATATTGTCCCGTTCATCTTAATATATAATTGGGAATAATACACATGATAAAAACAGGTTGGTTGTGGAGGAGGCTGCTATAGAGACGGGGGTTGTACAGTGCTTTTATTATTTTAAAAGTATTAATTCTTATAGAGTAAAGACAAAAAATAAGACCTTGCGTACTTCAGAAAATATATCTCTGTCACCGTACATGCTATAGAGATTGAACTTAAACACATATGGATGGTGTGGTATAGTGGCTAGAGCAGTGGACTTTCAACCGTAGGGTTGTGAGTTCGAATCCCCGCTCTGCCATTGTCTCCACTTTGATAAAAAGACCCGAGAATAATTTGTGTCGTCTATAAGGTCAGCAACTTTGCCTGATTAACTTAGACCTAAAATGTTTTATATATTTGTTATGTACAAGCTTCGGGCATTACACCAGCAAAAAACCGTGTTGCCGAGTTCCTACTGTATTTTACCATAACAGAAACAAAAGCCTCTGTTATGTTCATGACATGAAAATGCTCCTCAATGTGGACATATTTTTCTGTATTTTGGGACATCGAAGAGAGATAGATAGTACACACAGCACGTATGATTATTTTCAATTCATAACCCCACTACGCTCTCATAAACAATTCACAAATCAATTCTGATATTACTTCATTATAGAAGCAGGTCTCTTTCCTGTCCTTGAGAATGAAGCGATTTATTCATTAAAAACCTTCGCATATACCAGCAAATACCACCTTGTAGAATCAAATGTATTAGCGATTGTAACGGGGGGGCAGGGGGCAGACTGCCCCCCCCCCCCCACGAGTCACAACTCATGCAGGGGACGTATCCCTGCCCCCCTGACGAGTCACAACAGATCCAGGGGACGTACCCCCCCCCCTTGAGAAGCCAAATTAATAATATGTAATGTAAAAATGCAATGAAAATAAACGTGTGATCCCTCTTTTGAAACTAAAAACTTTTTTTTTTGCTTGTCAAATTTTTTCGCGGACGAAATATCCTTAAAATATTTGCCCCCCTTTTGGAAAATCCTAGATACGCCAGTGATTCTACGGCTAAAAATAATTCCATTACGTTTTACCTCGATATTTGAATTTCATTAAACATTATTATCAAATTTAATCTCTGCCAATGCACGGGCATGGTTACCATGGTAACTAGTAAATGGATTGTGTTGCGTTGGCAACAAAAAAGAAAATCTCTAATTATGATATAGAAATGTCAAGATCATCATGAAAAAAGTCAAAAGATGTTTTTTTTTTGTTTTTTTTTAGGAAAGCGAATGGTATAAATCGATTGCTAAAAAAAATTAAGACTTTATTAGAGTTTTGCTTATTATTTGAAAAGAACCCCCAATATTGATTTATATTTTGTTTGTTGGCGTTGATGTATTTTGGGTTGGAGCCATATGATTCATTTTCAAGTTTAATTTATTTAACCAATCTAAGATAACAAATGGATTTAAAAAATCAATGGAAAGGACAGGAAAGAGGCAGAGTTTTGTAATGATTTAAACAGTTAAAATAATGGGCATAATAACTACATAAATAAATGTAAAGGGTGTTTTGTGAGTGCTTTAACATTTTATTCATTTCTATGTTATCATTTATGTGAAAACATTTGTTTATTTATGTCAGGGGCCGCGGAACGGGTTTCAAAGTGGGGGGGCTGGCCATGCAAAAAAATCACAATGCTATGGTAATTTTTACATTTTGTACACGGTTTTTTGAAAAAAGTGTGGGGCTGAAGCCTCCCCCCGCCCCCTGCTTCCGCGGCCCCTGTATGTTATTAAAGGACAAGTCCACCCAAACAAAACGTTGATTTTAATGAAAAGAGAAAAATCCAACAAGCATAACACTGAAAATTTCATCAAAGTCCGATGTAAAATAAGAAAGTTATGACATTTTAAAATTTCGCCTTATTTCACAAAACAGTTTAACTGTTTTGTGAAATAAGGCGAAATTTTAAAATGTCATAACTATATATGAACACCCTGGCTGGTATGCAAATTAAGAGACTATGACGTCATCCACTCACTTTTTCTTTTGTAGATTATTATATGAAATATGGAATATTTTAATTTTCTCCTCGTTGTCAAGTGATACAACGATTAATTAGTCCCTGAACATGTGGAATTAGCATTGTTTAAAATACTATGCTTCAGTCAAGTTGGTCCTTATTGTCAAATCTATAAAAAATGAAATATTGTATAATTCAAAGAATAAAAAACAAAGGAAATTGTGAGTGATGGACATCATCGACTGGCTCACCTAGTTGTGTTGTATTGTATTGTATTGCATTGTGCGTATCACTGTTTTGTGAAAATTAAGCGAAACTTTAAAATGTCATAACTTTCTTATTTTATATCCGATTTTGATTAAATTTTCAGCACTATGCTAGTTTGATTTTTCTCTATTCAATCAAGTCAGCATTTTCCTGGGGTGGACCTGACCTTTAAGCATTGTCTAGATAATGACTCAGTATTTTACATGTTTAATATTGATGTAATTTGTTGTATTTTGTTGTAATCTTGATTCTGATTTTATCAGGTGATTAATGTTTTTGCTGAGCCTTTAGTGAATAAATATATTCTGATATATTAATGACAAATATAATCAAATATAAAACATTCATAAAAAGATATTACATCAGGGTGGTTTCATTATATCATGTCTTTGATTCAAAGGCAATTAAACACTGATTTATCTATCATGGGCGATGTACTCGTCGGGGGGGGGATCCCTCAAATTTCGAATCTTGCACAGCACCTTATGGGAGAGCAATGTCCCGCCCACCCCCCCCCCCTGGGGAGGCAAACTCTAACGAAATCACTCCCACTATAAACTAATACTGGAATTAGCCATCCTGACAAATCATTACAGTATCATGTTCTTTGCAAAGTTGTCAAATTTCATAAAAATATTATATGAATTATATAATTTATCTGATTTCCCCCGTCTCTTTCCCTCCTAATTCTTTTATCTTTTCTTCTCCCTCCCTCTTCCTCCTTGTCGCTTTCTTTGATTCCCCTCTTAACTCTCTCACATCATCCGTTGACTTCGATCGTCTCGTTTTCCTATTCGACCTCCAACATCATCGCAGAGTTCAGAGAAGCTTTTAATAGTTTTGATCGCAACAATGATGGCGTCATATCCGTGGATGAGTTTGGTGATGTCATCAGGTCACTAGGTCATAAACATTCCAAGAAAGATATCGAGGAAGCTATTCAAAGATTTGATGAAAATAGTAAGTAACAACTGGAATCATAATCATAGTTACAAGCATGTCGCTAATGATGATGATGATGATGAAGATGATGATGATGATGATGATGATGATGATGGTGATGATGATGATGATGATGATGATGATGATGGTGATGGTGATGATGATGATGATGATGATGATGATGATGATGATGATGATGATGATGATGATGAAGGTGATGCTGGTGATGACGATGATATGTGATGATAACTGGAAGCTTTGAGACAATTCCTTTTTCAAATCAAGAAGGCTACTTTTATCCTAACGAATTATTCAAGTCATTATACGTTTTCCGATCAACACGATTAATCCAAATCATGTGACTGTTCGGATTTTTTTTTCTCTCCAGAAAATGGTACAATAGAATTCGACGAGTTTATCAAGATGGTTGGACTACTTCCTACGAGTGATAAAGAACAAGACCAAGAAGAACTAAAGAAAGCATTTCAGTTATTTGACAAAGATGGTAACGGTTATATCAGGTTAGATTTTTTCTGTTTCTCTACATCTACCTAATAACCTAAACCTAAAAATACTTGTCAGTTGTGATTATATGAATCAGTGAATTATCAACAAATGACCTATTCATCAAATCATGTATAATTACAATCAATAAGCATCATAGCATTCGGTTGCCAATGGAGAAAAATAATTATCGAAAAAAAATCAAAAAAATATTTGGATGTATAGATAAGTTTAACGGAGTGATGTTTAGTGATAAGTTTGATAGGAGCAACTGAAATCCTTGAATCTGATTGGTTTAGATCATTCCTTTGGCACAATGCACTAAAATGGGTTTCATGAAACATTCCCTGTGCATGGGATGGCAATAACTTTATCCTATCTTTAATCAGTCATCACAAAACCAACATTAAGTCACCCAATGTATAAATGTTTTGAGATTCTATATGGCTAAAAAAAAACACATAATACGCTCTTTTTAAATGATATGTAGCTTGTCAAATCTGATCGACAATAACCCAGAGAAGTATTTCATTGAATGAAGAAGAAATTCGATAAGAGTTTATAAAAGTAACAAGGGAAAACATCAAAACAACTTTGAAATTCTATGTTCACTCAAGCATGGGATGTTGACACTGTGCAATATAATTTATCTCGGTGAAACTCCCAAGCAGTTCATAAAATTGTGTCAAAGAAAAAAAATTATATCGTCTTCGTTTTTAACTTTTCAACTTCGAATTTTGACATTATAGAATAGTGGAATTACATTTTCAGATAAGCTTCTTCTTTTTTTTCATTTAATAACAATTTATAATTAGGCCTATTTATACAGGGAACCTTCCCTGTTGACTTACTATTGGTTTGGGTGGCTGGTTACATTAATGATTTGATGCAAAAGTATTTAACTTATCAACTAGAATTATGTGGATATTCATATAAGATCCTGGTTCGATTAGATCATCTTATGTTTGGGTCATGACATCCTTTTATTTTAAGTGGCTTTGAAACCAATGCATTAGAACGTTTTTTACTTATCATTAAAGCATAAAAGACTAAAGTTTTTATTAAATAGCATAAAAATCCAATAACAATGTTCACTTTCAAATATTAAATTCTTTAACTGGCATAGCTGAGTTGATGACTGTTGTTTAAACTCTCTTGAAACTCTGTAAATTCATGGGGTGAACCAGGAGGTATGTAAAGTGTCAAAATTAATTTGAGACCCATTCCGAACTGAATATGAATTGTTTTTGTGTTTATGAAGTGCTGCTGAGCTGAAGTTGGCGATGACGACACTTGGTGAACCCTTAACGGATGATGAGGTTGCAGAAATGATTGCCAACGCAGATATTGACCAAGATGGAAAGATTAATTATGGAGGTAGGAATACATGTAAATTCTTTCGTAAGAGGGTTTTGTCAATGGAATGAACATGAATATTATCCCCGTGGCGGTTGTGGTATGAATTATGCAGTACGTATTAATCATCACCACCACCAACATCATCATCATCATCATCATGATCACCACCACCACATTATCATCATCGTCATTATAATCTCCATCATCGTCATCATCATCATCAACGTCACCATCACCACCAGCAGTATAAAGCCGTATTATCGACTTTGTGAAATAAAATAGATAAATAAAATAGAATAACAACTTTATTATTTATATTGATAAATAGGACCTCCGTTTTGTTCTTATCATTTGAGTGGATGCGATCTGGGAGTTCACATGACAGCTCAATATTGGCTTCAATAATGCATGCGATTGGAAATAATTCGTTATTCATTTTTTCTTTCAGAATTCGTTGAAATGATAATGCAATCTTCAGAGAATTCATGAGACACACACACACAATGGATGAACGGCGTCTTCATGTCTAGACCACTATCGAAGTACATTATCAATAAAGAGATGTATTGTCTGATATCCAGCATTGCTCTATAGGTATAAACATTTTTGAAAATGTAATAAAGGAACTATAAATAAATACCGTATTGGTTTATAACTCCCTTTTGATATGCCTACGAAGATCTTAAATTAAAAGTGGAATCGAAAATAAATGACAGGCTCACAACTCCTCAACTAAGGAAGAAGAATGGGTGTCGTAAGTATAGGTGTTGATCACCGGAGGGGTGGGGGATATCCACATATGTCAGGTAGGGGGTGGCCTGTGTTATCATCTCCCAATAATTTACGGTCGACCATCATAATATGTACGATGACAAGTATGATCACGGTGTTAAAGAACAAGTATGAGATGATCATGATGATGGTAGTATTGATTGTTGTTTGTCTTATTCATACACAATGATGATCATCAATCGAAATTTTCTTATGTTAAAATGAATGTTATTGAATGAAACAATTCCTTTTAAAAACTGTTCAAGTCAGATGGGTGGAGAAAGAAGAAATTCCAGGATGAAATAGAATAACATTTTTATTTTAAAAAAATACCCCTTCCCGCGAGTGCATTGTGTGTGCCCCGTTTATTTGATCACCACTCGGAATGTCACTTCATTTTTGTTAGAAATATTTATCCCGGTTTAATGTAGAATAAGTGAAGAAGATATAAAAGAGATGAGAATTTAATTTCAAAAAGAGTTTATAGAAATGGAAATTACGATGAAATCTGACAAGAGTTTTTTAAATGGCTCATTATCAGGAAAATTCTTCAAAAATTTCACCTCGCGCTTCGCGCTAGAATTATTGATCTCGTCCTTACGTATACGTAGTTCCCAGTATTGTTGTAGAAGTAAAGCTAACATATACTTTAAAAAAACGCCCTCTCTACCGCTGATGTACAGATGTGGGGTTTAGGAGCCACGGACCTCCAACAAAGTTTCAAGAAAGAAGTAGAAAAGGAATAAAAGAAACGGGGAAAATGTGGAATATTTCACATTTCTAAAATATCATATCAAAATGTATCACAAAATTAGATTTTAAAAAACGTCAAAATTTTGAACTATTTTTAGAAGTAGCAGTAGAAGTATAGTAGTAGTAGTAGTAGTAGTAGTAGTAGTAGTAGTAGTAGTAGTAGTAGTAGTAGTAGCGGTACACTATATATCTTTCTTTGGCAAAATTATTTGTCCTGAAAAGGACCACCCAATCTTGACGTCTTTAGGAGAATGCTCCAGGAGAAAGCTTTGGATGGTATGATTGTCAAAAAATAATAAAAATATGATATCGCCTATTGCTCATTATCTAGTATTATATAGGTTTGTTGCGAGATTCAAATGTGTTTTTATACGACGCACATTATTATTTTAATTATAATTTACGAATCATGATTGGTTAATATCACCATGTTATCATGGTTATTACAAGCTTTCTTACATTTACCTGTTTTAACTGATATCTAGTCTGGTGTAATTGATGTATATCTGAAAGTGTATAATTGTAAACGGTGTTTATGTGTATTGTGTAATACTAATGAAGCTTGAAGGTTTGGTTGGTAGACATGGTGTAATACAATTAGGATTGATTTATTATTGTTTGTCAAGTAGTTTAAAGGGTAACATCTACTCAATGTATGTACAACAGGAATGTCAATGAAATGTGTTTGATTTGAAACTTGTTCTGTCCCCCTCATGATTTTCGTTAATTCAGGGATCGCGAAAGCGGAGGGGGGGGAGCTCCCACTTTTTTAGCTTCTTCTGATTGTGTGTGTTGATGTTGTTATGTTTTTTGCCTGGTCACCCCCCCCCCCATCCACTTTCGGCTTTTGTCTCCACCTTTTTTCCTGTTCTGGTGGAACAGAGTTCCTGAAGACGTCAAAAATTGTATCTCTGTTGAGTCCTTCAAAAAATGTTCTTAAAACCTTTCTGTTTACTTCTTAATTTCTTTATGCGCCTTGAACATTCTGCAGAGTGGATTTGGCGCTTTATAAGTAACAATTATTATTATTCATGTGATATTGTTCTATAACTAGCAGTTGGAATCGTGGTTCTACATGTATATTTATTTTGTGGGGGGTTCGGGTGGGCATCTCTATCATTTTCCCCTAAATGAACATATAAAGATCCAAACAATTCAATGGCTTGTCAGTTGCATTTGAATGTACCTGAGAAACGGGCCTGCACTCCCAAGATTTTCCCAGGGGTGCTGCGTGTATTATTTTTCAGAGGCAGCACCCCTGGAATTCTGGAAGGTGTGTCAAATGGGAGAAATGTATGTAAAATCACCAAGAATATGTGTTGAAACATCTTTTTTTTGCATGTCAAATTTACTTCAGCCCCCCCCCCCAACAAAAAAAACCGTTCTCAGGGTCCTGCCCCTGTGTATTTGTCGCGTTTTATTTCTTTTTTATGTTGTTAAGGAGATACAGACTAACGGCCTTGTATTTGGCACCACAACTGTAGTTATGTTTCCAACTCATAATGCAACTCTCTGAGTAGAGCAGACTTTATAACCAGGCCCAAATTGAATGATAAAACACTCATTCACTACACAATACACTAAATGTCTCTATATCTAAATTTATGATGTTACATAAACAACGATCTTTCTCTCAAAAACATTCTTTTTCTTCTCTAAACCAATATACGAATAACGTTTCGGACTAATTTATTTATTTCTAGTCATTTCGAAAGTTTGATTTGAGACTATACACAATGATGGTGAGTCCCCTCGACCACCCCCCTTAATCAGTCAAACTCTCTAGGAGATATGTTTGTAAATACACGTTTTCTCTTTGATTTTTTTTCATTAGAGAAATGGTCAATGCCACTTATGAAAATGTGATAATACATTTCACTGGATAGTTTCACGAGTGATGTTAAATGTGTTTATTTATTAAAGAACAAAGATTCCGAAAAGAAAATAAAGTTTAAAGATGACTCATCTCTTTTGTACAAGGTTTGCCACAAGCAGATAATAGCGAGTTTTCGCAACACAAGGCACACACTTTCTAGAACTTTGAGAATCTATTGACAATCACCGTCAAATCACATTGAACAGCTTTATGATCGTAGTCAAAATTGGTGAACCAGGGGCCCGTCTTACAAAGACTTGCAACTGATCCGCTTCATTAGAAAGCCAGCGAAGTCAACAAATAAAATGCATGTTTGCTCAAAAAAATTCTCTATGCATAATTTCATTGATATTTTCTTGACAGTTCAGTGTGTTATCCTTTGTTTACAAAGGACATTTTGCACATTGCATGTAGACAAAATTATGACACTGATGGATTTCCATAGTTACGATTGATTGGATCAATGGCAACTGTTTGTAAGACAAGGCCCAGGGGCCCGTTGCAGAAAGGGTTGCAACCATTGCAACTCTAACAATCATGCGTAACTTGATATTCAACCAATCAACAGCGCGCATTTGGGACTTGCGATTGATTTTTTTGCTTGCATTTAAACGCAAACCTTTCTTCAACGGGCCCCTGTACAGCAGATAGTCCTGATGAGATTCGGAGATGACAAAAAGTGCAAATATCGTTCCAGAGCCCCGACATTTCTGGTTTTATTCACATATTTTCGACAAAGTCCTCTTTGTGATGAAGGGCTTTTTGACAATAGATTCTCTATGTTCCAGAAAGACTGTCTGCCTAGTGTTGCAAAATCTTACCAGTGATAGGACGAGATGATGACTTATGGGAGAGAAAATCGTTATGTACAACGTACAGTGATAAATAGGAAAATGAAAGGTAAGAGAGGCGATGAAAGGAGAGGGAAGATAGAGAACGGGAGGGATGGAAGTTGAGAGGGACAGAAAGAGCAGGGAGAGGTTGTCAGAGGGAGGAAAAATAAAAAGATAGGGAAGACGAGAGTGAATAAAATAGGATAACAGAGGGAGAGCGGGATGCTAAATGGGGATAGTGTCAGAGAATAAGAGTGAAGTATTAAATGAAAACAGACAGAATAGGAGAGGGAGAGAAAATGGACAGGGGGTCCAGTGCCCTGTTGGATAAAAGTTACCATTATTGTCACTTTGCCATTCAATGGTAGCTTTCATGGGAATCCTTGATTTTGATTGGCTGTTGATCAGCGTTACCATGGTAGTTAGTGACCGTAATAGTAATCTTTAGGCAACAGGAGAGGAAAGAGAGTAGGGTTACATATCTGTTATTTCTTTACGTTTACTGGAAAATCGCAGGCCGGTTCAAGTTCAGTTATGTAAATAACACATTTTTCCCCCTTTCTCCTCAAATTGTTTATGAAGTTAACTCCAAACCGACTAATGGGATGTCTGAAAATAAAGGATCTATCCGGGGTCAGTTTCACCGGTATACAATGTAGCTGCATGTTACTCTTCTTCCTAAAAGGACAAGTCCACCCAAACATAAAATTGATTTGAAAAAAAGAACAAATCCAACAAGCATAACACTGAAAATTTCATCGAAATCGGATGTAAAATAAGAAAGTTCTGGCATTTTAGAGTTTCGCTTGATTTCACGAAAAAGTTATATTCACATCCTGGTCGGTATGTAAATGAGGAGACTGATGACGTCATTCACTATTTCTTTTGTATTTTATTACATGAAATATTCTATTTTTCTCCTCATTGTCAAGTGAAACATTGATTAATTCCTCCCTAAAAAGTGGAATTAGCATTATTTAATACATGGTTCAGTCAAGTTGGTCCTTATTGTAAAAACTGAAATATTGTATAATTCAAACAATGAAAAACAAAATAGTGAGTGTTGGACATCATCGTCTGTCCCATTTGCATGCCACTGAGTTGTACGTATCACTGTTTTGTGAAAAATAAGCAAAACTTAAAATTTCAACTTTATTTTACATCCAATTATGATGAAATTTTTAGCCTTATGCTAGTTTCTCTTTTTATTCAAATCAACATTTTTCTTGGATGGACTTGTCCTTTAAATTACATTCAAGCACAACTCATTAAATAAAAAAGTTTCAAATACTTGCTAAGATTGAAAGTCTTGAGTTATGTTTGATTGTAACTCCTCCTGCAACGACTCCCTTTTCATCACATTTCCATTTTAGTATACTGTGGAAAGATGGTGCACCCCCCCCCCCCCCGGCCACATTAACCAACCTACCAACGGTACTAACCACTCTCTTTCATTCAATATGAACTTCCTCACCTCCCATATCATCCTTCATACACAAACCAGTCCCCTTTACTCAAGCCTCCTAACCTTATTTGAGCTTCTCTGTATTCACCCCATCACATTATCATTACTAAAATCATTGTCAGCTCCTCTGCCACTATCCCCCTATCCCCCCTCCATTGACAGACATACTCAATCTAGGTTCACAATGTCCCTTCAAAAGATTGGCTTGTATGGTTTGTCCAACAAGTTGTAGTTTCATTTGTGCAGAATAAGTCCATCATTATTCTGGGGAAGGGTTTCATGAAATAAGTGGCTAGTGATTTTCACTGACAAATTTGCCCCGAGTCAATCATTTGCTATAATTCTGGTAGCTTATAATGTCTAATTACGGACTACTTGTTTCATGAAATGTTCCCAATTTTTTTCCAAGAAACTAAATGCATAAAAAAGCCTAATGATAGTCTGTAAGCACAGACCCTGATTTGAAATTTGCTCAATAAGAGAGCCTTGACACAAAGACAAATTGCAATTGAAATTTAGGACCTTGTATAAATCATTGGCAGGGAATTTAGGCTCCATATTCAGACCTATTTCCTTGACAAATTGGTTTACACAGCATACTAGTCTCAACTCAATATCTGTAGATTACAAGAGTCACGAATATAAGAAACAAAGAATGTAAATAACTAATTTTAAAGATGTAATCTATTCAATACACACAATAAAACATAGTATAAGCAAGCTCAAATATTTGATAGTTCAGAAAATCATGATCAAGTCATGAATTGGGGATTTCTCGGCTGAGACATTGGGAGTGCTCTTCTGGGTGGAAAGCTGTTGAAAACTCATGTTTATATTTAAAACAAAAAGATTTTTAAATCTAATTATCAGGTTTCCGTTTTGATTGATAAGGTTGACGAGGCTGTCCGACTGGTTTGGATGTTGACAAGGGAACGGTGATCTCCATGAAACAAAGTATGGAATTCCCTGGGAGAAAGTACACTTGACTTGCAGACAAAGATAAATTCTATTTATAGTTCATGATGTAATGATGACATCATCCATTGACAAGATTTCTTGGTTTCTTCCATTTTCCAGACTCGTACATCTCCTCTGTGTATTTCTAGATGTAAAAAAAGAAGAAACAAACATTCTAAAAATATCATGTTGTGCACTTCAAATACAAAGACTTGTAATATGAAAAACAATACGAGTTTACTGACAGCGCCATCCAGTATAATAAATGAATTAATGAATAAATCAATAATAAACAAGATACTATGAATGAATTAAAGAATGAATGAATGAATGAATGAGTGAATGAAACTTATAGAAGGTCAACTTACAATACGCAGTATGTACATGTACATTGTTTCTTACTTTCTTTTATTTCTTTGACCCAACTCATACTGAGTTCAAAAAGAGAAGTTTTCAAAATTTCATTACAATTCATTAAATTCAATATTTAGATCAATGTGAGGTTTAGAGGTGAAACACATATTGGGGTGCTATTGGATTGTCATTTTTCTAATGAATCTTAATATCTCCAAATACCAACTAGTGGAGAGCAAACTTCTATATTTTTTAATAGACAATGAAAGTTTATTCATAAAAAAACATTGGAGAAAGCACAACAATTTGAGAACAAGATATTGAGAGTTCCTACAAAAAGATTCATTAATGCAACATAAACAATTTGATCAATACTTGACTACCTTCAAGGCTTTCTCCTTTTGTTAATTTGCTCTACGAAGTGTGTGAATTGCCATCCTTTATGAACTTTCTCTAAGAATTTGTTTATTTTGCCACTTCAAGATGCCAGCTTTGATGTAAACTGCCAGAGGCAGGATGATACATGTAGGTGGAGTTAGAGGAGAAAATCACAAAAAGGAGAGTCTCTAGCCCTTAAAACTTTCCACAACCTCCTTGCCAAATTTCTAAACTTAATTTTATTTCCTTAAGTGTCAGTGATCTAATTTTTCAGTCAATTAATTTTTTATTCTTTGTCCGATTTCTTTCAAACTTGTTTGTCAATATTCCTTATATGCTTAAATCATTTATTACTACAGAGCTTGAACTTCCTTTAAGATCTGAGCCACTAAGGATGAAAGTGAGACACTTACCCTATGCCTATAGAAGAAGTAGATAAGTCCTACTGGAATAGCTACTCCCATAATGGCCCCTGCTATCGAGGTCAATTTAGTAGCCTTGAAGTAATTATATGAGTTATGCCGAGCATAGTTCCATCGGAAGTAGGCAGGATCAATCTGAAAGAGAAAAGAAAAACATATTTTAAATGGCTTATCAACAGAGAATCATGAAGTGTTTTATAATGCAAAGAAAGGGAAATGTGCAATGCCAAAACACCTCATGACATGTGTCCAACTACATGTATGAATAGCTTATATTATCTGCTCTAAAAAGTGGTTGCTAACTTCAGGTGAGTCATCCTAGCACATTACAACATATTCTTGGTTTTTATAGCCCACCCCCCCCCCTCCCCAGTCCCCCAGCCAGGGCACTTTGAAATGGACGGAAGAAGAGCAAAACCATTTAAATAATTCATACTTTAAAAAGTGGGAGACAAAAAAAATTTAAATGACTTTTGACTTTGACCTTTTATTCAGACCACAACATGTGTGATATCCAATAACCATCTCAAACAATAATCATCTAATTTGGTTGAATATACATGTACTGAAAATAATCTTTAAAACATGATCAATTCTGATCGAAGTAAACTGATCTGCAATGACATTGAAAAGATGAATAATATTTAAGCAAGAAATATAATAACATTATTCGATACTAAAATGACCTAAATGTAAATGTAAACCTCAATTTAAAAAAAAATGTGTGATTCATTTAATTTCATTTGTGATATCCAATAACAATCTTCTACAAGTTTATTTAATGATTAAAATAAAATATTCTACAAAATGTTAATCCAAGTTAATTGATCTTAAACCTTTGGTCTTGACCCAGTAACCTAAAATTAAACTCACCTAGTTTCCATTACCATCATATCCAAGTTTATTAATATGATACACTCTATCGTGCGAACAGTTGGCCTGATCACCCGCCAGACAATTGAATTCAATCAATTCATGCATTGTTTTGATTGTCTACGTGTACATGCAGTTGAGTGTTTATCAAACCATTGCTTTCCATGACAAAAGCGAGTATTTCAGCTGTATATTCCTACATGTAGCTTCTAATGGAGTGTTGCAAGAAACTTGAAATTGATTGCAAGTCAATTATAGGTCACAAAATCAATTGAATGTCACAAACTCCATCACATGTCATGCATTTCACTGGAAATTTACAATTGATTATTAATCATAATGGTCGATGGTCTGCTTATTGCAACAACAAATTGCTTCAGATAAAATTGATAGATCTACCACTTCCCACTTGTATATTTGCATCTGAAATTTGCAATTGATTGAAAATAGTTTCTTGCTACAACCCCAAAGGATGCCCGAAGTCCTAATATGCCAGGCCATGACAACGTTAACAAAAAATTAAAACCTGCCACAGTGCCAGATTTTTATCAAATCTGCAAGTGCAACAAAAACAGCCAACATGTGATTAAAAATTTATGTCAAAATTAAATTATTTAGTATTTTTAGACTAGACTCTAGTGAACATTTTCACAGATATGATGCTTAGTCAAATATGGTAGTCGATTAGGCGTATAGTCACGTATTGTATTACCGGACACTATCATATTTCCGGACGCGCATAGTACTGCGTACGAAATCAATTTCGTACCGTAAGACTTCCGCAGTTCAATTTCACAGATCAATTAAAAGAACAAGTTTGCAAAAACAAGGCGAAAAAATCCAACTTTTACCTTATTTTTCTCTAAAATGACAGAAAATGCTTAAAATATCATATGACATAGTTTTGCATTAACAATTGATCCCAATTGATCTATTTTCTGATGGCAATACGGACCTAATTTCGGGCCTGATTCGCCGAATTTTAATCTCGTCCGCTCCATCGATCAGATCGTCGACGGCGGCTAGTTCTCAAGGTATATATCCCGGCCGTCCGTGCGCGAGGTAGAGAGCCGTCAACGATCGTCTGCGCATCGATAGAACTTGACTGAGGGCAGGGTCACGATATGAACGAGCATAAATACTGGAAAGTGCCATATCGAACACGCAATCAAAAAAATTTTTTAAAAAATGAAATTAGTTAGCAAACACCAATTTATTACAAAGATCTGCTCAAAATCGATATAAGAAAGCAAACCAAAACTTAGAATTTACTCATGAGATGATATATCATGAAAAAATCACACCAACTTTTTCTTACACCATTATATTTATAATTAAGAATATTTTTACCCGTCCGTGGCGCGTCCGGAATTATGATGTAATTTGTCACACACAAAAATAATTGTTTTTCGCGGAGGGGTATGCGGCAAGTGCGGTGCAAAGAAAACGGTTGGAAAATATAAAATAATTTCATCAAATTCATAATTTTCAGAATATTTGGAATAGCAAGGTATAATTTTTCTTCATTGTATTTCCTCTAGTTGTCATTTTTAAAGCACTGAAATAAGGTGTCCGGCAATAGGATACACTGCCATACATGTAGTTGTACTTGGTAATTGGTATCCCTTTTTTTTTTAGTTTCCAGACATCGGACATCCTAATTTTCCATTAGCTCATCCCACGACGCGAAATCGGTGATTTATCTCGTGTGCAATTTCAACGGACACACCACAGAATCGTGATATCCGCATTTAACTTGCGTGCGTAGCTAATCGCGCGCCTTGACCGAAACAGTTTGACATTCACGAAGGCAAGTGACCTCAATGATATTTATTGCAAACAATCTGATGATATTTTAACATACCAAAGACTCTTTGAATGCTGGATTGTTTATCTTCCGTTGGTAGTCATTCCTAATCCTCGCGCGGATTTGTGATCGCTGTAATTCTGCCTGCTTTTCAGAAGCTGATATTCCCCACTCAGTAGACGGAGCCATTTTTCGGACAAGGTCTATATCCTATCTCAAATCTGTCAGAAGAGGGCGTTTTGGATTTCAAACTGGATGATGACCACAGAAGCCTTGGATGACGATTTTATTAATCCTCTCCATCCGCTTTACGATGATAGACATTTACGGGAGGGGGCAGCCCGGGGGGGCAGAGGGGGAGGGGAGAGAGAGGGGCTGCATGAGAGCGGGGAGACGTATTCTTTTTTTTTATTTGACTTTGCCGAAATGGGGTCAGGGGAAATTCCCCCTACCTGCAGCCACCATCCCCACCCTAGAGTACTTACATTGATATTTATATCCGATAGTCGTATAGAATTTCTTTTCAGGGAAGGGGTGGGGGGGGGTTGCAAGATGCATTTAAAAAACGAAAGTGACCGAACTTACCACGTGGATGCATTGAATAGGGCCCTGTGGCCCTTTAACAGGGGCACTAAAATTTGACATCTAACCAACAGCAATGTTTTTTTACTACAAAATGAAGGTGATATTGGTCTAGGAAAAAAATTGACAAGAAAAAAAAGTTTTCAAAAACCAAAATGACCATAATTCTGTATTATACAGAATTATGGTCATTTTGGTTTTAGATTTCCGCTATTTATAGCATATCTATATATAGATTTCCATGACGTGCTTGCTCTGGTGAATAATACACGGAGCACCACCCAGGTAAATCTTAGGACGTTGCTTTAGCACCCCTGCTTCCTAGGGCTATGGTTGCTCTACATTTTCAAAAATAAAATTGAAGGATTTCGTACACTTTTTTGGTGAATTTTGTATAAAAAAAACGGTAAAATGTTTCAGTTTTCAAAATTTCGGCGGTGAGTGGGGCAATTAACTGCCCCACTGCCTATATACTACTAAATCCTGGATCGGTGCCAGGTAAATATGGCAGAGGTAAAATCGGCAGAGGTAATAATGGCAGAGGTAATTATGGCAGAGGTAAAAATGGTATAGAGGTAATAATGACAGAGGTAAAAATGGCAGAGGTAAAAAATGAAAGAGTTAAGGACAGAGGCAAAAATGACAGAGGTAAATATGGCAAATGTAATCCCGGGTGGATGGCCAGTCATGCATGACCCCCCCCCCCCAAAAAAAAAAAACGCGTGTTTTTTTTTGGGGGGGGGTCAGTGGGGTGTAGTGGGGTTTCTTTTTTTTCAGTTTTAGACGCGGGCCGCGCGAGCTCTCGGTATCAAAAACACCGCCTTTAATCAAAAGAGGTGGTTTTGAATACTTTTCAATTACGGGGTCAAATGTAGGGTATTTATTCCAAATATTTTCTTAAGACTGACCAAAGGTGTTTAGGGTATGTTTTTCCCCAAGCTTTTTCCTCCTCGTTTCTGAAAGTGTTCGGGTTCTTCCCGATTGTACGCAACGGGCCTGAGATTAATTCTGGCGCCCGGGGGGGCCACTTACATTGACGAGTGGATACCATGCGCGACCAAAAAAACACGTAAAAAGGATGTCTTTTTCACGATAGGGCACGTTACGTACGTAACGTGATAAGGGTGTCAAAAACACAAAAATAATGAAAAAGGGTATCTATTTCGCCAGGAAAATTACGTGTTTAGGGTCGAATTTGCGGGGATGATAAAACAAAATTAAAATGTTTTATAAAGGATGTCCTTTTTGCCTCAACACTTGCGCGAGGTGTAGACGGTTGGGTCGTACTAAACTAAATAGGATAAAGCCGACGACCAAAGGACCCGTATAAACAATAAAACATTCCTGTACTTGTTTAGGGGTTCATTTCAGGGAATATTTGCCAAGAGTATCGTTTTGTTTCCAATACTTGTTAAGGGATGGGTTTCACACACCAATACTTGTTAAGGGGTGCATTTTAAGAATATGAAAATTACGTGTTTAGGGTGCTTTTCGAGACCCCATGGTCGCGCATGGTATCCACTCGTGAATGGAAGTGGCCCCCCGGGTTCTGGCGGCAATTTGTTTAGGGGCCAAAATTTGTACATGAAGCCCGCGAAAACTTGTTTAGGGGGTTATCTTGCACACAAAGAAAAAAGGTGTCTGGAAATATTTTAATCACGCATGTGTACAGCCAAAAAATATGACCGCCTTCTTTGGGTTTTGCTTTGTAAGTGGTCTGTAATGCTTATTTGGTATCTTATATGCTGCAGTATTTATGTTTTGGTGTTTTATGTGTTTAATTATTATTCATATCACTATTGTTATTTATTTTTGCTGCTTATTTTTTGTTACATGTATATTGATTCGATGATTGTAAAACTTTGAAAAATCAATAAAACATATAAAAAAAAATATGACTGCCTTCGGGAGGATAATGGTAGTGGTAAAAATGTCGGAGTTAAAACTAACAGATCGAGGTAAAGGTGGCAGAGGCAAAAATGAGAGAGGTATAGATCATGACATGCTAAAAAATGTTCAGGAGTGGATGTGAAATGATTTTTATGTTGATATATTCTTATAAAGATACAATAAAACCCATTTTCTTTTTTTTTAGAACATGACATTTCATTGATATTTTTATTACACCATATATGGGAAAACCTGCTCCCAAATGACGTCACCATTAAAACATACAATTCTAATAGCTTTTTAAATCTTTGATGGATTACCTAAAACACTTACCAATATCAGTTTAATTATTTTCTGCTATTTTTACAATAAACTGTATAATTATGTCAGGGTGAATTCCACCTTAAATGAATTAAGTACAACACTTGGGATTCAAGCTTCAAATTTGAATATTAGAAGAGCGATTTGACATGAAAAGGCCGTATGTAAGTCCAGGAAAAAAAAAAGAAATACCAATTAAGTATTATTAATTTGGTGCAGAAGATCGAAAGTATGATTTTAAACATGTTATACCATTTCCATATTATAATTCTTACTTTCTTCATAGGACCTTTATTTTAATCTACTGTGCATGGAGGGCTTTTTGACTTTTTGGCATGGGGGTTTAAGACTGGCCATTTATACCTCTGTAATTTTTACCTCAGCCATTTTTACCTTTGCCATTTTTACCTCTGCCATTTTTACACCAAGCCCCTGGATCTTGGGCCCCGTTTCTGTAAACCAAGTATACGTCAGCTTTTAATTGTCACATCTCATTCGCCAACAGATCTTGGTATAGTCTACTCTTATATCATGAATGCGCGGCATGAATGAAAATTGTTTTGTAATGAAAAAGGTAGGCAAAACCCATGTTATACAGACCTCAGGGGCCACGGAAGCAGGGGCCGGGGGGCTTAATTCGTTATGAGGATTGCTGCATACAGCGCAGGTGATCACTCATGTTCCCTGAAGTGGTCTTGTAGGTCGGGACACTACAAGGCCATAAGGTGAGGGAGAAATATGTCTTATCAATGAGTGCTATTTATATACACTATCCGAACCATCATGAAGATACCATACGACGACACCAATGATTAAATAACATTCCAAGTGGTATTCAAACAAAATGTTAAGCTTCTTGGTAAACACGGGCCGACAAGCGAATAGCAAACTATACAGTGCTAACAGCTCGCAGAATCTTATACTTCTCCCTCTGTAAAGTCTTAATATATCAGTACATGTAATTGTATTAGAAATTTAGCCATGGCAATGGAAATCGCGAAAGATCTGCTCGCACACGGAAAAGTAATTTTGAGGGAATCTGCAGATTGGTTTCACGCCGCTTCTCTCCCGGTACAAGTTGCTGTTGGTACCGTAGGTTTCATAGCTGCTTCGTATGGTTTATATTGTGTGTGGTTCTATGGAGGTACAAGACGTGTGAAGAGTAGTGTAACGCTCAAAGGAAAAACCGTGATCATAACAGGTTAGTACGACTAGCTAGTCTGCCGTGCAAATCCCTCACGGGGGGGGGGACACTTCCATTGACGGGTGGATACCATGCGCGACCATAGGCGGCGGGGGGGGGGCTGTGGGACCTCCCCCCTGAATTTGAGTTGAGGTGGGTTTTTTTTTTGCTTGTTAATTTTGTTTCCTGCGTTCCCCTTACATCCTGGTGGACCCCCCTTCAAATTTTGTGGTCCCTCCCTAAAATTTTGGTTGATAGCCTTTTTTTTTGCTTTTCAATTTTTTATCTGTGTCCATCCCAAAATTTCAGGTGGACCTCCCCCCCACAAATTTTTTGCCTTCCTCCGCCAATGTGCGCGACCATGGGGTCTAGAAAAACACCCTAAATATGTATTTTCCATATTCTTAAAGTGAAACAAAATACCCTTTAACAAGTATTAGAAACAAACGATACCCTCGGCAAGTATTCCCTGCATGAATTTATCCCCTAAACAAGTAGGGGAGACCGGGGTTAGTTGGCACATGCCATGGGGTTTCTTTAACGCCTGTAAAATAAATTCATGCAATACTGCCCGAAATTTATTGCAATAATAATTCTACACTGTTGTATTATTAATAGCAATAAATTGAGGGCAGTATTGCATAAATTTATTTTACAGGCTTTAAAGAAAATTACAATGTTTCAACTTACCCCATGTTCCAACTAACCCCGGTCTCCCCTACAGTGATATTTTAGTTATGCCATGGACGTCGGTCGCGGTCGTCGGTTTTACCTTTACCTACTTCATTGGGTATACGATCGCGCAAATCGGACTCCAAACACATAGTGTTGACGGGGCAAAAAGTACATCCTTCAGTCTTTTTTATACCCTTGCAAATTCGACCCTTTTTACACGTAGCTTTCCTAGTGAAATAGATACCCTTTTTTCATTATTTTATCATTTTTTACACCCTAAACTTTATGTTACGTACTTAACGTGCCCTATCTTGGTTTTTTTTTTTTGGTCGCGCATGGTATCTACTCGTCAATGTAAGTGCCCCCCCCCCCCGGGCCCCTCATTCGATTGAAGGGTCTGAATGTGCAGCCTATTGATGCCACGTGTACTGAAGGCTACTCAAACAGCAAGTTTTGCATGTGCTAGTCTTTGCTAGGAGACCCACTTGTTGATCAAAGTTTCAATCAGGGTCTGTGCCTATAGACTAAGTACCGTTGATGTTTCTACGCACAGTTATGCAGGAAACCGGGGTTATTATTTCCGTCTAATTTTATGATTGTTTTCTCAAAGGGATCTACGAGCTAGCTGAAGATATTTATATCTAAATATTAAACATGTTAAAAAGAGTAAAATCGGATTACAAATTATTCAATTTTAAAAATTTGCATTATTCCGGTGAAACAGTTCTCGGAATGTGTTCATGAATATTCATTAGGTGGTCTGATATGTCACATTCCCTTTTCTTATGTTATTACATGAAATCATAATTATTTAATTTTTTCATAAATGTGTAAATGATGTGTCTCCATAATGATGGAATAAGTTGCAGCAATAAATGACGAATGCATTATGTTGTCAATCGAATTCTTTTGGTTCTGGTAACATTTTTTAATAAAACCTAATTTCATATGATAAAGTACAAAAGAACAAGTGGGGATATGGCATCATCAGTGAGCCTACATAATGATAAGAACCCGGGGGCAGTCAAATATATTGCTGTACACACGCGTGACCCCCCCCCCAAAAAAAAAAAAAAAAAAAACGCGTTTAAAGGGGTGGGGGGTTTTCGAGGACGAGGGCCGCGCGTGCACTCATTAAGGGTATCAAAAACACCGATTTAAAAAAAAAGAGTGGTTTTAAAAGACTGCTCAATGGTCAATCGCGGGGTCAAATGTATTTTGGGTATTTTTTTTCCCAAAGCTTTTTACCCGGGTTATTTCCTCTTCGTTTCTGAAAGGTGTTCGGGTTCTTGTAATCAACGATCCTGCATGGGAACGGGCCTGGGAAACTGGAAAACGGTCGTGAAATTTGTCAAACTTGTTTAGGGGTCATATTCTGGGGACACCTTGTTTAGGGTCAAAATTTGTAAATGAAGCCCGTGAAAAACTTGTTAAGGGTGTTATTTTGCACACAGAGAAAAACTCGTTCAGGGGGTGTTTCGAAATACTTTGGTCACGCATGTGTGCAACAAATACATTTGACCCCCCCCCCCGGGGGATAAGAAGACATGCCTAGAACTGTTTCACCGGAATAATGCAAATCTTTGCAATTTAATAACTTCGTTATTTGTTATCCAATTTTGATCAAATTGTCAGTATTCTACTTTGTGAACTTTACTCTATTTAATGAGATATAAATAATTTGAGCCTTTCAAGTCATATTCATTAGGATTCACAGGTTGCACGGGCCTATTTACAAGGCAATATATTCATTAGGATTCACAGGTTGCACGGGCCTATTTACAACGAGAAGGCAATATATTCATTAGGATTCACAGGTTGCACGGGCCTATTTACAAGGCAATATATTCATTAGGATTCACAGGTTGCACGGGCCTATTTACAAGGCAATATATTCATTCGAACCAGTCAATTCTCTCTTCTTTTTTTAATGTAGCTCATTGACAAAGTGTATTTAAATGATTGTCCATCTTACACTGAATCTATGGAGGGTCACTACTAAACTTCCTTTTCCCAAATTGGGAAGAAATATCACCAACTTTGGAACTATATATATTTGACTGGCGGAATGATTAGGTGTATTTAACTGTTTCATGTGATGAATTTGATCCCTGAAAGGGATGGTCCGGGCTGAAAATATTTCTAAATAAATAGAGTAAAATTCACAAAGCAAAATGCTGAAAATTTCTTCAAAATCGGATAACAAAATAATAACGGAGTTATTGAAGTTTTAACTTTATTTTGTGGAAACAGTATATGCACATCGTAATGAATATTCATCAGGTGGGCTGATGTTACATCCCCACTTTCCTTCTTATGTTATTACATGAAATGCCTATACGACCATGGGCCAAAACATTTTTATTGATGTATTGTTTGGATAATGATATATATTCATTTATTTGGTTATTTCATAAATCATAAATGAAAAATATTCTCTCTCTCTTAAATTTACAAGAAAAAAATATAAGTTTCCCCCTTTCATATTGATAACACAAAATTTCCATTCACAAATGGAGGACTTTTCGTCCCCCGAAAAAATATTGATAAGCCCCGACCCCCCCCCCAACAAAAATGTCATCAGTCATCATTGTTTCTAACAGTTTTACGGGTGTGCACCCCCCCCCCCCCCCTCCCCCTTCTGGTCGCTCCTGATGATGGTTGTGGTGGTGATATTGGTTGGTTAGGGCATGGACCTACTAGAGAATCTTGAGGAAAAATTTAGCTCTCACAGTCAGAGAACACCCGTCTCGGTAGGCATTGCAGGAGCGAACTCAGGGAAAATGGGTAGGGATAAATCGTTTAAATTCACTATTTTGAAAAAAAATGGGGGGTCGAATCACCTGTTGGTGTTTGGGGGTTGTAAGGTTGCTATTAATGTAAATATCTCAATATTTGGAATCGTCGTCTTAATTCCACTTTAATTTGGTTTACCTGTTGATACTCGTCGTATAGGAGGCAATTCAGGTATTGGTCGTGAGACTGCAGTTGATCTAGCTAGCCGAGGAGCTCGTGTCATCTTAGGATGTAGAAACCCTATCAAGGCAGAAGCAGCAGTAACCGAGGTCCGCAAGAGATCTAATAATCAAAATGTCATCTTCAAGCTAGTCGATGTATCTGACTTAGAATCGGTTAGGAACTTTGCAGAAGAGATACTAAGAGAAGAGAAGAGACTCGATATTCTCATCAACAACGCAGGTATGAAAACTAATATTAGTAATGATGAATCCCAAAATGGTTTATTACATAAGTCGATATTAGAAATTCACACAATCCCAAGATGGTTTATATTATCACTTCTTTCTTTTTTCGTATTCGTTCTTATCTTCTCGTCATTTCCATTTTTTCCTAATCAGTTTTTTCCTCACTACTTGAAATAAACAAGTCGATGAATGATGAAAAAAATTAAACATACGAAATTGTTTGAAATTCCAGGACCGGTTTTATTGTATAGATTAAACGAGCTGCACTGCAGACCTAAAAGAATTCGTTTCCAGGTTTCATGTTTCGATTATTAAGCAGTATGAGCCCAATAAAAGGCGATTAGTCATCGAAAGAAGTCAATTATTATATGGATATGAGAGCAGGAGTATAGCGCCAAAGGGAGTGAGAATGTACGTTTACTCTGTGTGATATAAATGTGGACGAGAAAAAGAAGGGGAAAACAATAATAAATATGAGTGATCTGTTTTGGTGTACTAGTACTATTATAAATCAATCATTTGGGAAAGGGATTTAATTGTTAACCCCCCCCCCCCCTTCTCTTCATGATACCCTTGCGTCACCCCTGAATATGAGGTTCTCACCAAGAGAATTGAAATTACCGTTTAACGGAAAACATCACATTGTAATTAGGACTATATTTGAGAAATTAATATTTCTTTAAGACTTATGTTTCTTCAAATTCGAGTCGATCGAGGAATGAAAAAAGTAAGTCGAGCTTTCTTTGTTCCGATCAATCTCTGGTGAGAGTCATGCAGCACCCACACTCCCCTCGAAGGGTTTGCTCGTCCTGAAATCATGAACACATTGCACATTGGAAGCACTTATACAGTGTTAATTTTCACAGTGCGTTCACATAACGTGAATGTGAGTTTCACACTGTTCAATTTAAGCATTTTGATAAAGCGAAGTTAGCTTTACCTTTACAACCAAGATTTGGTATCGCATTATGTCTAAATAAACAATGCTAACGTAATAGTTGAGCTATATATAACCCTGCAAATTAAGACGTTTCGAGCTCTTTTTCATGTTTTGGCAATTTCGGTGATCAGCTAGAATGTCCTGTTAAGTTTTGACTTGACAAACAATGCGAGCGGAAAGCACAAGCTGATTTTTTTTTATTGTATACGTATTTAGGCCTATATCAACCATGTGAACTGGACACAATTGTAATTGGGAACATGATACATTTTTCGAGTGCAATATACGAGTTGTAACTTATTTGTATATTGAGTGGGAAAGAGGTGACATTTAAGCTTTTTTTTACATACGACACGTTGTCAGTAAACAATGCGAACGTACGTGAAGCTTAAATGAAGTTGATACCTACTGATCTGCAAACAGGACATGGATTGCATGAGTGTCACTGATATTGGCCTAAGGCGGGCGCGAAGCGTAAGCTGAATGGTGTTTTATATAGGGGAAGGCGGGGTAAGTTGTGACAGTTTTTGCTTTTTGCATGTTAGAATTGATATGATTAATAATCTTGTCGAAATAAGTACCTTGCCTTGAAATTCAATTCTTCTGAAATATTTTCCACCTATATTTAACTTTCTATCCCCACAATGAAAGTCATCGTGACCTTTGAAAAAAACGATGTCAAATGGCTCAACTTGCCCCATATATGGGGTAAGTTTGAGCCACCTTCTGGGGTAAGTTGAGCCACAAAAACTATGTACAAAATGTATGAGAGGAGAACCAGCATGTCAATTTTTTGTTTAAAGTCTTTTCACTTGCTAATTCTCTATAAATACTAACATCCTTTAAAAGGAAAAGAGCAGTCATGTAAATTTGCTCCTTTCAGCCAGCATTTCAATCGATTTTTATGGTTTGTTTGTTTTTTAAGATACATTACCATAGGAATTACCATGGCTCAACTTGCCCCATGCTGTTTGGCTCAACTTACCCCAGTCCGAACTTAGTGCGATAATTTTGTATCCACACATTTATTATGCATCCATCATATAAAAGACTATGACAAGAATGAAGATCCATACCTGGACTAATAATGTTGTTATCATGTCTTTATTATATTTAAAGATGTGTGTGTTTATAAAGCACTAATCTATTTCACACTCTTTTTTACTTTTTTGGCTGAAATCCATATTTCTCCCTCTAAAAAACTACTTTTTGTTTCAAAGTTGAAAACAATGTGGTGGGGTTAGGGGTTATGCTATGGGTCATCAATACATGACAACACCACAATGTCTGACTCATTCATTATTGGCCTGGGGCTGGTGGCTCAACTTGCCCCTATGCTCAACTTACCCCGCCTTCCCCTACTGATCAAAAAGGAATGTTTTGAAGGCTGCTTTTTAGGAATTCATGTACGTGATACTTTTCCCATTAATCATTCGAACGCAAAGCATAAGTTGAATGTTATTTCAAAACAAAATAATGAACGCGCGAAGCGCAAGTTGAAATATATTTTGTGCATTGACTTGAAAACGAGCCATTTTGAGCGCAATGAAGACCAATGGATCGAGCACGATCAGAGAACGAACGGATATTGTAATGTATTTGATAAAATAACCTGCATTAATTCTAATTTGCCCATTTTTCTCCTCGTTATTTTCACTTTTATTCTTGCTCATATCTATTTATTCTCTCCTCGAGTTCACCATTTTGAAAAATAATGTAAGGGTTGTTTCATAATGAAAGGCCGGGTTGCTTGATTACACAGTCCATTGCGATCACTTAGTCTGATAGATGATAGTTATAGCCCGGATCGAACGGTTATACATCTATATAAGATCAGGGACGGTGCCACGGGATGCCCCCTATTTTTCTTTCAAGTAGTGAAAATACGATGAGAAACGAGTGAAAAGAGGAAGAGGAGGGAAGGAAGAAGCATATAAAGAGGAAAGTTCTTGGTCATGCAATTTCATAATCATTATAATAGGCCTACCCCTAGAATTCATTCGAGAAAATGTGATGTCTACTTAACGTCCCCCTCCAACCCCCCGCCCTCACCCATATCAAAATATCTCCTATGCGCCAGAAGATTTATCTTGGTTATTATTTGTAATGTTTGCCTTAACTATTTTGTATGTCCGAAACAAACTATATAGGTATCGGTGGAACCAAATATAGGACAACACCAGAAGGATTTGATATTGTCATGGCAACCAATCACGTGGGCCACTTTGTTCTTACATTGACCTTGATTGACCTAATCAAGAAGAGCGCCCCCAGTCGGATTATCAATGTTTCATCTCTTTTACATAGTTCAATCAGCAATATTGATTACACCAATAAGTCTGGAAAAGGTAACACATTTTGCCGATATTATCAGTTTATTCGGGATTACAACTTCAAAGTTATTCATTCCATCATTCAAGATGATAATATTCCATTTAACCCATCTGGGCTATTCATTATGGTTTTCTAAGAAAGCCTGAATTCTTATGTTTGGCCACTTTGCATTGTTCGAACTTGTGTTACATTAACATGTTTCCCTTTAACATAAATTACCCATCAAATAGAAAGATTTTGTACAGAATGATGTTTGCATCAAGTTATTAAACATATGGTGTAATTCAACGAGTTAAACTTTATAAAAATTATTCTTTTTCATTTGTGTCATGCTTCGGCTGATGAATTACTAGTCTGGGCCCTCCATCTACTTGCTTGGAAAATTCATTTGGTAAATTCGTCTGTAATGCTGTAGTCAGTAGGCCTACACCGCAAAACCATCTCATCGACCGAATCTATTCTTTTATTTCGATCGGTTTAGAGTCAGTTTCATTGGTTTGACTGTAACATGACGTCTCTCGATGACATTAATAATATTTCTCAAATCATTTAATTATACAGGAGTGAAAGGAATTGAATTCTACGGTCGAAGTAAACTGGCCAACGTTCATTTTGCCCGAGAGTTAGCCCGCCGCCTCGAGGGGACTGGTGTCACAGCTTACTCCCTTCATCCAGGGGCTATCTATTCCAATATATGGGAGACCAGCTGGGGATCGAGCGGGACAAAATTTATGTATTATCTCTTCCTACCCATTCTCATGTGAGTTTTAACCCTTCTAAAGCCCGCTGCATGCACTCTAGAGCCCGTATTCACAACTCGGCTTTACTCTGGTCTAAAGTTGTAGTGTAACTTTGGATAGGTAAAAGTGACTTCAATCTCTAACAGTAAAAGTTCAATTTATGAGCTCACTATTGACTCTCAGATCATTCATAATTGTAAGGAAACAATAACGTTATTGTTTCTTCATTGGTAATGCATGTTCAAAGAGCATGAAAAATGAAAGACCAAATAATTAAATCAAACTTTTTACATTTACAGCTTCCCATATGTTTAGTACAGAGCTAGACCATGCATGGCTAAAGTTAAACCAGACTTGAGAATACGGGCCTCTGTAGTGTTAAAACCGAGGTTTTAAACAGGTAGTGTCCCCCGAGGATTACACCCTAGTGTGTTAAGATTGCACCCTAGATATTGAATACAACACTAGAAAGTGTAAAAGTCACAACCAAAGATATCTTGATAACACCCATAGGTGTTGGGCTAACACTACAAATTAAACACCGGAGTGAAATGAAATGAGAGGTGCTATATCCTCAGTAGACACCATATAAACACCAGAATTGTTACCTTGTCTGTGATCCTACCAATACCAGATAATTGAACAGATCACAACTTTCATTCAACTTGAAATTTAAAAAGAGTAAAAATTATTTTATTTCAAGTTTGGAATAAATTCGCTTTACTGCAAGCCTTTAAATGGTCTTCCCTCTTTTCGAGGGAGTCTATACAATTTCTTCTTTTGTCTCACTTTGTGACGATGGATCTGGCACGTCGCTTATTGAGTCAGATGACATACTTTCCATTGTTACCCAAAGTTTTTATTGCATTCATTGATAATGTTCTTTTACATTAAACATTGTTTTCTTTTCATTGATAAATAAAATCTTAAAATCATATCATTAATTACACTTTACTTGCACAATGAGAGAGATAAAACTTTCATAAAAGAATACACATTTATTATACAAATAGACATATTTCCTTTCAAATAAACCATACGTAATCATACGTTATTCCAATAAACCATACGCAATGTGGGGGTATTTAATTGTCATTTGTGTTGACCTCTTGTAAGTGCTGAACATTTGTATATCCTAGCTTTACAATGATCTTCTACCTTATAGGTTCTTTATGTTAAGTGAGAAGGATGGCGCCCAGACAACCATTTACTGCGCTATTGACGAATCAATCACACATCTTTCTGGAGGATACTTCTCTAACTGTCGGAAAGCAAAGGAATCCAAACTTGCTCGAGATGACAAACTGGCTAAACAACTGTGGGATGTGAGTTGCGAAGCTACAGGAATCAGTCCGGATGTACTAAAAGCCTAATGATAATAGCCAACATGTGAAGCTGACTATTAAGACCGACCATGTCTGTTCGAAGACGTACCATCGGGCGCTTTAGAGTTAGTTTCTTGTAACTGGAACACGGCACTAGCTATGTTCGAATTGGGCAAAAATACACATAAATGAAAATTTGCCGATTTGCAAGCACTTTATCATCTTGCAAGATAATTCGATTGAAGATTTCTATTATCACGGTATACATTTTGATGCGATTTGTGCTATCATTATCGATGAATTCGATTAAAATTATCCCGCCGAAATAACGAACCCTTGATCCATCGACATTTCACTGTTGAACTTAGCGTACAATGTCTGTAAAAACCACCACAATTAAATATTCTACTTTGTTTTCGATTGATAGAATCCATTTACACTTTGTTATTCATGTTAAATTATTTTATTGCTTATAGAATTCGAATACCAACCTCCCATAAACTGCTGCATTAACAGACAGTATTTCCATTTTTACGATATCTTTCAGTAACAACACAATAATGAAACTGTATGAAAGGTTGTTACAATACTGAATAACGCTTATTCAGATAGGTTAATTAAAGCACTTATCATACCGTGATTAAATATAACGTCTTAATGGCAGAATATATTCGTTCGTGAAAATAGTAGTTTAATAACTGTGATATTCTAATTATCGAGACGAGACTTTTGCTACTTGCGAACTTAAATTCAAGGTTATTTTTTCTGCATTGTATATGATTTTATTTACAAATGAATGAAATACGGAAGTGAAAACAAAATTCGATTGCTTTTTGTTATTTTGCTTCTTAAAATTCAAGCAAAATAATTACACCTATTTTCGATGAAAAAAATAATATGCAAAGTGCACAAATAAGAACGTTTTTATGATGAAATAATAAAGTCATTGATATTATCATAATGGTTATCATATCACTAAAATTCCATTGCATGCTTTTATCAAGTAACAGATGGCCAAGTAATATGAGCCAGTTATAAACCTAGGCCTCTATGCTGATTATCATAAATACCATTTTTTAATATTTGATTTGATTTTTTTTCTTGTGCATTTTTACATTGGTACATTTTACTAGACTCTCAGTCATGGTCACATCAAACGAACCGATACAGACCTTAGTACATTTATGACATTCGTTCTGTAGGTTTGGGTCAATTTCGTTGGCGTGACTAATAATAGTATTTGGTTTTGACTATATACATGTAACTTGTTTTCACTATATTCTTGGCAAGTCTTTTCTTTTTTTAGAAGTTCATAAAGAAAAAAAATCAAGATGATTTATGAATCTAGAGAATTCTACATGACTGTGTTCATGTTCTTTATTGTCATTCCGTCCGCTTTAAAACTCTCCAAAGATGCAGCTGGATTTCTTTTCATACGTAATCATGTTGTGGTTACATTTTGGATTTGTTTGAAATCTGTTATTTTGCATAATTTATGACTAATTGTAATTATATGATTGTGTAATAAATTTCTTATGATTCTTATTCACAACTTTCATTATGTCTCATTTAGAGTCACAAATATAGTATGCAAATATACCGTATACACTGTTTAAAAAAAACGTGATTTTACTGAAAAAAAGAAGATTTTGCAGAAAGCAATAAGATTCATTCTGTAGATTCATAAAACAGAAATTTTTCTGCAATTTAACAGAACAGGTCTGTTTAAAATGGGAAAAGGGTGTTTTCTGTAAGATTACGCAATCTGGTAAGATTACAGATGTTTCCGAGACTGCTGTAGGATCGAACTTCTTTTATTTTAAGGATAAATTTTCTAACAGTGTATACCATGTATACTGGACCGATCCAGGAGATGGGAAGGGGGCTCCCCTGATTGTATAAAGGACAGTATAGGAGGGGGCGTTGTGAGTTGATTGATGATTTTTTTTAAGAGACGGGAACCTTTTCAAGATAGAAAAAAAACGAATAAAGAGGAAAGATAGAAATGGTGACCTTTGATCGCTTTTTGCCTCTCATATTTTTAAACGAAAACTATAAATATATACATGTATAACCATTGTTTATTATGCATGTATGTATATAATGTATATAACCATTGTGTGTTATGAATGTATGTATATAAGTTATTCATGATTACAAAATCATGACCCCTCATGCTCCTAAAGTAATATTGTTATGATTTTTTTATTTACAATGAAATTCATATGATCTACATGAATAATAGAGAATGCGTGTGTATTTTATGGACATTTGTGCACACTAAACCAATTGTGACTATAAGAGTTAACGAGCCTGATAATTGATATGAATACTATATACATGTTGGTTATTGTATCCGACCGCGTATACCATTTAAAACCTGTATGGGTGGAGAATAGTAAATGTGGATTTGACGCCTTGCCAAAAGGCGCGCCTACTATAAAAAAAAATAGGCCTAGATCTCATTTGAACTTCATTTTGGCTGGTAGTCTGGTAGTCTCGGTGATCTAAAAGGGATGCTCCGGGATAAAAAAAAATATTTATATCTAAATAGAGTAAGCTTCACATAGCAAAATGCTGAAAGTTTCATCAAAATCTGATAACAAATAGCAAAGTTATTGAATTTTAAAATTTAGCAACATTTTGTGAAAACAGTTATATGCACGTCGTCATGAATATTCATTTGGTGGGCTGATGATGTCACATCCCCACTTTCACTTTTCTTATGATATTACACGAAATCGTGTCTTGTTTTTTTCATTGTTTCATACATGTGTCATTAAAATGTCTCCCTTGTATTGAAATAAGTTGCAGTAATTAATAACATGCACTTAATCAGTTTTCAATTCAATGATTTAGTTCTTAAAGGGAAAATATTTAAATAAATCTAATTTCATGTAATGAAATACAATACAACAAGTGGGGTTATGACATCATCAATTTGCTCATTGATTATTCATGAAGACAAGCCTATAACTACTTCAACGGAATAATGCAAAACTTTAGCTGTTATAACTTTGTTATTTTTCATTTGATTGGTTTGTCTGATTTTTCTTTATCTGTTCAAATCATATTATCCTCAGCCTGGGGTATCCCTTTAAAAGCGCTCTTGTGTTGCTTTCAGAATGTCGCATCGGTCGTTCAAGGTATCATGAGCCTTTTGTAATTCACTCATCCGTACATCTCTTTTCTTCTCTCTTTCCAATAATTCTTTAGATAATTGATCCATTTTCCTCAGCATCTCCTCCATCTTCTCATGTGTTTTACCAAATATCTCTTCCCTCTCCTCAGCCACAGAGAAATCCTGTCAAGAGAAAAACAAATCCCCTAATAACCTATATCACATTATGGAATGTAATAAAGAGTGATCTCTTTGTATAATTGTAACTCGACTGGGAAAACAGATGTAAACGTGTAAAGTGAAATTCTAAACAGGTTTCTTGGCAAATTTTTATCATATTCATATAGGCCCAATTACTGTCTGCTTCTTGTCAGGCACTGATCGGCACATCAGGGGAAACACATTAATATTTACATGATTCTGGGCCCGTAGGTTAGCCTGCTGATGGCTACTATACAAATCTATTACTGCTTTCTAAACACAATTGAAGACATGATTTGTGTAGAGGAGCGTTTAAGTAGGTCATGATTGTTACTGTGTAGTAAATCTTTATTATCCTTATAGTGGCTGCACTATACAAATTTATCATGTTATTATTATTATTGCCGTGAATATTCGATCTTTATCTTCGTCATCGTCATTATTGAGTTGAGCGTAACTCTGGCCATATTTGGGGTGACGCGGTACAAGAAATGCGATTATGTTTTTCATAGCCACTATGATCCTTCATAAAACACAATCAGTTGGGCAAGTGATGTTTACCTGTTGAGAACCACCTATTTCTACAGCACGTTCTAGTTGCTTCCTAACGTTGACCAGACGCTGAAGCCATTTCTGTATCTTGATATCTCTTAAATGAAATGTCTTCTGTCGGATGATTGATGAGCGCCAAACCCAGAATGGAAAGTTGGTCTGCACCCCCATTACTGATTCCACCTGATTGATGATAGAGAAGAAAAAGGAAAATGACTGAGATAATATACATCATTATGTATTGTTTAGTAAGTAAGCTTAAAAGCGCCGACCAGATGGTCTAGTAATCATCTTGTTATGTCTAGAACAAGTGACCATATGATTATCTTGGTATCATGTCTATATCCTTTTGGAGAGATGATCAGATGACATTAAGATCATGGATCCAAGATCTTGTCATCTCATGGATCAAACCTCTCTCAGACCTTTAGTTAAATCATGATGCGTGTTCATTATGTTTAAATAATTATCAAAGAAGTATTTCTTTTTATATGGACAATGAAAATGTTTTGTTGATTGTACTATAATATATGGGGTTTTTTGGAGAGAAATAAAACATTACTTTAAAAAGAAGATCGTATAATATACATGACGAGATGACTACCTGAACATAGTTGGTAGTACTTGTTGATCGTGGGCTCGGCAGCCGATGTGCAGCGCCAGATCACCAATATTTTCAGCCATGTCACCTATAAAGCATGGAAGCTTACATCTGGATAGCATTGTAAGCTTCCATGCTTTAGGCGACATGGCTGAAAATATTCATATGAAAATTTTTGCTAACCATAACCACTTTTTATTGTTCGCAATAGACATGAAATAAAATGCTCTGAACATTTTCTTCGCCCCATTGATCGTGGGCTCGGCAGCCGCTGTGCAGCGCCAGATCACCATCTTTTAACGTCTTTTGGTCCGTCGCGGCCGTGTTTTGAACCCCCGACCTCCCGGTTGTGAGACGGACGCTCGAATTTATCGGATATTCGGATTTATCATATAGATAGATTGCAATAAGGGACTATTGATGTTGCCATTGTTCTTTGATATCTCAGAGTTCAATTTTGAATGTTGGTGCTAGAATTCAATCAAGAGGAGTCAAGATTTCATTCTTTGAAAGAAAGTTCATGTGACAGTATAGGTGTCGGTGTTGCATCTGAGCAGCTCTTATTTTAGCAGAAGGTAATTCAGTATGCTCAGAACTGTGTGTAGTTTCCAATATAACAAAGTAGCAACTTGATCAAAGATGATCCACAAAGGAACAATTTATACTCTTTCGTGGGACTTATCTGAAACATTATTCCAAATCATGTCAAAAAGGAATTTCAGGTGTACATCATTTTTTTTTATAGTTGATGATTTTTTTAATGAGTGTACGGGTCACAATAATGAATAAATGAATGATAGCTTTTTTGAATAATAATGTGCTATATAAAGCAGGATAGACCCATTACTTTTAATTTTTAATTGATAAAAACAGATTACCTGCAGTTTGAGGCGATGAAGGTTAGCTTTCTTTTGAATTGCTTGGATATCATCAACTGCTAATCCAACCTAAAAAAAAAAACATTTTGCACAACTTTTATTATATTAGATTGAGTGGACCAGTGCTTTTGTCTATGATAAAGACAATATACGTTTACGATTTTAATGCACGTTTGAAATCTTACAGCAAAATAATCCCAGTTTACCTTAAATTCTAATATGTACATCAATAAGGGGTCAAAGGTACAGACTCACATTAATAATCTCAAATTAAAAAAAATGCAGACTAAATTGTACCAGTACCAGATTCTTAAACAAGAAGGTCCATTCAAACTCTTTCAAATCTCTCAGGTGAGTTTCACTAAACGTTTTAATCTGCAGCTTGGTTGTTTCAGTTCAAACTCGTCGTATTAATTGACTCCTAATACGTACATTCTAAGCTTTTCACGAAAACGTGAACTATTCATTGAGCATGATAAAATGGCGCCACTATAGGGGCCTTTTCACACGTAAATCTTGAATCATCATTTTAACTTCACACGCTCACTCAAAAACTGTGATTTGAATGGAATGGAACTGGAATTCAACTCCGGAGTAGAATTTGATTTCGTGATTATAATTAGCATTCGTGATTCTAATCATGTTTTAGTTTGGTTTCACACGTGCTAAAAACTTGTCATTGGCCTTCTTTTTTCACGGGAATCACCATTCAAATTACGATTTTGTTTTTAACATGTGAAAGGGTGATAAGAAAAAAATCTTTGAGATTTTTTTTTTATCTTTGGCCAAGATTTTCAAAGAAATTCCATCAGATACAGTATATCGAATCTTTAAAAAATAACACCCTCCTTTATCCAGAGATTGTGCAATTATTTCAGAGTGAACTTACAAGCATGTTCATCATTAGAATTGCCATGACAACGAGAAATGTACAGAAGAATACATAGGTAAGTCCTGTGTAGAAGATAGCATTCAAGAAATATGTATCATCGCCATCAGCTAGAGTGTTTTGAGTTCCAAGGTAGTCTTGAGCAAAGAATATACTGGCATAATCGAGCTCACCGATCATCATCACAAAGGTCTTGGCCAGGGAGTAGCCTAGTCGATTGAATGGATTCTAGAATATATCGTTCAAAGATAATTATCTTGCTTATATTAGATTGAATCTCTTGCTGTGCAATAGAATATATTCATGTAAATATTTTGCCTATAAACTAAAATAGGATTGTAAAATATATTATACAATTACATTATTCATTATTATTGTTAACGTTGTTATGTTGTTATTATTAATATCATTAGTATTATCATTATCATGACTATATTTATTATTATTGAATTGAATTGAATTGAATTTATTACCAAATATCACCGTCGGGTACAATTACGAGGAATAGTGCATCACATATAAACAAAACATTTGGTAATTGGAGCTAAAATAATAGCAAGATTATCATCATCATTTTTATTATAAGAAATGTCGTTCAAACTCAAAGATATCTTGGTAAGATTATATTGAATGGGGTTTTTTGCTGTATAAAATGATCAAAGACATTTCAAAGGAAAGTTTAAAATAAAAGCTTTGATTTTAGCCAGGAAATTATTCTCCGACAATTAATTTTGTATGGATTCTTGGTCTGAAAATGAAATTTATAGATTTTTTTGTCAGAGTATGCAGACATGTCATGATCATTAGACATGTGCACTACCGGGAACTTAAGACTTTCAAAAATATTAGCAATACAATTTTAAAATCTTATTAAGTTTATCGAAAGAACCAACTTGTAGCTGGCTTTATTCTTGTCTCTTTGTTCAGGATTTTTATGTGTATCTTCCCTTTATTACCTGATTCATCAAGAGAGCGTAGAAGGCCAAGCCGAATGCCATGATGAACAACACCAGAATGATTGCAAACTTGAGGAATGTGCATATGATATCTGTAAAGGAATTCAACGAATTGACATGTCAGCACCGATAAATGTCTCTCTTTCTTCGTTGAGTTAAAAAAATGTAAGGTTGACTGGACAGTACTAAAACGATAATAATTTCGGTCATCATTCTATAGGATTCTCTGATTATTTTCTGTAAAGGCTCCTGTGGGCAAACCACGCCAAAACATTTTTCATCAGAGTCAGTATACTTTTGGAAATCTTTCTGCCTGTCCTTTGGCCATTCAGAACTTAAATATTTTAGACCTTTTCTCTGTTTACGTCCAAAATGTTTCTATAGTTACCATGGCAGTACACGGGGGGCAATGGTCCCCCAGAAATTTCGAAAAAGAAAATAAATTCCTAATGCATATAACGAGAATGGTTAAACTATATGGCAGTGACTATATGATAATGTTAAGTCCAGTTGGGTTTTGCTCGTTTATGTCATTGTCTTCCGTTACAGTAAATTCTACAAAGTTGTGATTTCCATCGTTTTGTTTAGAATTCTTCCAAATTTACCAATGAACATGATGACGTAGATCCCAAGCTTAGAGTTTCCACGAATGAAGAGCAAAAGATTTATCCAACCAAAAAAGCCTGCCACAGCTCCACACTGCCACTGCCAGTCCTAGAATATCAGGTGAATTGATTTGAATTGATTAATAAAATGAGGTTAAAGATGGTAGTCAGAAACGTAAACGTGTTTTCTTGATTTGGTTTAGTTTAATTACCAGAATTCAAAAACTTCAAATAAACTTATTATTGCTTAGGAAATTACACGATGGTTGTGAACGGTAATGCCATTTAACATTTTTTTTTTAACAAAGCATTATAATCCGTGTAAATTAATGACTTATCTTTTTTCTTCATTTATTCTATTTTTGGCGGTGGTGGGTTATAATACAGAGAGACGAATTACTACAAAGCAAAATTAAATAATAAAATGTATACATAGAGTTATTATTTCTAACAAACCTTCTTAATGTGTCCACTGTCTACATACTCAACCTCACTAAATGGTAGAGCAAACAAAATGGCGGCGATGTAGAGAAACAACTCAAGATAATTGTCCATGTTTTTGAAGTAGGCCAACCTTTGAAGAACCATTTGTATAATCTACGGTAGGATAGTTGGTAGAAAATCAAGACAGGTTTATTTATTATAATAATAATATACAACATTTACATACATGTAGCTCTACTGTGCTGCATCATTTCCCCTGCCATGACACGGCTACTTTGATCAGGCGCTTGAGCTTTCAAGAAATTCCTTCTCATTGGATCCAATTACGACACCGCGGTGGACAATGGCAATGTAGATCAAAGGACGCGAATGCTGAGTTGGGATTTGAACCTCAGGTCTTGTTGTTCAAAGTCAGGAGACTTATCCACCTAGCTACCGCAGTTCTACAAAACTTTAGGTTTTATGGGTATTAGACGCATAGAGACACCCATGGGCCGTTACAAGCAACGTCGTAGTATCATAAGGCCTTATTGTTTATAGGTTTGGGATAATGATGCTAACAACATTGTCTACTGTAACCCTACTTTAAATTAGTCGAAATAGATTGGTACTTTGTAGGTTTTGAAAGTGCAAAACCAGTAAGTTTAGTAACTTTAGTCTGGGATTCAATTTTTTTTTTTTGAAAATCACTCACTTAACTGCTTATTCGATTTAAATGAAAATCCTTTGAGTCATACCTTTCACGCAAGAATGGCATGATAAGAGGTCAGTTATTCATTACTACTTCGCTCTAACATTTATTTTAGAACATGAATAGGGTCCCATCATGTAGCGTCGAGAATTCTACAGACAGGCACGGACCGCGCACGCTGCTGTATGCGCCAGACCACTCAGGTGATCATTGGTTCGGAGAATCTCAATTAATGACCTTGAAGATCGTTGATGACTTCCCTCTATGATAATAATAATAATAATAATAGCTGGATTTATAAAGTGGTTTTTGCCTGAGGATACAAAGCAATGCTATTATTACTCCGGCTTCAGCTCAAGCTACCATTCACCTCACCTGGTTCGAGTGCAGCACAGTGCAAAATAAATTTCATGCTGAAGGAAAACACACCGTGTCTAGGATTCGAACCCACGACCCACTGTTTAATAGGCAAGAATCAGAACCACTAGACCACAAGCCGCCCACATAAAGTGTCCATGTAATGTGGATAAGAAGATGTGGTGTAACTCTTGTTTCTTAACAAGCATTTTTGCTTTCAAGAAAATTAACTTATCCCTCTAAAAAATTACTTGAATCGTAATAATGGCAATGGGAGTTTATAGCCAAAGGATCGAAATGTCAGTCTTACCTCACGAAAAAGGTTGACTGCCGAGAGAGCGACAATGACAGCTGGTCCAAACTGATCGAAGAATACCAAGGTAGATCTCTGGACTGAATGAACCCAACGCTCCTCTCCATCTGCAAACCAGACTACATCAGGAGGGTCAATCGAACGATTTGAAGACTTCATGTAGAAGTTTGGAGGCACAATAGCTATGTACCCAGTCAACATGCCCAGGAAGAATAGATAGAGAGATAAAGATGATAGGAAGACATAACGAGCTATCGCGTTCCATTTATGCTGTAGGAATGTAGTCACCAGTGGGTGATCGAGAAGCTCCATGTGTTGAGATGACACCTTATCAAGAAAAAAATATACGGTATTTTATTCACAGATGAACTTTCATGATTTTATTCACCTTGTATACATACACAAACACCCCCTACACACACACCCACCCACCCAAGTGTGTGTGTGTATATATAAACTAATGATAGAAACTGTTAGATAGAAATGATACCTTGTTTTCGACTAAATTCGTGAAACCTTCAACAATAATTATATTTCTACAAAATACATGTACATCTTTCCATTTATTACTTGAATATATTAATATGTACGCCTAAAGTCGATGTGATCTGAAGGATGTCAAAATTAAAACAAAATATGTTTTATTAAATAGAAATAGTAATAATTTCATGTTTAATTCATATTGATCGGGTATCCGATCTAAATACAATATCGATGTATCTATGTCTTGTAAAACCCGTTCTCAAGCTTGGAGTGGGCTGAAAATTTCAGGATTATAATCTTCATCTGTAGCCTTCACAATCAAATTACGAAATCTTTAAAGTTAATGCTCAAATGGCTATTTTTAAATAAGAATATTATAAACATGTTCCAGACAGAGCGCTATATAGATCCCAAGATTGACATGATCATGATGATTGAGCTCCAATTGCTGGAAAATACCAAATTTGAATTACAACGACTGGAAAAAGCATTTAATGATTTTGTAACATTTTTAGATGGTACTCGTCGGAGTATGATTCACATTACTGAGCCGTGACTCCCTTTGGAAAGGCTGAGGAGTGACAGGATGCTGTAACTCCTCGGCAATTTTCTATCCTTATCGTCTTATGTGTTTTAGAGTGTACACATTAAGTTTAAGACGGGGTTAGACAGGAAGAGAATGAAAGTAAACTATATTCTTACCATGAGAAATAGAGGATGGTTGATGGTTTTTTCTGTAGGATCTGTGATATATGACGTGGCATCTTTCTTAAGACGATGATCGGAGTCATATTGATCTGTTTCTATGCTCTGATTTGATGTTATAGGACGGTAGACACGACGTAGAAACTCATTTACTAGTCCATCATCATCATTATTGTTCTCTTCACTTTTCAAATCTTCTGCAATTTCAATGAAATGCCAATATGAAAGTGAATATTAACGCTCTATCTTTCGCAATTCCACTTACTGGTTTGTTTTATTTTGTTTTGTATATAATTAGAGCCCCAAGCAAATACATACCAAAAATAAAGTATTAGTAGATAATTTTTAATTTTTTGTATTTTTGTTGAAAACGAAATTATCTTTTTTTATGCTGTCGATTATTTTTTTCGTGATTCGTGTGTTTTATTTGGGGGACTAGACATCTACGTTTTCCATGAATTCCGGGTTCTTCCCACAATTCTTACATAAAACAATTTTAAATTGTTTGATGAAAAAATTTCGGGAGTCACGAAAATATATTTAAAAAAAAACTGAAAAATTCTTTCGTTATCCGTATGGTACAAAATTTGGGACTCTAAATAAATTCACATAAGGAATATAACTACACCAACCATTAAACTTTGGATGATCACCTGTTTGTTGGGATGGCCGCATCCATGTCGAATAGGAATCCTCCAAAAATTCATAATAGAATTCGACATCAATGTTTCTCTTGTCTTTCTTGACTGTGATACATCGATCAAGAACCAGTCTTGCCATACCTATAATTTTACATTTAGAAAGGCATTTAGCTATCATTCGTTTGAGGAAAATACATCAAGCAAATCTCGAATAAGGATCAAATCCAATAAGGTACAATCTTTAAGAAAGAATGGACATGTTGAAAGAGAATCACACTTGTTATTTAGGAGTTCGTATGCCTAATAAATACGGGAGATAGCTAAGGAAATCAGAGCAAACATTATTATGACACTCATTCCAGTATCTGACCACAATCCCTTCCAACTTTCCACGCCTAAAAGTGGCGTCTGTCGCACGTCCCCATGCTTGTCCCCCATTGGCGGCGGAAGCCAAAAATTTTAGCGGGGCGCAGGAAACAAAATTAACAAGCAAAAAAAAAAAAAACAGGTTATCAACCAAATTTTTTTGAAAATTTTTTGAAAAGCAAGAAAAGGTCGTTATGATATACGTCATGCCTTTTGGGGGGCAGATCGATAGATGATGGCGGGATCGCTTCACTTTTTTCAAATCATGGTTATATAGTCTTCGTCAGAGTGGTAGGTCCATGGTCCATGTAACGTGTTGGAATTCGAAGCTTTACACATCTTTATTGTTCTTAATAATATCCTTCACTTGACTATGAAACTTCATTAATGTTCTTAAAAAGTTTGTAAATGCTTACCTGGCATATGATTGATGAGTTTTCTCATGGGCGTAGTCCGATAATTAGTCTCTTTATCCAGACTCGATGCCTTCATGACCTCTCGCCATCTTTCATGTTTTATTATCATCCTCACGACTTTCCTACACAAACAGAATGAGAGATGGGTAGTTTGTTCCTCTGCACACACCAAACAACATCAATAATAATGCAGCATGGATCTATGAATTTGATAACATAATCTTATTAAAAGAAAAGAGAATGTATCTTTGTTTTATCAAAGTGCAATGTATTCTCTGAATCCGTAGATCATTCAAAAGTGCAAATAATTGATCCATTATTCCACCAATGAAATAAACAAAAACATCCTTATGCCTTCGTATAATCCAATTTGCAACTGAGGCATGCAACCTATGAAATATCTGACAGCTGTCTGACAGCGCTGTACCGTTATTTCATATTCTATTTGTACTGAGATTTTATAGCATATAATACCAAGATGTATCAATCTTCTGAATTTGCAACCTAAATGGAGTGTCGGATCCCGGGGGGGGGCACTTCCATTCACGAGTGGATACCATGCGCGACCATGGGGTCTCGAAAAGCACCCTAAACACGTAATTTCCATATTCTGAAAATGCACCCCTTAACAAGTATTGGCGTGTGAAACCCTACCCTTAACAAGTATTGGAAACAAAACGATACTCTTGGCAAATATTCCCTGAAATGAACCTCTAAACAAGTACAGGAATGTTTTATTCGGTCGTCGGCTTTACCTTATTTGGTTTAGTACGACCCCACCTTCTACACCTCGCGCAAAGGACATCCTTTATAAAAAATTTAATTTTGTTTCATCATCCCCGCAAATTCGACCCTAAACACGTAATTTTCCTAGCGAAATAGATACCCTTTTTTCATTATTTTTGTGTTTTTGACACCCTTATCACGCTACGTACGTAACGTGCCCTATCGTGAAAAAGACATCCTTTTTAAGTGTTTTTTGGTCGCGCATGGTATCCACTCGTCAATGTAATTCCCCCCCCCCCCCCGGGTGTCGGATATACATGTATTATTGATGAATGAAGAAAAATCTTACTCATGGCCGTTATCAATGGCGTAGTCTAGACAGCTTTCTTCGGATGCATCACAGAGGGTTATATTTGCTGTTTGTGTGACGTCACTCTTTCCAAAGAGAAGCAATTCCACCACCCCTATGTGACCATTCATGGAAGCAAGATGAAGTGGGGTTCGCTAAAAGAGAATCATTCAAAGAAACGAATATTGAATGCATACGATTGGACTGACACCTTTTATATATAAATATAATAGTATGCACACTGTTGGACTTGATATGAGGGAATTTTCGTTACAGTTCGGTAACATACGTATACAACAGTCACATATAATAATTAAAATCCACACAGACGCCCCCTTCCCTTTAATTTAGCTTTTATCAACTATTAAACGAAAACTCGTGTTCCAGTTTCCCAGGTTCTGTGACAACTATTGTTCAAAGAGTTTTAGGTTATAGGGTAAGACGTATGTGGAGCAATACCAGAAAAAGAACGAAATGTTAAAACATGACTCTCCTGACCAGGTGAGACTTACATGAAAGAGATCTGTTTGATTGATGTTAGAAGCTGAATTGAGAAGAAGATGAACTGCTTCTACCCTCCCTTCCGATGCTGCCATATGAAGCGGTGTCTGCTCACCTTCTAATACACAATTTCTTTAAAAGTTGTAAAATGAATTCAAACACATTTATAACAAATCAATTTTATGTAAATTTGTATAATGTTCTTTGGTGGATATTCGCTATAGTTGATTAAAGTGAGCCCGTGCAGGCTAACTTCAGCCGATTGGCTAATTAGCCTACGCATTGTAAAATGTTTCGTCAGTGGGCTAAACTAGCTCACAGTGGATCAATGCAAGACACACGGCCCCAATTTAACCTAAGCTAAATGAGCTAACCTTGGGGCCAAAGTGAAAAAGATGATGAAAGTATATTAATAAAATAACTACAAGAGATAAATATACTAGATGGCAGAACAAAAGAAGAAGCAGACGATGAAAGGAAAGGGGGAGAATGTAAAGAAGTAAAAGTAGTAGAAGAAGAAGAAGTAGCAGAAGAAGTAGAAGTAGTAGAAGTCGTAGTAGTAGTAGTAGCAGCAGCAGCAGCAGTAGTAGTAGTCATATTAGTAGTAGTAGTAGTAGTAGTAGTAGTAGAAGTAGTAGTAGTAGTAGTAGAAGTAGTAGTAGTAGTAGTAGTAGTAGTAGTAGTAGTAGTAGTAGTAGTAGTAGTAGTAGAATAAGTAATAGTAGAAGTAGAAGTAGTAGTAGTAGAATAAGTAATAGTAGAAGTAGAAGTAGAAGTAGTAGAAGTCGTAGTAGTAGTAGTAGCAGCAGCAGCAGCAGTAGTAGTAGTCATATTAGTAGTAGTAGTAGTAGTAGTAGTAGTAGTAGAAGTAGTAGTAGTAGTAGTAGAAGTAGTAGTAGTAGTAGTAGTAGTAGTAGTAGTAGTAGTAGTAGTAGTAGTAGTAGTAGTAGTAGTAGTAGTAGTAGTAGTAGTAGTAGTAGTAGTAGTAGAAAAAGTAATAGTAGAAGTAGAAGAAAAAGTAGATAAGTAGAAGTAATAGAAGAAGTAGTAGTAGTAGAAGAAGTAGTAGTATAGAATTAGTTGAAGCAGATACATTTGGGGAAGAGAAAAGGGATTTGTCCAACAAGGAACATAATCCACTTGGGGGAGAATGCCAAATTATAGAGCTTTATGTTACTGGAGCATACTAGAAGAATGTACAAACTATAGATTATAAACGGACGTTATTTTAATCACTTCTACATAAGATACTCAAATTGATTATTGAATGTTATTACTTAATCAAAACTATTAATTTTTTAATTGTGTATAATTCACTTGTGTTCTGAATGTGACGTATGAATTAGTAGTGTTATTGTCAAAGAAAAACAACAGTTGAAAAAAAATCAAATCAAATTGTATCAGGATACTGATGATTCCATTCAAAAGAAAAAAAATGTATACTTACTTCACATCAACGGGTGGTTTTGCTCTTAGAAGTTCTTTTATGATGTCATTATACCCAGCATCGGCTGCATAATGTAATGGAGTATTTCCAAGTTTGTCTACACTCTCGACGATAGACCGCTTCCATCTCAACATGACTAGAACAATACTATTAAAACATAGTTTGAACAGGATGCAGGATTTACTTATTTTTAGATAAGATACAAACAGAATATTACTACACAAACTTATGGAAAGCAATACGTACATTGTGAAGAGATGTTATGGATTATTTTGTACTAATTACCTCATTACCACATGTCTAAAAGTATCATTAAACGTCAACAGCAAAGATAAAACAAAACTTATGTTAAGATGCTGCTGTTGATGATGATGGAATTGATAATGAAGGTGATAATTATTAATACAATAATAATAATATTGATAATGATATTAATAATAATAATGATGATGATGAGATGACGTTTTATTTTTAAATCAAAATTCACATGATATGCTAAATTTACCTTACACTTTATATCATAGCTCGATTTTCCTTACATGAATCAGATATTATAACCATTCCCTAATTAATACCTACTCTTTGTAATTGTTCTTCACGGCGTCCATCATGAATGACGTAAGCATTGCGTCATCGATTTCATTTGGAATATGAACTTCGTGATGCAAAAGCTGAAACGAAATTATACTGAACGTTTCAATTAACAAACAAATGAAGGAATTTACATTTTTCTTCACCTTATCGCGCATATGGGGATATTGAAAATGTGTTGAATTGATTGATTTTTGGTTGTGATTGTATTGCTTATCAATTTTGAGGTGTGGATTAGATAATAACATAATTATGTCTCTATTTCATGGTAGAATGTGAATTCAAATTAGGAAGTTTCATAATACTGTTTACCATTTTGAAAGCCTGTGCCTTATTCTGCTTAGCAGACCAGATGAGGACATCTTTGGCTACATGCGATTGAAGTCCAGAAGTATTGAGTATTATCATAAGAGAGTTGAAACTATCGTGATTGACTGCCAACTGGAGAGCATTCAATCCAGAGTAATCTTCTAATGTGACGTCACAACCACTAGAAATGAAGATTGAACAAGAGTCAATAAATCATTACTTGTATAATCATGAAGTACTTTTAGTTTGTTGTCACTCCATCTTCTTTGCCTCCATGAATTGATTGAGATATGTAGCTCCTGACTATAGGTTTGGGGATTTATTTGTTTTGCTCCTACTTAGGACTGGATTGCTATGTCAGGAAAAGACTCACATAATAAGAATAGATACTGAAGTGGAAAGCTGTCCCAAAGTAGGCGGGAAAGGAAACATGACAAAAACTAGTCCAATGCTTAAGTTCATACAGGAAAAGTTTTTTTTATGATATATTGATGTGAAGTAAAGAAAATCAAATGCATAATCTTGAAAGGAAAATATATATATATATTTCTCTGTGTACGAACCTAGATTCACAACGCTTCTTACACAGGATGACGTCACCGAATTCAGGCCGGTGAAAAACAAACATTCCCATTTCGAAGCCCGATAATTGAGAGCTATTCTCAGGCAAAATACTCAGCTGACAAGCCGTGAAAATGCATAAATCTTGTATTGCTGTGTTTTGTAGTTTACTAGCATTCGAATGATATACAAATAGTTTTAAGAGTTGATGCAGAAAAAAATACTTTTATTGGATGAACCCGCGGGAAAGTGGTGACGCTGAAATGTAGTATGTATATACAAACACAATACCATATCATCATTATTATTGTTGTTTTTACATGTATGTAATCAAACAGAAAACGTAACACCCCCGGTAACACCTAGAACTAAATATCAAGTGTTTTGGGATGGGGCATAATTAATGATGTTGAAAAGAAATTGTCTTATATTCAATTCAATTCTTTTATTTCATTTTCATTCAAAACATAATACAAAGTAATAAAAGCAATACAAATCAAGTACTTCGTAAAATAGAAAAAACAGTATAATAGAGCATAAATTGAAATATACATTCAAGTAGCATGACATATAAAGCAATGAATTATTTAAGGAACATGACAAGTGCAATGTACTTTCTCATTTTAAATTGTTTGACGAGCCAAAATGTTATCCAACTTACTGTACAACAAGAAACCGTGCTGTGTCTCCATGGTCCCCTATACATGCTAGATGTAGGGGTGTGTGTAGGTCCTTGTTCACACAATTTACCTTAGCACCTTGCTGTATCATTGACTGAACCAAATCTATGTATCCGTGTGAACACGCTACATGAAGGAGAGACTCTTTGTTCTTATCTGTACACTCCAAGATGGCGAGACGATCCATTTCACTTGACACTAAATTATTACACCAAAAAAAAATGAAATTAGATTATCCATTGATTCCAATAGAAATGCGACGAAAAATATACAAATATGATTGAAATGATAAGTGCTTATTAGAGCAAATCCAATGTTACTCAAGTTATTGGAACATTGACTCTTTCATTGAGTTATGATACATGTTCCAAAAACAGTATCACGTTTGCGCATAGTCACGATAGTAGTCAAGTATTATTTGGGGGTGGGACAGCAATAAAATGAAAAGATGGTAAATTTAAAACAGTCCTACTCTGACGTATTGGTACAAAAAATATATAATAAATTTCACATGACTTTTATTTTATGGAAGTACGAATTGAAAAATCAGAAAAAATATATTATAGTAAACCTGCATGTGCTTAAATATTTTTGGTCTGCAGTACATGTACAATTTCAAGGATCTTCAGGGAATCATTGAACACAGAAAACATCATTCAGTTCGGTAGACCTTTATAATGCTAGGTATAAATGATGTAAGGCACATTTCTTTTTTATACCTTTGCCCATAAACATCCTTACCATAGTTAAAGCACAAGTGGTAAAGTTCTGTATTGCCATTCTTCACAGCACAATATATCGGTATAAATCCACCCTTGTTATGGCACATCAGCATCTGATACAAAATAAATATGACTGTGATTATTATTCTTAATTCATTAATTCTTCTTTTTTTTCAAATAAAATATCGATTGATATCAGAAACTTTATCTAGATGAAACGAGTGTCCATGGATTGTCAATTATAAATGGCTGACGTTTATTTTTAACTAATTTACATTTAACACTCCAATTGTTTCATGTATTTCGTCATTTAATAATTCGTCGTGTTTCATAGCAACAAACTCGACAACACATCTCTTGCCGAACGTGATATTGACATATTTTTTTTTATTTTTATCTCTTTTATTCAAAACCATGATTTCCTTTCTATGTTTGGGACGTTTTAAAAGTGCCAAGTCTGCATAACGTCTCAAGCAAGAAAGATGCGATTTTACGGCGATGTAATTGAGTAGCCTGGCTAGTTTTAAGTAGAACAAATCTAATGGTCGGCTGTGCTATCATGATCATATTATGAAAGAAAATCACGTTAACAAAATATAGCAGAATACCTTGGTGATATGTCCATCACTATGGCCAGCCTCTAGCAATGCCTTCACGATCTCAGTATGTGAATGCCGTATTGCTATATGTAATGGTAGATCTCCATGTATATCAGTAATGAATATATTTGCTCCTTCCTTGATTAGTAGCAGGACACCATCCTTGTCACCAGATGCGCATGCGTAACACAGGGCTGTAGACCCTCCCTTATCTTGTTTCTGCACGGGAAAAAAAATCAATTGATCAATTTGACTGCTTTTGATTCGTCGAGTCGCAGATGGTCGGTTCCAATTTCAAGTCCGAAATAAATAAATTGCAAAGCAATATTTGTATTTAAAAAGAGATCAAGAGTGTTAAAGAATAGAGAGGGGAAGGCCTGTGATATGGAGAAAGGAAGAGGGGGAGAGAGAGGGAGTAGGTGAACCCAACCCGCACCCGAATGCCTACATACCATAATTGACAAGACTGATAACGATATTAAACGTGTTAACTAAGGATTGTCAACTATTTCATCCGAACATGAGTTCCCAACTCGAGTATAATTCATTTGACTTAAAGGGATACTCCAGGCTGAAGATATTCATATCTCAATAAATAGAGTAAAACTCACAGAGCAAATTGCTTAAAATATGATCGCAATCGGATAACAACTAACAAAGTTATTGAACTTTAAAGATTTGCATTATTCCGATGGTGTCATACAGGCGCGGATCCAAGAGGAGGTCGAGTCGGCCCTGCCCCCCCCCCCCATATTTTTTGACAACCCCCCCCCCCCAAAAAAAAAAATGTCCTTTTTAATTTGAGAGAAATGCTGAAAAACAAAGAGAATTTACGGCCTTGCAACGGTCAGCCCGATCCCCATAGGCTTACTCGATTGCAGTGGCACCGCATTATGTTGGTTCACATGTACACAAACCATGTTCTACATAGCAGGATTACCATTTGCGGAAGACAATATTACACAAAATCCTCAAAATGTCCAGTTTTCAGGCCTTAATATCAACCAATTTCGCGTTCTCATTAATATCAAATTGAAATATAAGATAACAGTTTCATGAATTCCTATAAATTAAATTGTCTCTTTTTTCAGAATGGAATATCGACAAGTTTCATCTCGCATTTGGGAAGAGGAATAGAAAGATTCATTTTCATATGATGACAAAATGTCCTTACAATGTCCCGGTGTTAGGTCTAAATAATAATCTTTAAAATCGGCTCGCGCTTCGCGCTCTAATTGGTTGAGTACGATATATCCACTTCACAATTTTCCTACACAGAGCATGAAATAGTGCTCAAATTGGCCCTTTTCAGATTCATCTCGCGCGTCATTGATTTTGATAATAAAAGAAATGTATTTAGAATGTCCAGATATTTTGCTCTAAATCTAAAAAGCACGTGCTTGAACCATCCAGTCTCATATCAGAATATTTAAAAAAATTCTTCTCGCGCTTCGCGCTCGCACTATTAATGTTGGAAGATACCCAATTACTCAGCCTCTTCAAAATTGACAAAACATGAATATAGAATGTCCCGTTTTTAGGTCTAAATCTCTTTTTTTTCCCCCGCTCGCCGCGCTCGCATTTATTTTTTTATTTATATACCTATCCTGTTCACGATTACAAAAAGTGCTTAGAATGTTGAATTTTTAGGTCAGATTGTCAAAATTGTTCAGCTCGCTCTTCGCGCTCGCATTATTCGATTGTTGAAATAAGTATCGTTATCATGGGTAACTGCATGTCCTTAACAGATCCCTTTACGATCAGGCAGAACGTATAGGCCTATTACAAATTTCTGCTCGCAATTCGCGCTCACAGTAATTATTTAGTACATACACATCTTGTTCACGATCACAAACATTGCTCAGAATGTTCAATATTTTCAGAACAAAATACATGAAACTTAAAAATAATAGCTTCGCGCTCGCACTATTCGATTAAAGCTTTTATGATCTTATTATTTATTAATGTTTTGTAAGAATAAAACAAAAAGTGACTGTTAGGACTACCCCTTCAAAAAAACAACAACAAACAAACATCAACTGTGAGCGGCCGATTGGGGAAAATATGGGGTTTTTTTTTCGCCCCCCCCCCCCCCCCCCTATTGGCGAAAGCTGGATCCGCCCTGTTATATCCCCACTTGTTCAACCATGATAGGATATTGTTTGGAAGAGTTTTTTAGTTGTTAAGAATTGCATCTGCTTTGATTCACTCTAGCTACGTTTAACAATTGGATAGTTATGGTGATTATGTATGCTAATATCTTTGACAAATGACAAGTACATCTATGTTGTCTCATACATTCATATAATATTGCATTGTTGATCTCATTGCATTGTTTTAATTGGGTCATGTTGTTGGTTTTACATTGCTTTGTTGAGGTTTTGGCAAGAGTCAATTATTTTGCAATTGTTTGTTTACATGCTATTAATTGCGTGATTATGCAAACTCAGCATGCCGCAGATGTATTCGACTTTCATTGTCAATCAGCCATGATCAAGAAACGATGATAAATACCATTGCACAATATTTAACGTTGTTTATGGTCTATTTAACTTAATCATGAATTATCTATTTTTGCTTTAAAGATGTCATCATGAATTCATTACATTATTCTAGCGGAACTAATACTTGCAAACTTCTGTAGTATAGACACAAAATGTTTATTCGATCGGAAGATCTGTTTCCACGGAAAATAAGCTCCACTATTCCTTTATAATCACTAATTGAATCAAAATTGTTAGATGAAGGTGTATTTTCGGATTATAATTAATTTTGATAAATTGTCAGTGGTGGAAAGACAAAAGTATAGATAGAAAAGGAAATAATTCAATAAAAATAACAGGAAATGGAATGTAACTGTTATTTCCAGTAGTTTGATTTGTTTTCTTAATATTGAAAACGACTGGATTAATGAGAAATGCGATCAGTTAAACGAAGAATGTCAAAAATAGTGAATTTGTAAGCACATCTATTAGACACATGTTAGAGGGAGGGGTGGTGAGTGAGGTAAATTGCCAAATCGTCTACTGCCAATTCGTCCACCACCACATAGTCTACCTTCATTTATTCTTATGCCTTTCCGCCCATTAACACTTCGTCTAACAACCATTTGGTCTAATAATCATTTGGTCTAATTATCATTTCGTCTAATCACCAGTTGGTCTAATTATCATTTCGTCTAATCACCAGTTGGTCTAATATTCGTTTTATTTTCTTTCATTTCGTCCAATTAACACTTAGTCAATCAGACCAAATGGTAAGGACTAAATGGCTATTGGACCAACTGGATATTAGACGAAATGGTGAGTGGACGAAATGGCAATTAGACCAATTGGATAGCGGACAAACTTATTGTAGACCGAATGATAGTAGACGAGTTGGTAATTGGACGAATTGGCATTAGACCAATTGAAAATAATCCGTGAGGGGCGCCTTTAGTACTTAAAGGGCTGGTCCAGGCTGACTGTATTTATATCTAAATAAATAGAGAATTTTTTTACAGAGCCAAATAGAATTTGATCAAAATCGGATAACAAATAACGAAGTTATTGAATTTTAAAGATTTCCATTATTCCGGTGAAACAGTTCAAGGAATGTTTTCACGAACATTCATTAGGTGGACTAATGATGTCATATCCCCATTTGTTCTTTTGTATTTTCTTGTATGAAATTAGCTTTATTCAAAAATTTTCTTCCAAGAACTAAAACAATTGGATTGACAACTGATTAAGGGCATATCTCTTTATTGCTGCAACTTAATTCATCATTATGGAGACACATCATAACACATTTATGCAAAAATGAAACAATCATGATCTCATGTAGTAACATAAGAAAAAGGAAAGTGGGAATGTAACATAATCAGACCACCTAACAAATATTCATGAAGACATGCCTGGAACTGTTTCATCGGAATAATGCAAATCTTTAACATTCAATAACTTTGTTATTTGTTATCCGATTTTGATCAAATTTTCAGCATTTTGCTCTGTGAATTCTACTCTATTGATTAAGAAATAAATATCTTCAGCCCGGAGTATCCCTGCGGTACTAAGGGCTGAAAATGAATATGAAATGAACAGATAAAGACAAATTGGACAAACAAACCACTGAAAATTTCATCAATTTCGGACAAGGAATACCAAAGTTATAACATTTTTCTATGCATACATCTTCATGAATATTTTATCAGCAGCAGAATGTCACATCCCCACTTGTTATTTTGTATTTTATTACTTGAGATTATGTTTAATCATATTTTATCCTTCAAGAACTAAATATGTGGATTGAAAAATGATTTAATGCATTCAATATCACCCGCTACAAATTATTTTATTACAAAGGAGATATACCATAGACAAATGTATAAAAATATGAAATAGTCATGATAATTTTGAGTACATCTTATAACTTAAGAAAAGGGAAAGTTTGGATGTGCATCCGCCTACCTAATGAATATCCATGACAACATGCATAGAATGGATCAAAGCTAATAAACTATCCCTTAATCTCCAAAAAAAAAACAAATTATATGCTCTTAAGTAATATCATAGATGAACTTCCAGGTAATATAATTTTTGAAAATACTAATTTACAAAGAGTTGGCAGTACTAAATTTCTTGGGGTAACTATTGATAATAATCTATCCTGGAAAGAACACGTAGATCACATTTGTAAAATTATTTCGAGAAATATTGGTATCATAAACAAGGTAAAATTTTTCTTTCCCACTCATATACTATTTAATTTGTATTCAACTTTGATCCTGCCTCATTTAAAATACGGTATAACAGCATGGGGGAATTGCACTGACTGCCTCCTGAACAGAATTTTACTTTTGCAGAAAAGTGCTATTCGTATTATTTGTCATGCAGATTTTCGTTCACACGAACTTTTCTATAAATATAATATTTTGAAGATTGGTGACTTGTATCGATACAGTCTCGGAAAATTCATGTATAGTTTAGATAAAAATGAACTTCCAAATATTTTTTATTCCATGTTTACTAAAAATGTCGATATTCATCATTATCCTACTAGGTCTGCCGGGCTCTTTCATCCACCAAGAGCTAGAACCATCCTTTTGAATAAAACATTTATTTTTACAGGTATCAAACTTTAGAATCCCCTTATAGAATCATTACGTAACAAACCAACACATCTAAGTTTTAGTCGAGGATTAAAGAAAATTCATATCCTTGGGATCCCAGAACTCAAACATTTCTATGTAAGCAGCTACCACCTATTTTGTTCTTCTTCCATTCTTATTTTCTTCCTTCTTCTCTTTCCCCCTCTCCTCTCACATTTCTTTTCTTTTCTCTCTCTCTCTCTCTCTCTCTTCCTATCCTCTTAATGTCTAGTTCTATTGCTTTTCTAATCTTCCTGTTTGTCTATGTTTTGTAGTGTGTTTTGTTTCTTTTCCTTTTCTTTTTTTTTGCTGTCTTATCCTGTTCTGTCCTTTTTTGTTTTTGTTTGTGTGTGTGTGTGCCTTTTTTGTTTTTGTCTTTGCTTTGTTTTTAGCATTCGTCCTGTCTTGTCCAGGTGATTGTCTGTTCACACACTCCTGAACGCAAGGGTTTTTTATACAGCAGGGGTATGATATAATATTTTTGTTGTTTATTGTAATATAGTGAGTAGGCATAAAAATCTTGACCCCACTAGTATTCATTTTCATTGTACAAACCTTTTTAATTTACGAATAGAATTTCATTGATCAAATATACTTTAATTAATAATTTATTGCAGGAAAACCATACTAACAAGCTTTGCTTTCTTTTGGGTTCCCTTTTGTCATTTCTGTATATTATATTTTTGTGTTTTGCTATACATTGTAACTTTTGTTAAATTTTGGAATGAAAACGAATAAATGCGATCAATCAATCAAAACTATTTTAACAAAATAAAATTCAATAACTTCGTTCATTGTTATCATATCGTCGCGTCGTGGTCTAGTGGGTACGAATCTTGTCTTTAACTCAGAGGACGTGGGTTCGATTCCTTGCCGTGTTTTACTTCAGTAAAAACAGCACCCACATTGTGCTGCACTTAACCCAGGTGAGGTGAATGGGTATATATACCCGGCAGGATTAATTCCTTGAATGCACCAAGCACTTCAGCAGCTGGAGCTAGAGCTAGGGCCGGTGTAATATAGTGCGCCATTAAATATGCAAATATGCAAAGGAATCGAAGCCAGTAAAAAAGACTACTGGGAAGAAAGAGAAGAAAAAAGACACCAAAGAAGAAAGTCCCTGCCAAGAAGTCGACACCCAAGAAGGCGACCAAGAAGGCGGTAGCCAAGAAGCCAAAGGCTTCGAACCCCAAGAAACAACTCGGTAATCTGCGTCTTAGAAACGTTATAGGCCTATATTTTTATTATATAATTATCTTTTTTTTTTAATTTCAGCCTTTTGCTCGGTGAATCTTATTCTCTTTATTTAGATTCAATTATGTTTAGCCTGGAGCAGTGGCGTAACTACGGGGGACATGGAGGAACGTGCCCCCCCCCCCCATTGACTGACAAAAAAACGAAGGGGGGAAGGAGAAAAATAGGGAAAATGAGAGGCATTGAGAAAGAAGAAACTAGTGTATATTTCATTATATTAAGTTATATTACATAAATATTTTTTTCATAAATTTATGAAACATATTTTGCTGAGGGCCTATGACATTGTGTTCATCATTTCTGGTTTCCTGGTCATTTCTGTGAAAAAAACATGAAATATATAATCATGTTGTACTAAAACATCCTGTTTTCAAGTCAATATACACCATAAACATATATTTCCTCGTACCTCGAGTTATTGTTTTATGTAGTGACATTCTTCTCTTTCATGACTACTTAAAGAGATTGAAAAGTCTGAATATAAAATATTCCCAGATAGTGCTTACTCTATCAAAAGTTTTCAGCTCGCGCTTCGCGCTCGCATCATTTAGTAACAAAGATACGTATGGTCTTAGTAAATTTTTACAAACAAGCCTAAGAATGCCCCTCGTCAGGTCTGAACTTCAAAAATTTCAGCTCGCGCTTCGCGCTCGCAGTATGTGCTTAGTGAGATATATATCATATTCATGATTACATTGAGTGCAAAAAGTGCTTCATGTGTTTAGGTGTAATTCTTACAAAATCAGCAAGCGCTTGACGCATACATTAGATGACTGGTATGCTCTTCATTAATTCCTAAGAACTAATCCCTTGTCCCTTTTTGGGGGTTAATATATATAAAAATTCAGCTCGCGCTTCGCGCTTGCATTTTTATTAAAAAAATGATATATATATGTATGATTACACAGTCCTTAAAGTGCTTTTATTAGGTAAGTATGCCTGGCAATTGAGCGCGCTTCGCGCGCCCAGTAAGGGACTCAAAATTGTTGCTGGTGCCCCCCCCCCCCATTCCGTGACCCACGTTACGCCACTGGCCTGGAATAGACATTTAATGGGACGTCATCAGCACCATCATCATTAGTATGTAGTTCATCTAGCACTTATCATTATATTTGTTTATTACTTTAGGATGAAATAATTGCAAAAGACATGAAAGTCGACCACTTAACAGCTTTAAGTATTGACGCAGTATAATACTGTGTGAAAATCAGATACAACTTAAATGTCTTTTCCAGAGAAAAATATTAATCAATTACAACAAAAACATCTCCTTACAGTGCGTCTTCTTCACGTTATTACCATTTAAATTGTATCTTTATCATGTTTCTAGGACCACGCATCACGAAACACTACTTTTTATAATTCTCGTGCAAAATGCCATTGGCTCACAAAGGATGACTAGGAATGAAAAATTAAAGAAGTGTGATATTTTGATATTATGTACTGAAACTTACAGAGTGATTATAATTTAACGTATATGGCATTTCATTAGCCTAATGATTAAAATCATGAATGATAATTTTTATCATTCTTACCAGGCATTCATCATCCCCATCCCTCTTCACAGAAATAGACGATGTTCTCATTAGTTGGTAGTCGTGGTTCATCTCGACATGAACATCGCCTAACGATGTCGATAGTTGGTTCAGCTCAACCGATCCGACATCGCTAAACCTGGTTGGCATGAAGCCTCCTTCTCCCTCCATCGTAATCGCTAATAATGACTTCCCTCTTTGGTTGTAAATATGAAACTGTCAACAACACGTCGTTCTTTTGTTTCTTACCGCACGCTGTATTGACATATAATTATTAGACCATAAGGCTAAACAAAGGTGGTATATTTTGTTCATATTTGAAGTTTTTTTTATGATTGCTCTCATGTTTTACATTTTATGTCTGATAGTATGAAAATCATGATCGGCGCAATAGCAAGAAACAAGAGACATCGCCAGGGCCCTGGGAAAAAATTTTCTTCTTCTTTTTGGGGGTGTTGATGTAAATTTGAAAAGAAAAAAAAAAGGTTTCACACGAAAATTTGTACACCTTCCAGAACTCCAGGGGGTGCTGCCTGTGGAGAATAATAGACACAGCAACCCCGTTTCCCAGGGCAATGCACCTCGCCTCCATCTCTATCAATTTTCAAATCTTGAAAATCATTTTTTTTACTTGAAACAAAAATGGGAGAAAGATACAACGGGCGCAAATACACGACATCACTCGATCGCTATTCAAATCGGGGAATGACACAGTATCACCCCCCCCCCCGAACAATAGATTAGTTGATTCAATTTATGCGAGTAAAAGAATGCCGGAAAGAATGAAAATGAGGAAGGAAGTAGACATGGTAGATGAGTATAGAGGCATGTGTCGTACTCGCGTCATGCAACTGAAAAAAATGACGTCACATTCAATTCGCCCCCCCCCCCCCAGCAAAATACCCAGGCGCCGCATCTGGGAAAAGGAAATGATTCATGTAATATCGTTGAAAATATTCAATATTTCTAATACAGCTGATCAGGGGCGGATCCAGGATTTTCCAAAAGGGGAGTCACATTTTTCCGAGGAATAATTTTCGTCTCAGAAAAAAAAATCGACAGGCAAAATAAAAAGGGGGCTTCACTTTTAAGGGGGGGCACACTTCTATTTCGACGGCATTTTCACATTACAAATTTAAATTTTGCTTCTTTTTATCTTCCAATATTTATTGAATAAATCAACATCAACCGTTAACAAATAATTACAGATACAAATATGCAAATCAAAGGGGGGAGACAATACACAAAGCAAACGGGAGTGAAACATTAACATGCCCTTAATGGATTTCTAAATTGTCGTAGCTGTTGCAGGGGTGTCGATCCGTGGTGGGGCAGAGGGTTAAGCCCCCCCCCCCCCACACACACACCTTTTGAAGCACTAAAAGGTGACCTTTTTACCCAAGAAAAATCCCCCTTACAAACTTGTTCAGTACCAACCCCTTTGTATTAGGGCCAGTTTTATGTGTTAGACAGTTCCCAGGTAAATGCTAGTTTTGGTAACGATATCAAAATGAGTTCGTACAGAATCCAATGAAATGACCACTAAAGTGTCTGTTTGTATAAATAAAACGCATGTCCCAAAGGATTCTGGAAGAAATTGTGTAATTGCTGAGAAATCAGCAAATAAGCACGGGATTCGGGTAGGGCGTCGGGCCCGACGCCCTGAGCAATAATTATACATTGTCCCACGTGCGCTTATCTGTGTTGGGGATTTTCGGTGTGAACATTTTTCAGCGTAGATTTCAAGATTTCACAAAGTCCAGTTAATGTAACTGTACCAGATCTAGATCCCCGATGATATACTTGCAATCAAGCCTTGTTTTACAGACTTTCTCATGAAATCAGTGTTAACTGCAACTACTGGAATTTCTCTTTATTAAGTGTCCATACAATCTCGTAGCAAAAATGTTCATCTTTTTTATTCATAAAATATTTAATTTTGCCATGATATTCATCATATTTCAACCATTTTCTTTTCAGTTTCTTTCTTTTCTACTTGTTGGGGATAGTGCCCTGAAGTCCTACATAATGTAAGCCAACGGGGTGGGGTGTAATTCTCAAGTAGGTACTGCATGCATTATGTAGGCCTATACATGTAAGGGCTCGATAAAAAGTACTCTCTCCTTATCCTGTTTATCATAATGATCATAATTATATAGCTTTGTGGCACAATTGATTAGTCTATAATAAGGAAACAGAGGGTCATGGGTTCGAATCCCAGCCATGATATAATTTCCTTCAGCAAGAAATCTATATGCACAGCTCATCCCGGCCCATCTGAAATATTGAGGGGATAAACCTCACCCTCCCCCCCCCCCCCCCCCCCGATCAACACCCGTGCTCTGCTTATTTTCCCACTCTCTTCTTTTCTTCCGCCTATTAGCATGTACTATTTTCCACTCCTGTATTATGAATTATATATGTCGCAAAGGTTTTTTAGTGTTCATAATTACCTTTAATGTCAAATTTTGTATACCAGGTTGTGGCAAATGGTATTCTCGTCCTCCTATAGTGACAAAAATATGAAATTGTTCTAATTGCCATTTAGCACAAATTACAACACAACTTTTGTCTGAATTTTGAGGGGTAAATGTTCCCATCTCCGCCTATGGATCGAATGGTTAGGAGACGATAAGGATAGGATCATAACTCACTTCCTCATCTTGATACTCTTGAAACTCCTGCATTTACCGAGACTAAATGCACTGAACTGTGGACTCATCAATAGCACAATCAATCGTGCAGACAAATGGAAGCAAATAAAGTAAATAATGACATGTGCACTTCGCGGTACATGGTTAACGTGTGTAGACTTTCGTACGAAGGTACTGTAGATTGGCCCGAGACGTCTAGACTGGCTTACTTATTTTGACACAATCGCAGTGAAGGCATTGAATACATAAATAGGCCTACATGTATAAAATTATATGGTAAGTGAAATTATTTTGCAGTGATGTTTATTTAATAATTTCTTAATTATTTGTGTGTGGGGTGGGTGCATGTGTATGAAAGTGGGAGATCGAGTAATCTAAAGGTGTGTATATAAGCCTAAATATATATATATAGGTGTTTTTATGGATGAATTCTTCACGGTTTGTTTCGGCATGCTGTCTATATAATGAAGCATATTAATCATGTTAATGGTTCTCTCTGGGAGTAATATCATCAGCATGATCAAGTTGGTCTGACAAGGTGCACTTATATTGAATTGAATTGAATTTATTCAGACCAGTCAAAATGAGAGCAAATTAAAAAAAGTAAAAGGTTACATACAGTGGCGGACCGTACGTGACCCCGAGGAGACAAAGCATTGGGGGGGGGGCACGGCCTTGTTCACAAACAATGCAGTGCCCCCCCATGCTTTGTCTCCTCCGGGTCACGGTCCGCTACTGGTTACATAGTAAAGAAACTGAAAAAAATGACAGGTTTAATTGGGACCTCAACGAAGCACAGCTTGTAATCAGTGAGGGGCCCTCTATTTGACTCAAACATAGAATAACTATGAGAACTTACCAAATATTTACAAGGTATTTATTTAAAGATCCCAACAGAAACACCCACACGCAAGCGTACGCACACTCACACAGATCACATAAAAAAAACTAATTAGGCCTAATGTGGGTTCAGTAGCTAGCACGTACAGCACGTGATTCTGACTGCATGTAGGGCTTACAGAAAAAACATGATGTCGAAATAGCCAGCATGTCAGTCTATAGCTCACACTCTGATTCCCCTGCACCCAGTAGCTGTTGATCTTCTGAATTCGAGACCTCGGTAAATGAGCTATGTGCGGCCATTGAAACCATGGGTTGTGGGTTCGAATCTCAGCCATGGCGTAATATCCTTCAGGCAACCTGCACGACCCTGCACTAGACCCAGGTGAGGTGATGAAAACCGACAGGGAACAATTTCCCCCCCCAAAAAAAAAAAAATAAATAAATAAAAAATGTATACTCTATGTTATTGTTACCGCACAATGAGTTATATGTCCGAATATTTAAGTCGATCAAGCTAAATGTAATTGTTTTTTTTTCTTGACATTATTTTATGAAAAACACAGGAAATGGCGGGAAAAGAGCAAGAGGAATCACTGGAGCGGTTTTCAGATCGTCTGGGTCAAATAATTGAGAATGGATTGACATGTCTATCGATTGCCTTTGGTGTTAAATCAGGTCTCTTTGATGTACTTGTAGAGAACCACCCCACACCGATGACGTCACAAGAATTGGCTGATGCTGCTAGTATGAAAGAAAGGTAGGAATCGAATTCAATGTCATTAAGCACCCTGATGTTACTCTGTGGGACCGTCGGTCGATTTTTTTCTGTCTATTCTTTCATCAGAAAACGGAGATGACAAAAAAATTCAATAATGTTCAAATTAAAAAAAAAAATAAATAAATCATCACCACCTATAGTTGAAGAACGATCGAGTCAAAAGTCAGGTACAGAAACACGTGACCAGGATCTTGTTAATAAATCACCCATGAGTAGTGGATGCATCCCTTGTCCTCTTATTAGGGGATCTCTATGTACATGATGTAAGGGAAGTTAAGCAACATTTCTCTAGACTACAATCATGTATTATTATACACCTGTTGAAAAACATCGGCTTATGATTGGTAAATTCTATATATTCTTGCTTTTTGGCAAGGATTTATGATAAACCATTCAATGTTTGGCTTGTGATATAGCAGTTCCAAACTTGATGGCGCCTAAATAATTGATGTCAGGTTTGAGCATGAGATCAACGAAATCTAGCTAGAAATTCAGAGTTGTGTGCAAATCATTTTCTTGCAGGTCCAAATCAACTAAGTCCCAAATCATTTGTTACAAGTATTAGTTCAAGTCATCTGTTGCAAGTCCAAAGTCAGGTGTGAAATCATTGTTGCCATTCCCAAGTCCCATGTCTTTTAGCAACATGACAAACCAATCCAAACTCAGTTGATCATGCATATCTCAAGTCCATGCAAGTCCAAGTCAAGTCCTAACTCTGAAATTTGATACCCCATAGGTATGTTCGTGAATGGCTTGGAGCAATGGCAGGAGCTCGCATCGTTCTTCTGGATCCTGCCACTCAACGCTTCCACATCCCAGGACAAACACTCGACGCCTTTAAGAAATGGACCCCTCAGAATCAGCTTGTCCTTGCTACCAAGGGCATACCTTTCCTCAGTGAGGTCTTTAACGACATGCTGGAAGTAGTTAAAAAGGAAGGACCGATTGGTAAGTTCACAGTAAAGTTCTAGTAAAGAATGAAGTCTACCTAATTGTAGACCTATGCTGGGTTTTTTAATGCGGCGATTATTAGCGCCTTCTGATCCACCACTTCAGCTAAAGACGTCAAAGTGACACCTCAGTGAACAGTATTACATTGTCTTTTCAATTTATCTTACAACCTGTATTGTCCTTGCCACTAAACTGGAATGTGACTGTGATAGGTTGAATGTCATGATCAAGGTCACCCAGTAGTGAAATCGCGTCGGATAAATTGTCATCAGACAGATATCCACTGCTCACTTGTTTGCCATTTCTATTGCACACTTTAAATCCAGTCTCTCTACCAATTGAGGCGGACAATCAGTTAAAGCAATTCAATACCATCATGCACATACATAAAAATCCCAGACTGAAAGACCATTGTGTACTGAAATCGAACGCAAGAAATGAACACAGAATAGGCATCATTCGGTTTGATATTAATTTTGATGCAACTTAATCAGTGTTGTTGATATCTTGCAGGTCTTCCATTTACCAAGGCCAAGTCGTTCACGGAGTTTGAAAGTGATGCGTCAGGATGGTTCTACAAGAAACAACTCATTCAGGTTTTCATTCCATCCATTCCAACGCTTCAAACTAAACTAAGTAAGATATCTTTTATCGTCCTAATTCAAGGTAATTCTAGTATTTTAAGAAAGTAAGAATATTATCTTTCGTTCATAACAGGAATTAAAATGCAAGGTTGTTTCATTATTCTAGATCGCAAAATTGCCAACTCAACTGCATCTGGCGGTAGTCTACCACTTGTCAAATATTTTCACCAACTACCGCTTTTGACTCTCATTTCAATAGAATCTGCCGCTTTTTCTAATACCTAAAACGAAAAATACATTTTCAAAAACTGTAACTTCAAATATTCTGTCAATTGTGTTCTCAGTATTCTTTTAAGATCTAATTTGGATCGTGATACTGATTCTCTCCCAGCGGTCCGTGTTAACACCATGATTGATGATAGAATGTCGAACAGGGAGTGGCCACTGTGACGGGAGGTATGGCAAAAGTAGTTGAGAGCATCACTAGAGATCGAGAGTAGTTCAAAATCACCTGCATATCACATAGGCCTACAGTGTGGTGAATTATATATAGCTTCAACATTTATAGAACATGCCAGTATTTCTTCAAACTGTTGCTTTTTAAGGCACATCCGAGTATTTAAGATTAATTCCTTTTGTGTTAATCATGATAAGAAATCCCTAGACATCGCCCAAAGAAATCGCCAGTATGGCAAGCCCCCTCCTAGGCCCTCCCCGCTTCCTCGCCAATTCTATTGCTTGTGCATTCTTCCATTTTGGCAAATATGGGATTGGGATGTTCTAATCAATGGATCGTGAAAAATATTATTTGAAAATAAAACTTTTTTTCGACAATTCCAATAGTCCTTCAATAGTCTTTATTATCTAAACCAAAACCAAACAAAGATATCAGACAATGGATATCGTATATTGCAAGAAAGTCTACACAATTAAAAATATATATTAGTGAAAATTTGTAGGCAGCTATGTTTTGTGTGTGTTCGTGAAGGACGGGTTTGGAACTGCAGTCAGTTTATGATAGCTCACATTGATTTTACGAATATACTTTCTAAGTCATCTCTTTCTTGTGGTGTGGACGACTATTTTTTAAGAAATAAAATTCGTTTTCAAAGGGAAGATAATGACTTAGAGAAACACATCGATTAGGAATAATTCTTGACACCGACTATGGGAAAATTGGAGGTCAATCGATCTTCTACACCCTATATAGTATTTTTCGTGCTCACAGAACCGTTACAATGTTAAAGGGATGACCACCAAGAAAGGGGTGCGGTGTGCTTTTTCACATGCCCATGATAAATAATAAACAATTCAATGAAAATTAAAATAACAGATTAACAATATTTTTACAAATCAAATAATTAAAACGATAATAGCTCAGGAAATGTTTTAAAGTATTTACCTGCTTTTGTTATTTTCTGCAGGTGAGGGCATAAAGATGTTGGATGTAGGATGTGGTCGCGGAGTGGCTACTCGAATCTTAGCCGGGCAGTTCCCTCGCAGTCAATTCGTTGGCATTGACTTCGGCGAGGATAACATGAAGATAGCACGCGAATTTGCTAAGAATGAGAACCTGAAGAACGTCGAATATCACAACCTCGATGCAGCAAAGCTTCCTGAAGAATGGACATGTACTTTCGACTACGTGTTCTTTTACAATGTCCTCCATGACTTGGCACGTCCAGATTTGGTTTTGAAGGAAGTCAAGAGGGTAATGACTTCGGAAGCTCTGATGTCAGCTCTTGAAGTCAATGCGAGCTCAGACATGGCAGACAACATTGACTCCCCAGGAGGCGCTGGGTTGTATACTTACAGTCTGTTCCATTGCCTACCCGTGTCCTGCAATACACCAGGGAGTCTTGGACTAGGAACAGCATGGGGAAAAGAAGCTGCCACAGAGTTCTTGAAGGAACATGGCTTTAAGATCGAATCTATCACCGAGTCACCAAAGCTACACTTTCTATGCTCTCTTTCACCCAAGTGACTTAAAGCACGTGATTTCGATGAACATTGAATGTGGCTTTACAACCGGATGCCTCGATTCTCGAATGCCTTAACCCGCCGATTAGTGATTACTTAATTCTTTATAGGTTTTGTACATGAAAGTCTTGCTTCTAGTGGACAAAGAGCCAGAGGGATCTTCGATAAATAAATAGATAAGTGAATAAATAAGTGAATAATAAATGTATAAATAACCAAGTCGATTGATTTACATATCCAAGTATCTTGTAGATAAGCCTACAGTCACCAAGAACAATATGAATGCTGCCTTTAAGTGTATCCAGATATTACGCGTCTAACATCTCTGACGGAAGCAGATAGGCAATGCAGGAGTAGGGTGTCAATAATATAATTATAAGCTGGTCATTAGGCCGTTGTATCATATCGTATTTTCTCTCTTCATTTCACCTAAACGTTAGACAAAGCCATCATTTTATCCTTTCCAACAGTTGCTCTTACCATGGTAAAAAGTCAAAATCTTGATTTGGTTCTACGTCAGATGTTAGATTTTATATGCTTCTGTCCAACAGGCCAACGTGCATTTCGAGATTCGCATCCATTAAGCTCAAGCCATCGTTTTTCCGCTATTAAAAACATGCCACACTTGGAAAACTATGCCCAAAGACTCTTTTCAATTCTTGGATTCTCAAATAGACAGTCTTTAGATATGAATTGCCGTGACTCTAAAAATGTGTCAGAGGTGGCCGGGTAGAGGGATGCCATATAAGCGGATACTGGGCGTTGTGGTCCCAATTCTCAAGGTGAAGGGTGATTCCTTGAGCTGTGTGACATATTGCGAGGGTGAAGTTCTAGTTTAGAACATAGAATTTTAGAAATATGATTGACGGGATAGATTTTGAGTTAATGGCAGGGAAGGAAGTGATTCGTGCTTCTCAGGAGACTTCGGGAAGAGTACAGACATGACAGATTAAAGGGAAAGAAGATTTGTTCTGTTGATTAAGAGAAGCCAATTGATAGAGTCCATGGGAATGTGATAGAGTGGTAAGAAAGAAAGGTATACCGAAGGCAAATGTAGGAGTGATGATGAGTTTGTATGGGTCGGGTCAAATTTATCCAAGCAGTGAGGTGCATCGAAGTTATGTGTTATCACCACTGAATTTTGCAATACTTATCGATAGTCAATCGTTATACTACAAAATTACTTTTTGTCAAGTGTATCTTACAAAATTAGAATGGGACATCTATATGAGCGAGTTTCGATATGTCACAATTCATTTTTTTCAGTGGCGTAATGTGCCGAAATGTGTTAGTAAGTACAATATGTGGGGGAAATCGTTTTTGAAAATTCATCAAATAGTCAAAATTAAACCCCTTTTCCCTAACATTTTCTTATGTTCTTCTGTATCGTCTTTCGGGGGAATCCCATCTCCAGTCTGTACGCCAATGACCATTTTGCATAAGAAAAAATAAATAACTATGAATAGCCAGATGCATATTGCTTTTGCTTGGCTTTTACTTGTTTCCGTATTGATTGCAAGCAAAAGCTTTTTCTAGTAAGCTCAAGAAAATGCTAACTTCATGCTAAAATGCGTATGCATATAAAGTGAACCCTTTGCTTGTGCGTTTGAGAATTAATTTGGGATAGGGTTAGGGCCAAGCTCCGTCATAGCTTCTTGAGTATTTGATTAATCTAGAAGTTTGTGTTTCATCATCGTGTTATGCACTTGAGAGAGAAAAACTAATGGTGGACAGTGGCCAAAGTGTTCTTCCTCATAATTGCAAACTGAATAAATAGGTTAAAGAAACAAATTCGAGGAGTAGGCCTAGTTTCACGTCTATAAGAAAAACATATGTTACAAGGGGAAGTGGTATATTTTGCACTGCTGCCATGTCAGGAAAACTCTCTGCATTGTAGGTCCCACCTTCGCTCTCCGAGTATTGCTTGCTAGTATTTGCTTTCTGAAAGCAAGAAAATTGTTTAAACACAAGGAAAGTGTAATGCATATGAAATAAAGCAATTGCTAAGGCTTGATCTTTTGTTTGGCTAACGAGAGCTTGTGATTAAAGCAACTGCATGGAAGCAATTGCTATACTTTTTTATGCATTAACCTAAAATGTCCCAAGTTTTACAACGCTGAACTAGTTCTAGGGTTAAGTGCGTCCCACAAAAAAGGAAACCCATTTTCAAAGATAGATTTCACAATTATCAAACTTATTTTTACTGTGAACTTGTTACTTATGGGAAGAATGGAATCTCATCTTTAATTTGAGACCAACAGCTTAGAAAATCATTCATAATTAAAGCCTGGCATATTACAATAAACGTCGAGGCCAAACAGAAACGATCTGCGCAGAAACCCACCTGTTAATCTAAATTTACTCTCATTTCAGGGATCATTGAGAGAAACTCAACAAAGAATACAAAAGAAATGCTAATGAGTCAATCGTCGAATCAGCATGGTTGTCATATCACGAACCAATCTTGTTCAGATTTTCTGCGCAAACTGATTTAGACATTAAAATTTCGAACTCGTCTTGCTCATAAATGCGTGAAAAAAAGGTGAAAATCCATATTTTATTTTTCGAAATAGACTTGAAATTAAATACTCCGAAAATAAATTGATCGTGGGCCAGATAGCCGCTGTCACGGGAGCTCCAGATCGACGAGGCTCTATCCCTATAATCGTTGAACGCCAAACAGGGTATGGCAGCAACTCCCTTTTTAACGTTTTTGGGTCTGACGTGGCCGGGGTTTGAACGGTTTGAACCCCCGACCCCGGGCCCCGACCTCCCGGTTGTGAGACGGATGCTCTATCAACTCAGCCAACACCGCGGTTCGTCATTGTCAGTGAAGTGTTCGTCACATGATAGGTTTCAAAATGTAGAGGGATAATTGAATGTGATGATGATGATGATGAAATCATGGATGAAAACATGGTCATGATGGTAAATGAAATGTCACAATTATTTGCCTTTTAAGAAAGGGACGCACTGTATTGATCTATTGATCCGGCCCCAGAGCATGTAATTCGTTCAATATAAGGACTTTATTATTTAGACGGTCATAAATTAAATCCCGTCTTCATTTTCACGGGATATTAATGACGACATACCCATCACCGCTTTGTTTTTCCAAAAGCTTGCAAGAAAGATTACACGAGTAAATGTTACTGGGTCAGATGCAGAAAAGTATCAATAGCTTCAATCACAACCAATCGCAAGCCAAGCAAAAGATCAATCCTCAGCAATTGCTTTATTTCTTATGCAAGAAGCGTTTACTAAATTGTGCTCAAACCCTTTCCTTGCTCTCAGAATTTTAAAAAGCAATTGCTAGCGGTTTGAGCAATAGCGGTCGACGTCACGCTGCATGGTGCGAACACGACTCGCAGAACAAGGGATTCGTAGTGCAAGGTTTCCTTGTCTTGGCAATGGAACCTTCTCATGAACCCTAGTTTCTGAGGCCCGGTGTCCAACTACTATCCCTCTAATTCGTTTAAAATTAAGAAATGTAGACCAATATAGTTGGCATTCAGTTCGCCCACACTAGGATGAAAACATTTTCATGTTTGGCCAATGTATACCAATTGGGGGTTCTCATGCAGGTTCATGATGAGAACTTCTGGATAAGTGCATGCTCAAGAAGCAGCAGCTTGAAAAAAAACAAGCAATTGCATAAATGCACGTATAAGCAAAGGGTCCACTTTATCGGACCGACGCTCTGAAATCGCTTAATCGTGAATCAAAATGCCGGCTTTCAGGGAGTATATCATTTGCTTGAGCTTATTATATAGTAAAAAGCAATTAAACTCCCCGCAAGCAACTAATTTTTATGCATATGGAATCTAGCAAAACCCTATCAAAAGCGATTGCTATTTTTTATGCACGCATTTGACCCAATGTGCCGTATAGTTTGTTGTAGAAATTTTTGCGAGCTAGAGAAGTCCCCCTCCCCCTCCCGATCCACGTACCCTTTAAACTATCGAAAACCTATTTTTGTAATGAACCCGCCCAAAACCAATCATGGGTACGCCCCCTGTCCTTCACCTCCCTTTAGTTCCTGTACGTGTGTACCGAATACCGATCGTGTCAAAAATTATTGAACTGTAAGCACATAAATTATTGATAAACACGTACTTGTACACAAATGAACGAACATCATGTGGACATCGTGGTAGGCGTATATCGTGAATGTATGGTATATCTTCAACATGTACTGAGAGGTCAAGTGGGTACATTGCAGCTACATGACGTATTTCTTTATCTGTGCAGACATGCAGACAGAAGTATAATAGTAAGTGCATTCACATTTAGTTTTACAAAGTGTGTGTACATATAGTACGTACCAGTAGCCGATGACAATTATCATAGGGTCCATGCTATTATCAATTGTGTACGTATGTTTGCATATTGATTGCCTATATCGTCCATTGCAAAATTTGATGGTGCTGCTATACATGTACAGGAAAACTATGCTTTCACGACAGCTAGTTAACTAGCTTGTCACATAAATCAAGCACCCTAAACACGTATTTTCCATATTCTGAAAATGCACCCCTTAACATGTATTGGCGTGTGAAACCCTACCCTTAACAAGTATTGGAAACAAAACGATACTCTTGGCAAGTATGTCCTGAAATTATTCCCTAAACAAGTACAGCGATATTTAATGCTATGTCACGGGTCCGTCGGTCACCGGTTTTACCTTAAATTTACTCACCATTTGGTTTAGTACGGCCCCACTTTCCACACCTCGCGCAAATCGGAATCTAAACACGTAGTGTTGGGGCAAAAAAGGACATCCTTTATAAAACATTTTAATTTTGTTTTATCATCCCCGCAGATTTGACTCTAAACACGTAGCTTTCCTAGGCGAAATAGATACCTTTTTTTCATTATTTTAGTGTTTTTAACACCCTTAATTCGTTACGTACGTAACGTGTCCTATCTTGAAAAAGACATCCTTTTTACGTGTTTTGGGGGTCGCGCATGGTATCCACTCGTCAATGTACTAGTAAGTGGCCCCGGGATAAATTGATATGTTAATGAAAATCAATCACAGTTAGGTTTATGAAAATCATAAAGTTACAAGTTACATGTATACTCATAACAGTGTAATGTAGGCCTTATTGCAATAAACATGATAAAGGCCTACATAGGGATGTATATATTCTTTAATCACAAATGCACGAACCAATAGCCAGCTTTAGAGCACTGCATAATTTAACGTTAGGTATATGGCTGGTTATGAAAATATGAAAAACCTTAAAAAGTATACAATTACACATCAACAAATTATTTTTCTATAACATTTCGTCATTCTGAATCTCTTACGAAAAATGAACCTTGGAAACATTTTTTTAAGGATTTTTATTTATTTTGTTTGGCGTCACCTGAGAGGCGAAAAGCGAACTGCATCACTACACTAGCCTATATACTCTCCTCTCCCGATATAACTGATTGGGGGAGTGCATGAAGCTAAGATGGACCACTGTACACAATGAAGTGGGTGACACTGCTTTACGTGCCCTCATTCCAAGGGATCGGATTTTACCACTGTATTAGTGGTTACACTTCGTTATTCCGAAGGTTTGTAATTCCGAAACACGTAAATTGCCTGATCGTTAATCCGAAAACGTAAAAGGGTTCGTTAATCCGAACAATTAGGTTCCATAATCCGAAAACGAAACAAGGTTCGTAAATCCGAAGGTTCGTTAGTCCGAAAACGAAATGAGGTTTGTAATTCCGAAGGTTCGTTAATCCGAAAACGAAATAAGGTTCGTTCTTCCGAAGGTTCGTTAGTCCGAAAACGAAATAAGGTTCGTTAATCTTTACGTTTATCATTACGTTTTCGGACTAACGAACCTTCGGAATTACGAACCTTCGGAAATACGAACCTTCGGAATAACGAATCTTCAGAATATCCGAACCTTCGGAATTACGAATGTATGCGGTATTGGTTGTAGCCTGCATATCTGGAAAAGGGGAAGGACACGTTTGCACACAGGGCAGGCTTCAGTCATCCGCCCGAGACGGACTCGAACCCATGACCTTTGGTAATTCGACAGGTAGTCGCTTTAATAGGCCTACCGATTAATGCTTTTGGAATTATATGTATAGACATATTGTTGATAGTTATTTCCACTATTATGGCATAGATATGTTCCAATGACATTTAATGTTCATTCTGACTCGCAACAACAACTTCATAGCTTTCACATAAAGTTATATTTTAACATTTATATAAGATCTCAGAAATGTTTTTAATTCAATTTTTTTCAAAATGCTTTCATAAAATTAAAATAGTACATTGACTTTCCAAAGTGCACTACCCATTTTAATCAAATGATCAAAGTTCTTTACAGCAAATTAGAGAAAGAAAAAAATAGATACAGGTCCGATCTTTACGAATATACGATTTTCCGTCCAAAGCACCAATATATGTCTCATACTGGTAGCAATATAAATTATATTTCTGTTATTAATGTTAAGTCCAATATATTTTTTCAATTTAAATAAATTGTTCGACTTTTTTATATTTAAAAAAATATTTTAATGACCTTTTCGATATAAAACATAAGAAAGCAACTATTTGGATAACAATTTTGAAAATTATGGCGAAAGGTTTATACACAAATATTTTCTTAACTATATGAACATAAATTTTGACATTATAAAAATGCTTATTTTTCTTTTTTATAATATACATGTGTTAGCTGGGTTATCGGTGATACTATTTAATGAAGGGATAAACGAGCCTTTGCTGTGGGATTTGCGCTATAAAACTGACTAAAATTAAGGTAAAGTTACACACGTCGATGATAGTCGACACCATTTTGAGAGCAGCCGATTATGCACCTTTCGCCCTTTTAAGTCAAATTTCTCCTTTTCGAATTTATTTATGTGGTGATCGCCTTATTTTGAAGATATATTTTATCCCTGTCCAAATAGGTCAAAGTCAATTTTTAAGAACTTTATATAAAATTGATTCCTTCCCTATTCTCTCTCAAATACAGCTTGCACTTCAGTAGAAATGGCGGTTCAACAAGAGTCAGAGGAATCTCTAGAACAGTTTTCAGATCGTCTGGGTCAAATAGTTGAGAATGGATTGACATCTCTATCGATTGCCTTCGGTGTTAAATCAGGTCTCTTTAATGTACTTGTAGAGAACCACCCCACACCGATGACGTCACAAGAATTGGCTAATGCTGCTAGTATGAAAGAAAGGTAGGGTTGAAAATCAATGTCAATCAGGAGCGGTGTCTTGGGGATGGCAAGATAACGCGCTTGAACTTTGGTAACAAAATTTCTTAATTGATTAAGCTGTCGAATGACAGGGGTAATAGATCCTAGGGGGGTCTGACACTATACGAGGAGGACACTGTGCTCATGGTGCTCTTACATATTGGCCTTCAAAATTGACCTATAAACGAGTAATTGTGGTCCAAAGCCAGGGTCCAAAGTCAATCTCGGAGTATACGCTTAACAAGTAGGCCTATTTTGTCACCAAAAGAAAGCTATACATTTTAAAGTTTCTCTTTTCTCAATACGGTTTTATTCGCAAAACAAGTCGCAAGTAAAGTAGAGAAACGATGACGTCACTCTCATTATTTTGAGGTGTGGGGAGAATCAACCAAACGTTAGTACAATTCATTGTCTGATATTTTTTCTCTTTTTTTTGTTATTCTTTTTTGTAAATTGCAAAATAAAATATTCGGGAGTCTGGTGCATTGCAAACCGACATACCTTATTCCCGCTCGTAACTCAGATCCTTTATAACCTGGTGCAAAGTGCGCTGGTCTGTCTCTGTATGTAGTTTTGGTCACTTTTTCTTTATTATATTAATAATTTTTACCAGCCCTTCCACTCGCCCCTCTCAAGTACGCCACAGGCTAATCGACTCCAGACTGTCAAAATCCATGAACTTATTTCCCCAAAAAAATATAATCTGTCGGTTTGTAGCCATTTTTCCTCCCTTACCTTCTCTTTTCTACTTTTCCCGTCTTTCCAAAAGATGTTCCATTTTATCATCAACACCTTCCCTTTTCTTTCATTATCTTTAATACCCAATAGGTATGTCCGAGAATGGCTTGGAGCGATGGCAGGAGCTCGCATCGTTCTTCTGGATCCTGCCACACAGCGCTTCCACATCCCTGGGCAAATCCTAGATGCCTTCAAGAAATGGACCCCTCAGAATAAAATCCTCCTTTCGACAAAGTCTATACCTTTCCTCAGTGAGGTCTTTAAGGACATGCTTGAGGTAGTTAAAAAGGAAGGTCCAATTGGTAAGTTCATCATGCACATGATCATTGCTATGCTTCTAATTCGACTATAAGGACTGTCAATGCGCATGACATATTATTAACCGTGAATTTGAACAATGAAAACATGAATTCTATAATTAAACACCGCTTTAATTGATTATGAAGGCTGGCCTTAAAAACTTATTTAATTAAAAGCTTCATTAAAAGATTCTCTTTCTCCTCCGGAACCCATACTAATATTGATTTCTTATATCGTTGAAGGTCTTCCATTTTCCAAGGCTAAGACATTCACAGAGTATGAATGTGATTCATCAGAATGGTTTTACAAGACACAACTCCTTCAGGTTTTTATTCCGTCCATCCCTCCGCTTCAAACTAAACTAAGTAAGAGATTTTAAATTGCTTTTCTACACAGCAAAAACTGTGGTGTTAACCGGTTTACATAGAGGACCACACCAGCTATTTTACACCGGTGTTAAACTAGTGGTGTTAGTTTTACACCTATAGGTGTTATTACAACACCTATGGTTGTTACATTTACACTCTTTGGTGTAATGTTCAATCTGTAGGGTGTTATTTTAACACCTCAGGGTGTGGTCCTCTATTAACACCAATTGGTGTCAGTTTTAACACCACAGTTTTTACAGTGTACCGTAACAATTACCGTAATACTTAACGAATTTTTTATTGGAATCATTGATTATAATAACACAACCATGCGAGGCAGATCTTTGTTGAGATAATATTTTTTATTCAGAATCGGCATTGAGAAGTGGTGAGAATTAATTCACTGAAATTCCAATACACCTGACAGATTGACGCCGAAGAAATTGAAATTCATGAACGTAAATATATTGTCGATAATTCCTCTTATATGAATATCATAAAATACATATCGTGTGTTGTCGCACAGAAGGCATATAAAGATATTGAAATAAATGTCAATTTATTTTGTGTATAATGTATCAATATTTACTTGTGTGTGTGTTTAATTTTGATGGGATGATGTAAAGGGGTAGCGGATTTTTTACTACTTGAACACGATGAAAGCTTGTTTAAATTTTACTTTAAATTCATAATTTCTTTGTGAAGGTGATTTGTCACGAAGAAAATGTTTTCAAAGAAATAAAATAGTTGAAGGGAGGATTTTTTTAATGGATATCATTTTAAAAGGGATGATGTTAGCTTTGCAAAACATTATTTTTACTGAGTGTGAGAACACTTCATGAACTTCATTATGCATAACATAGAATGATTTTGCCTTAATATAATAAAGATCAAGAGCAAAGAGTGCGATAGAATTTCCGTATGCGCAGAAAGAGCGATGTTCAGTTTATATTATTTACCCGTTTACCATGCTTGTTAGATTTCTTGGGTCCCTTGTTTCGAAGGTTTGTTCCTGCCCCCGCAAAGCCATCATTAAAATGCCATTTAAGAAGTTAACGAAAGTGTAGCAAACAATTTGAATTCAAACAATAATTCAATCTTAATGTTAAGTATTTTACCTGCTTTTGTTTTTTTTTCTGCAGGTGAGGGCATTAAGATGTTAGATGTAGGATGTGGTCGCGGTGTGGCTACTCGAATCTTAGCCGGACAGTTCCCTCGCAGTCAATTCGTTGGCATTGACTTCGGCGAGGATAACGTGAAGATAGCACGCGAATTGGCTAAGAATGAGAACCTGACGAACGTCGAATATCACAACCTTGATGCAGCAAAGCTTCCTGAAGAATGGACAAACACATTCGACTACGTGTTCTTTTTCAATGTCCTCCATGACTTGGCACGTCCAGATTTGGTATTGAAGGAAGTCAAGAGGGTGATGGCTTCGGAAGCTCTGATGTCAGCTCTCGAGGTTATTGCAAGCTCAGACATGGCAGACAACATTAAGTCTCCAGGATGCTCAAAGATGTATACTTACAGTCTGTTCCATTGCCTACCCGTGTCCTGCAATACACCAGGGAGTCTTGGACTAGGAACAGCATGGGGAAAAGAAGCTGCAACAGAGTTCTTGAAGGAACATGGCTTTAAGATTGAATCTGTCACCCAAACATCAAGACAACAGTTTCTGTGTAGTGTTTCTCCTGAATGACTTGAAGGTTAATAATACAAGTGCATGAGAGTGTGGCTGTTTGGCCGATCACATTGACTCTCAACTCAAAGATTGATAGCCCAAGTCAGCAGAGCTCTTTGTATGGTTACCCTGGTTTCTTAAAGATACAATCTGCACGACTAGAACTTCGTAATAGTTTAAACTGAAAGCTTTAGGTTTAGAATAAAAACTTGCCTTGCTATGTCAAAATGTTTATCATCAGTTACCATTTCAAGCACTGTGAATGAATACACGTTTCTTTGTTTAGTAACAATACAAAAGAGTATAACGCTTCTTTGTCCTTGATGATCTATAACTTTCAAAAAGTTTAACCACAGTCACATCGGCGAACCCAACTCCAGGGGCCCCGGAAGCGGGGGGCTGGGGGAGGGGGCTTCAGCCCCCACTTTTTTCAAAAACCGTGTACAAAAACGTAAAAATATCCATATGATTGTGATTTTTTTGGCATAGCCAGCCCCTCTCCCCACTTTGAAAACCGTTCCGCGGCCCCTGAACTCTATTACGTTATTCCCAGTGTCATCCCATCAGTTGAGTCGGGTTCGTTTGTGTAACTGTGTCGTTAGTTATTCGGGGATATTCCTTGATCTGTTGACATCGTATCATATGCAGTAATGATAAAAATAATAATATAGTTTGGCATTTTGCACAATCAATACATAAAGCAAATGTCAATGTATTTCAGTTATTGGTGCATCATACCGGGGAGCCTATACTCGTGGAAAGTGCCAACTAAATGGCATGACCAATAGGTCATCTTCCTCGAGCATATTCTGATGCAAACTGATCACAATGCACAATACAGATATCAATAGATTATGAAACGCAACTCTGAATAATATATTAGGACTTTACGAAAAGAAAGGGTAAAATGGAAAACAAAGCATAATGTATTTTTTTCTCTCGCCGGCTAGTGAAAACGGCCGGTATAAGACTGACTGAAGAACTGCAACTTTACTTGCCACAGCCCAGGACAATGCTCTTTGGAGGGCAGCAGTGTACACAAGCCATGACTTCATCCTGTCAAAGAAAAAAACGAAATCCCGTCTTAATATAGATTCATTCCCTTGGGGCTACTGTGGCTGACTGACTTTAATGTAGACTTATTCGGACTTGGGTTAGTCGGAGTAAAATTCTATCTTACCTGGATTAATATTCCAAAGATATTTATCTGATAATGACCCAGACAAATACTGTTTTGGTCAGAGGAAGCCCAGTTGGAGGAAAGGTTGAAGTAGTGTTCATCTGGACAGAGTTGGACATTCCAAGATCCTCCTACATCCGACTGGACTATCTTGGTGGAAGGTAGGTTGGAGATGACGACTCCAATATTTTATTTTCTCATGATGTTAACCAACTCGTTATCGTAAGTTCTAAACTAGCAAATGTTACACACTGGATCAAGGCCAACAAGCCTTCGCTTAACCCTTATTAAACTGGGAGGTCAATTTGACCCCCCCCCCCAGCTCCCTCGACAAATTTCGCCGCTACGCCGCAGCGCAAATTTTTTTGACCGCGCCGATCTCTGAATTTTTTTATACCCCCATCACACTATATAGATTCCGCTGCGATCGTCAAAAATCGACAAAGCGTGGTATATCGTAGCTTGAACGTGGCTTGATCTTTTCAATCTTCTCCGTCGTACCTTGATCTTTTCTGAAGTGGCAAGGATCGCCACCATCTTCCTGGTCGCCACAAAATTTTGAACATGTTCAAAACTTACGTAGCGAGATCGCGGAGGTGCTAGAGCGCATCATAATCGAGTCAAGAGCGTATTACAAACGACATATTCGTAGCTGCGACAGAGCTCCAACGCATAAAGCGTAGTAGAAGCGCATTAAAAGCGACACCGATCGCCCGTGTTTTCAGGCCCGTTCCCAAGACAATTCTGCTACGTTGCTTCCGTTTACGAGGCGACTGCCTTGCGCTCGACACGCTTCACACCGTTTCCACCGCGACGCCTTCCCTTTGGGTGGCATGTGTCACACGTTCTCAGCCCGCTGCAGGCACTCGCGTTGCGCTTTTGCTGCGCCGCTGATGACTGGCCCACGATTGAGCAGCGACCGTCCGCGCTGCTATAAAACAACGTGCCGATGGTGGCGGATTATCACATTTTCAACAGATTACGAGGCGACACCGGGACGTTTTCAAATATACCTCCCTGAAAAAGGACCAAAAAGGGAAGCTGCCAAATCTGTTATGCCGGCGGTCCAAGAGGAAGAACAAGAGGTTATGGTGGTGGTAGAGGAGGAAGAGGAGAGGGGTCCAGTAGGAGGATGAAAATCTAACTGCTGAGCCAGCTTGAAAGAGAGAAAAAAAAGACGCTCGCATATCTTGATGACGAAATGGGTTACCTCCGCAAAAATATATAAATTGACTATGTTTTAAAAATAGAATGAATTCTAACTACAGTGACAGTAGACAATATTAAAATTTTGTTAATGATTCGATCACTGATGTATTGATTGGGAAAGCACACTTTATCGGGATTCTGGCATTGTGCCCCCGCCCCCCCCCCCCCCATGAGTGCTCTCACATCAGTAGACTACTTCTTGTAAGCAAATTTGAAAGGAATTTACCTAACAATTTTGAAAGACAAAAAAAATAAACAGAATATCAAAGATTTTAATGCTCTTTTATGAAATTCTGGATGCATCCCTCATATTAACTATTAGGCTCATCGACATCTTTTGAATGAAATTTTAATAGATATTGTATATTATGACTTAAGTGACAGCCAGGATCTGACCCAGTATCTTTTTGGCCTCCTACTGTCCTCGTATCAGGTCCTCGTATTCAACTTCTAACTGATGTTGTATAAGATGTATAACTCCAACCAAATTCTGGACATCCATCTTCAAGTTGGTCGAAGGTTGGCAATCGACTGAAAAATGTCTCATGTGCCGCGATTGATATGCCGATTGCTTGAAATCGTTTCAAGAGCCCATCGCGAACGTAACACAATCGCTCCATTCGTAGCACCACCGTACCGAGGTCCTAATAAGCGTATGGGCCTCGTTGTACAGTCGCTTTGATCGCAGAAGCAGCGCATCACATCTGCCTCAAATCGTGGCAAGAGAGTGGCAGCGTCGTACTATCAGCGTATATTACCATCGCCTTCAGCGCAGGTCCGTCGCAGTGAAGTTGTAGTGCAATCGCCTCGCAGGCTAAAATAAAATTCGAGGACGATTCTGCTACGTTTTGCGGGATTAAGACAGATCGCCATGGTCGCCATTATCGCCATCCTAGTGAGATGGGGGCCTTAAGCCTAGCGCATCTTTTGAGACCAAATTTGTAACGCCGGGGTATGCGGTTCCGAAATTACGCGATATTTTGTAAGCGCATGTCGATCCCAAATTGCTCAAAAACGTCTCCCCCCCCCCCCCCCCTAATATATGTTGATCTGAAATAACCCAACAAAATAGATAATTTTACCACAGGGGCCGCTACTTTTTTCCAAAACCGTGTACAAGAACATAAATATGACCATATGATTGTGATTTTTTGCATGGTCAGCCCCCCCCCCCCATTTGAAAACCGTTCAATAATATTATACATGAAAATAAAGTCAAAATCTGAGTCAAAGATAACAGTGCTTGGTAACATTTTATTTAAATGATAATATGAAGGATGTAAATCTCCCCTGGTAATGTTTTATTTCGCAAAGTATGCACTTATCCCCCATTAATCATCAAACAAACTTTATTCTGAATATCTCCTGACTTTCTCAACATGCTCATAGGTTTATGATAATGATAAGCCAGGATAGATCAGGGAAATTTTCCTGCTCATCCTGGATATGGCCAGTCAAATGCATTGCTGTATACACACGCGTGGCCAAATCATATTCCAAACACATCCTAAACGAGTTTTCTCTGTGTGCAAAATAACCACCTAAACAGGTTTTTCGCGAGCTTCATTAACACATTTTGGGCTCTAACATGTCTAAGTTGTCGTCAGAATTATGACCTCTAAACAAGTTTTGTCTTATGGCTAACAATATATTTATATAATTGTAAATATAATTATAATTGTAAATATGAAATTGAAAGTGGAAAATAAAACAATTGAATTAATTGAATTGAATTATATAGACATAACTGTATTCATGGGTATACCCGCGCCCCCCATTGCAATTAGGGTTAAAATACCACTATCAGGAAGAAACTGAACACTTTTCAGAAACGAGAAGAAAAAAGCTTGGGGGGGAAGAAACACACCCTAAACACCTTTTTGCTAGTCTTAGAAAAAAGCTTTAAAAATACCCTAAATACGTTTGACCCCGCGATTGACTATTGACCAATCTTTCAAAACCACCCTTATTTTTGAAAATCGGTATTTTTGATACCATTAACGAAGTTTTCTAGTTCTGTACAGTATTTTAATTGAGAATATGCTACCACATTTTGGAATTAATCCAGCCATATTTCAGAGGGGCATTTATTGGACGCGTACGTTGGGGGATCGGTGCATACTTTGCGAAATAAAACAATACCAGGGGAGATTTACTTTATTCATATTATCATTTAAGAAAATTGTTACCAAGCATTGTTATCTTTGAGTCAGATTTTGACTTTATTTTCATGTATAATTCTATTTTTGTTGTTCTGTATGATTTCAGAGGTCATTGTTGAAAACAGTTTTAGGCTGATCTTTTGTACCTGAATGAATATGTTCTAATAAATAAATAAATTACAGTGAATTGACCTAAGTAACTGAATACAGAATTACTAATAATGAAAGCAAAAATACACTTGTTGAAATAGAGCATGAAGCAGACATGGCGTATTGCATCAGTGTGCATTTTTATAATCAAGCTTGAAATTGACTGTCAAACACTGCCCATTGTTTTTCTGAACATCATGCTCAAGGTTGTGATTTATTGATCCTGGTTAGATCATGGAGATTCCCCTGGTCAGATTATGGATGGTCAAAGAGATTGATATGCTAGAAAGTGCAGAATACAAGCAGTGCTGCATTCAAACTTTGAATGGGCCGAAAAGAACCACTGTTACATATCCACTGAAATGAGACCAATAGATATTGTTTTCAGAAGTTAGAACATCATAGGCGGGTCCAGGGGGGAAGCCCCCCCCCCCCCCCATTGGCGGAGCAAAAAAAGGGGGAAATAAAGAAAAACAGAAGGGAAAGAGAGGAGAAGGAGAAGTGGGAACAGAGGGGGAAGACGAGTGAATAAATAAGATGAGGGGAAGATGATAAAAAGATCTTTCATGTCACAAAAACAAATTTCGCACGCGCTTCGCGCTCTCATTACCTTTAAGGTGATTCACACATCTTGCTCAATATGTAACTTAAAATATCAAATTTTGAAGTCAATATACAAAACATATTTCAGCTCGGAAATCAAGTCATCATTTTCATATAATGAAAAAAATGTTCTCAGAATGTTCCGGTACTATGTCAAAACTCAAAGTAATAATAATAAAACATATTAGCTCTTTTTTAACTGTGATCCATATCACAATTTTTCTACAAAGTGCTTTAACAGAGCTTAAATTGACCCTTTTTCAGATCGGAATATCAAATATTTTAAGCTCGCGCTTCACGCTCGCTTTATTGATTTTCATGATGAAAAGGTATTTAGAATGCCCAGATTCTAGGTCAAAATCTTAAACACGAGTGCACATGTTTATTCAGATACGCAGCTTGTTCTCTAATTTAAATCATCCAGTTTCTGATCACAATATCAAACATTTTCTGCTCGCGGTTTGCGCTCGCATTCTTAATGTAGGAATTAAAGATTTCCAATTCATCATCTTTTTCATGATTTACAAAACATGAATAGAGTGTCCCATTTTTAGGTGTAAATCTCGAACTTTTCCGCTGGCTCTTCGCATCAATTGTTTAGTTAAATATACTTCTCCTTTTCATGATTAGAAAAAGTGTTTAGAATTTCCATTATTCCGGTAGTAACGTCAAAATTTTCAGCTCGCGCTTCGCGCTCGCATTATTTGATTGTTAAAATATGTAACATCTTCATGGCTAACAGCAAGCACCCGTTAACATATCCTTATTTAAACACATCAAAACGTATATAAAAATTTCTGGTCGCGCTTCGCGCTCGTAGTAATTATTTAGTTTGATCGACATCTCGTTTAGAATCACAAACATTGCCCAGAATGATTAAATTTTAAGACAAAATACATGAAATAATAAAAGTTGGATGTTTGTGGTCTATATCATGGCTGTTTCACATTATATGTTTGTCATTTTGCCTCCGACGAAGATTCTGCTAGGATCGAAAGCTTAGGCCCCTTTTGACTCTCTGAAATAATAAAAGCTCCGCTTTGCGGTCACACTTAGAAGTGAGTATTAGGACTACCCCTTCTAACAAACAAAAATCAATTTCTAGAGGCCGATAGGGGAAAATGTGGCTGAAAAAAAATCCCCCCCCCCTTATTGGCGAAGGCTGGATCCGCCCCTGAACATGACGTGACCTTTCTAGTTCCACACAATGATTTTTTATTCAGGCGTATACGTAAAACAATTTCTAAAAACATTGGAATCATTAATAAACTCAAACATTTTCTCCTTTCTCGAACATTTTACAACACCCTTATTTAATTAAAGGTCAAGTCCACCCCAGAATAATGTAGATAAAAATCGAACAAGCATATAAAGCTGAAAATTTCATCAAAATCGAATGTAAAATAAGAAAATTATTACATTTTTAAGTTTCGCTTGTTTTTCACAAAAACATGTATATGCACAAGTCAGTGACGTGTAAATGAGACAGTCGATGACGTTCCTCACTCATAGTATTTATTTTGGGTTTTTTTTATTGTTTGGATTATACAACATTTCAATTTTTACAGTTTTGACAATAAGGATTAACTTAACTGAGCCATAAAATCTTAAAACAATGGTTATCCCACATGTTCAGGAAGGAATTTTTACTGGACATGGGGAGAATAGTTCATACCTAAAAGAATGCTACAATTCCACGTGTTCAGGGAGGAACTAATCTTTGTTTCACTTGACAATTTGAACTTGACAATTGTGTTCGATCATAGAGATATATACTAACAACTAATAATATATTAATAACTAATAATTAGTAAATATATATTTATGGATATGATGACTGACGTACACAAATAGACAGATCCTGCCCCCCCCCCCCCTCCCTATTGGCGGGGCAAAAGAAAAAAGGGGGAAAGAAAAAAAAGAAGGGAAAAGAGGGGAGAAAAGGAAAAGAAAACTAAGAGGAGGGAGACGAGTGAATATAATAAGATGAAGGAAGACTTGAAAATAAAAATAAAAATCATGTCACTATATAAGATTTTCGCTCGCGCTTCGCGCTCGAATTGCCTGTTCGAATGATCCATTTCTTGTTCAATAGCCTGATGTATAGCTTAAAAAATCAAGTTTTGAAGTCAATAATAGAAAACATATTTCGACACAGACATCGATCTTTCATCGTTTTGTTTGATTTGCATTTTTTTTAAAGTGGTTTGTAACGGTCCGTTTTATTGTCTGAATATCAACATTTACAGCTCACGCTGCGCGCTCGCATTACTTGATTTGTCAATCCCTTTTCAGGTCTGATTGTCAAAACGTATCATCCAGCAACTATACGCCCCGGCTAATACGCTGCGCGCTATAGCATTTGAATTGACATGATTGAGTATGTATACAGTCTATATTAATTCTATAACAAACTTCTTCAAATTCCCTAATGACAGTTTATCAAGAATTTCGGCTTGTAATTTGCGCTTGCGTCAATTATATATTATTATATTAAATAGTAACCCATGCATCCTATTCATAACTAAGTGCTTAAAATGTCCAGTTTTCAGGCCTTGATATCAATAAATGTCGTGCTCTTATAGGCTTATTAGATTAATAAATAAGATATCATTAAAGTTTCCTTTTTTTTCAGAATGGAATATCGGCAAGTTTCATTTCGCGCTAAGGAAGAGAAATAGGAAGATAGTCATCATTTTCATATGATGACGAATGATCTAAAAATGTCCCGGCCCTAGGTCAAAATAATTGATTGCATTGTTTATTATTAAAGTGCGATCCCTATCGGCCTATCCACAATGAACGAGCCAGTTACATCCAAATGAGAGAGACGATGACGTCACTCACTATTTATTTTGTTTTTATTGTTTGAATTATAAAATATTTCATTTTTACGAATTTGACGATTAGGACCTCCTTGCCTGAAGCACAAAATATTAAAATAATGGAATTCCAAGTGTTCAGGGAGGAATGAAACTTCATTTCACATGACAATGACGAGAAAATAAAAATATTTCATATTTCATAAAGTACAAAAGAAATAGTGAGTGATGTCATCAGTTCCTCATTTGCATACCGACCGAGATGTGCATATAAATGTTTTGTTGAAAATAAGCAGAACTTTGAAATGTCATAACTTTCTTATTTTACATCCGATTTTGATGACATTTTCAGCATTGTGCTTAATAAAATTGTCTGATTTTCCTCTTTTTATTCAAATCAAATTTTTGTTTGGGTGGACTTGTCCTTTAACAATAATATATTTACTAGCATTTGAATGCAGGATAGAAGAGCACTGTCGTTTGACGCCTAGCTCAAACCCTGGACTTTCAAACAATTAATCAGCTCAGGCGCATTTCTTCGACCAATGGGCCACCTCGAAGGTATTGATTTTGATTATCTATTTATGATTTATGAAGTGAGAACAGAACGGATGGGGGAAAGTCTACTTTGATCGATACTCTATATCGATATCAATCTATGTACCCACAATCCTTTATTTGGCCTTTCTTCCGCTAAAGCCAAGATGAAGTAAGAATGGAAGTTATCATTGAATGAAATCCCACTTAATCTATTAAATTAAAAAACCAAACATGTTTTTTTAGTTGTTTTGTAAAAATTGAGTATGTGTTCATTCAGAGTAATATGTTTATTTTTTATTTCAGGGTCGAGCTGTGTAATTTCAGTGGGCTGAAAATCCACCCTGGCCATGGCCGTCGGTATGCCAGAATCGACGGAAAGGTATGTGTAACGTAGAGCTACGTGAAATTCAAGGATTTGCAACTGAATAATGAGTGTTAATGTAATCCAAAACGTGAAAAGGGTCACTTCTATCACATGTATGTGCTTTGATGATGTAGAAATTCAAAGCAACATTGAGCAAGGAATTGAAGTACCGGTAGATGTAAATTAAATGGGTTCGGTCAGATTCTGTTGCTGTTCTGACACTGACATTGGCTGGTGCACTATCGCACTAGGCCATGCCTACCGACGAACTGCGGCAGCGCAGATTTACATGCAGCGTGCCGTACCATCGACGTCGTAGTACGGTACGGTGCTACTGCTAGCCTGTTCACGTTCACTGGCGCTGAGCAGGGGCCGCGGCTAGCGGCAGACGTACGGTACTACTAGTATGAGACGTGCATGATATTCGTTGGGTACTGCACTGGGTGCGAAAGCGCACATGCATCAATCCACTTGCACTGCAGTCTATTGCCATTGCATTGTTCTGTCATCAGTCAAGGGTTCATCGGCTCAGGCGAAGTTCGTGCAGGCTACACTCCACCTAGGGCTAGACTCTACGTCTACCCGAACTTAGCGTCGGGACTAGACCAAAAGCTTCGGTCTCTGTTGTTATGTTGGTTGTTCAGCTGAACTCCGTTGGCTTCATCACCAAATACAGAGACCGAAGTTCTAGCGCGATCTGTATAGTGAGTGATTGTATTACCGACCGGCCTTCTATTACCGAACACGCGCATCAGATGCGTCAGAAAATAATCAAATACGCTCAAATCAATAGCTCTATGCTCAAACCTTTGCAACTTCCTTCCAAAGGGAACTTAAATAGAAAAATTATGAAAAATTATCAAAAACACAATTTCGAAGTCTTTATATACTCAAAACAATAAAAAATGGTCAAAATAGCTCATCAGTGACTTTGTTGTTTTCCCAACTTTTCCCATAGAAAACACACGTTCGGTAATACGATACCTTTTCAAGTGACCAAAATATTTCACTTTCGAAGAGGGGTCCGATTGGAAGCTTATGTCGTAAAAAGGAAAAACAATTTCGGCAAAATTTCTGCATATTTATATTTTGTAGGTATTTGTGTATTTATGGTGAAAGTTTGGTGAATTTTATTGGAATAATGTGTTTGATATGATCAAATTCATGAAAAGTGTTCGGTAATACGATCCACTACCATACCAGTAGAGGCGCTGGTCCAAAAATTGGGATTGTCCCAGAAAACAAGGATATCCTCATAAACGAAGACAAATCATGTCTTGATAAATTGAGACTGTCCTTGTTTATGGGGACGTTTTTTTTTCACTTCCCCCTATGGGACAAAGACAGCAATTACGGAAATTGAGAGTGCTAAAAATAGATTCAGTGACCTCAATTCCCCCCTGTTCATCGTCTATTTTTCATGACTTACGGTCTTCCAATAATCTGGTTATGAAACCTGATATGTTTACATTGACTAGCACACTTGATTGGTGTCGGCACTTGACAGGTGAATGAACTTTCCTAGATTTCTTGTGTGAAGAAATCCTTATGAACTGAGACAGTCCCTGTAAACTGGGACGATCCCAATTTTCTGACCAGCGCCTCTACTGTGTACAGGGGAATCAATGGCCATATGTTTATGTACTTAAGATCGGACAAAACGGGGAAGTGAATTTGCGTGACAGCCGAGGTAAGTCACTGTTTTTGTTCCTTTTAACTTGATTTTCTCCGTTTTGGTGCAATTAATGCCAAGAGGGAATATTAATTTGCATGTTGGTCACAATAATTGTCAATTTTTTTATTCATTAAAGACAAAAATTGAAGAGCCCCGACGGGGAGATTTTGCATTGCAAGTCCCCTAATGGTGCGTGCATGATAGCAAGCCGTCTGTGTACGAGGAAAAATTGAAAAAAAAAATGTTAAAAAACTCGTCGAAACAGACGGTTGCCAGCTGTCTACGTCGGGACATGCGGGACAGTGAACTCGATCGGATATTCTGAGTGACCATGGCATGGTGACAAAGGTGGGATGGAAATGTTATTTATTGTAAAAAATATAGAAAAAAATATACATACGGAGAAAGAAATACAGCTTTAACAATTTCTTAGTCTTACTCTTCACCTTTCACGTCGTGTCGTGTCCATCCTTCGGTTATCCTCAAAATTAGTGATTTTGGGCCAGTATCAATTTCCTCACACTATTATTCTTGGCCGATTTCAAAACATCGGTCGCAGGTCTAATATTTATGCTGTTTGACTTGCGACCGATCGCATGCAATGTTTTGAAATCGGCCGTGAAGCTGAAGAGGAGCCTGCACGAACTCCGTGTGTGTGTGTATTTGAGTTTTGTCAGACATGTATCAATCAGATATGATTATTTACGTCTGGGACCGACCTTTAACGTCACCATCCGAAAGACGTGACCAGGGCTCGAACCTCTGCATCAATTTGTAACTTCCCCACAGCTTGGATTACAGGCGCACGCCACAACGCCCACTCCGCCTGAGGTACGAGTAGGCTTCATTACATTAGAAAATCAAGCCATTTATGATTTAA